>NC_135581.1:10677348-10980378 GCF_965152235.1 Eretmochelys imbricata | reverse complement strand
GGGTATGTCTCCACCATAAATGGAGCATGTAATTGCAGCATATGTAGACAGACTCAGCACATGTAGACACACTCAAGTTAGCTGTGAAGCCATGGTAGCATGGGTTTCAGTGCGGGCTAGCTACCTGAATAAGTGTTATGCTATATAGTACCCAGAGTCCTAGGTGGGCTTGTACATCCTGCACGGAATCCCGTTCTGCCACATCTTCACTGCTATCGATGTACCTGAGCTTGGATATCTCTACATATGTTGCAATCAGACTGCCCTACAGACATAACCTAAAAGGCAGAAAATTCCCCAAAGGGATTGAAGAGTCCAGGCTAGTGGCATTTCTAAAGAGATGCAGTTTAAAAAAAACAACATGGTATACGCGTATGTGTTGTCCCTACCTTATTACCAGTCAGTGCTGGTGCTACAGTCATGTACACTAAGCCTTTAAATGGCTGCAGTTTATCTAAGTATTATACTCAACCTGCCTTGTATTGTGTCACTGGTATATTTTGCTAACAAGTGGAAGATGCATTCGTTATACCTCTAATTACAGTAGGAATTGAACCAAATGCTCTTAGTGGAGACTAATTTCCACTGCAGGTGTCCGTAATTAGCAGAGCATGAGTCCGTTGATGTTTGCAGACACAACCTTTCCAACTTTTTATTTGGAAATAAACTTCCCGAACATACAGCTCTCCCTTAATGTATGTGTCAAGGTTCCTCCCCCACTCTGAACTCTAGGGTACAGATATGGGGACCTGCATGAAAACCTCCTAAGCTTACTTTTACCAGCTTAGGTTAAAGCTTGCCCAAGGTACAAATTAATTTTATCCTTTGTCCTTGGAATAACCACTGCCACCACCAAACTCTAACTGGGATTACTGGGAAATGTAGTTTGGACACGTCTTTCCCCCCAAAATCCTCCCAACCCTTGCACCCCACCTTCCTGGGAAAGGTTTGGTAAAAATCCTCACCAAAATGCATAGGTGACCAAAGACCCAAACCCTTGGATCTGAGAACAATGAAAAAGCGTTCAGTTTTCTTATAAGAAGACTTTTAATAGAAATAGAAGTAAATAGGAGTAAAGGAATCACCCCTGTAAAATCAGGATGGTAGGTACCTTACAGGGTAATTAGATTCAAAACATACAGAATCCCTCTAGGCAAAACCTTAAGTTACAAAAAAGACACACAGACAGAAATAGTCATTCTATTCAGCACAATTCTTTTCTCAGCCATTTAAAGAAATCATAATCTAACACATACCTAGCTAGATTACTTACTAAAAGTTCTAAGACTCCATTCCTGTTCTATCCCCGGCAAAGCAGCCTACGAACAGACACAGACCCTTTGTTTCTCTCCCTCCTCCCAGCTTTTGAAAGTATCTTGTCTCCTCATTGGTCATTTTGGTCAGGTGCCAGCGAGGTTACCTTTAGCTTCTTAACCCTTTACAGGTGAGAGATTTTTTCCTCTGGCCAGGAGGGATTTTAAAGGGGTTTACCCTTCCCTTTACATTTATGACAGTATGTGTGTAACTTTCCACTGTAATTCTGCATAAATATTTTAAAATAAATCAATAATGGTTTCCTCCAGTGATAGAACATAAATGAAATTTGCAGGGAAAAGAAAAAATATTTTTAGTGAAATCTGTTGAAAACTGCATGAGGTTTGCATGGAAATTCTTCTCACCACTTCTCCTCCTGTTTCCTATAATCATAAATAATTCACCACCAAAATCCCCATCCTGAGCAGGGACTGAACAAATGAAATAAACACAAGACCTGCAGATATCTATGCACTTTGCAAAAGGCGTAAACAAAATTCTACTTAAACTAGATTTTCACTTGTTGGGAAACTTGCATATAGATGGAATTGTGCTTGAGAGGCTGAGATTGATTCCCTTATCAGGCTCAGTAAGTTGGCCAACACAAAGCAGAGTGTTTGCAGTGAGCTCCTGTATTTCAAACGTGGGGAAGGAAAAGTAATTTCACAGAGATGGTTCCAATTCATGGTAAACATACGTTACTAAAAGAGGTGAACAATTCAAACATCACATATTTGCCAAGGTAGAGGATTGGGCCAGGCTTTCTGCTGTCAACTGCAAGATGTTGCTAGACCTTCCTGCGTCTGTCTCATCATGCTCCAAAGATCTTGAAGGCAAAGAACCTTGTTACTGAATAATCCAGTTTTAGATCAGTGGAATACGATTTGCAATTGTAGGATGATGATGTATACTTTCATGCTATTGGTGTCAATATCACTCATCCCCTCCTCCCTCTCTCCCCCGCAGTTCAAACATCATTTCTAGTAGAAGAAACAAAGCCATCTAGACAGAATACTGTTTCAGATCGGGGGAGCCTGTTGAGGCTGCTGCTCCTGCGGTGATGCCTCTCTGATCTCTAGGGGTTAATTTGAGAATTACAGCTTGACAGTGGGATAGTGTCTTCTCAAAGCAATAATAAATAATAACCACCAAAGTGTGAACTTGCTTAACTCTTTTTAGTTCTCATTACAGAGTCACAATTATAGCACTGGCTGGAGACATGTACTGTGTGACAGGCACTGCCTCGGCCCTGTCACAGCATTGTATTCTCTCCTCACTGAAGTTGGTGTAAATCAGGAATTGAAGTCAATGGAATTACATCAGTGCTGAAGTAACTTGGAGGAGAATCAAGCCCAGCATTTGGCCAGAGTGCATTAATTCTGACCTGCAGCTGCCTCTTATAATCTACTAATGGGTGATACTGAAAGGAAAGAGTCAATAGAGATAGATAAGAAAGGAAAAGCAAAAAGAATATAACAATAGGAGGAAGGGAAGAGCTGTAGAAAGAGAAAGGTGAAAGGCATCTTACCAGAAACACCACCTTTGGTTGCTCACATTGAGGGTAATGAACTTAGAAAATCCAACTCAGGCCAGGTGTCAGGAAGTGGGACAAGTGACAAGAACCACCTGACCTGGAAAATGCATTTGAAAATAATAGATGGAAAGGGCAAAGCATGTTGCATTTCTTGTGGCACAAAAATTCTCCCTGATTGAATCACTTTTTTTCCTCAGAAGGATCCATGGATTTAGCCCACAGCCCCAGAATTAGGATTCAACCCTCGTAGCACATCCATTTGTTCCTCTTCTCCCCCCATTTAACTGTGAATTAACTGCAAAGACAGCACACGCTCAGCAGGCCTTCCCAATGGAACCTACTCCAACTACTCCTTGTCACAGCCCAGTCCTCAAGTCCTGGGTTTTAACAACCTTTATTTCAGTTTCCTGATCTAAAACTTCTAAAATACCTCTAAACCACTGGTACGGCCCCCAATAAGCTCTTCTTGTCACTTCATTCTTGACTAGCAACTCCCTAGCTGTTCTAGTCTCAGGCCTCTCCTGAGCTATTACTGCCAGGCACGCTCAATACCTAGGGCTAGATATTCCCAACTGGTATAAACTGACATAGCTCCACTCAAAACAGTGAAGCTATGTGGATTTACATCAGCAGATGTTGTTTCTGATGTCAAAATGCTTCCTAAGGGCAAATTCATCATCCTGTGACTTAATCCAGACATGAACCTAGGTTGCCATAGATAAAAGGTTTATGCATTAAATCACAGCTGATCTACTCCTAAACACTGGTATAAACTCAAAGATCATTTTCCCCAGCATGTGCATTGTGCTTGAGATAATTTACCAGCAAGTTAGGGGAAAAAAAGAGAACTGGAGTTCAGGTCATTACATTATTCTGCTGTTGACCCTACTTGTCCCAAAACAGCCTATATGTTGAAGGACGCTTTTGTGTGTATTGTACTGGAGACAGGGCAAAAACACCAGTTTTGTGAGGCCACGTTTATCATGTGGTTTGGTATTATCTGTACAGAGGACCACAAATCATGCTAATTGTGAGACAACTGCATGAAAACTAGGACTGTAGCAAGGTTCCACCACACAGTTACAACAAGGTTTTGTCCAGTCTACACAGGCAAGACCAAATCACATTATGACACTATGAGGGGGCTATCATGTTATAATACTGTAGCTGTCCTGCTGAGTGGTTGCAGATGTTGGGGACATGCAGGTTGGTTTTCCATTGGAGAAGAAGTCGGTGTCATGGAGGCATTTTTTAAAGCATACCTTGTTTTATTTAAATTATATACATCAGTTCTTGAACAGAGGTGGTCACAAATGGTATGCAGAAAACCCATCTTTAAGAAATCTCAGCCCAACATCAGTGCTCAGTTTTTAGGGAGCAATTCTTATTAATTATTTGCCATAAAAATTGACTAGATAGAGAGATGAAGGCACAGAACAAACTCTCTTGATATTGGCAAATGCTCCTCCCAAAAGAAACAACAACCCAAAACAATCAAGAATATAGCATTTCTTCAAAGACTCAACTCTAGCTGTTAACCATACCATATGATGATCAAAAATCCAATTTGTGGCATAACCCGGTCTTTTGTAGGAGATGAGAGAAAACTGATGTCATCAAAGGGGAAATATCTCAGCTTTGTGAAAGATTTGCATGGGTAAATTCTGCAATTATTAAAGGTACCTCCAGGCAACCCAGTTAAATTCAATAGGGTTGCATGGGTATAACTCAAGATAGAATGTAACCTGCAATTCATAATCTATTCTGTACTCTGCAGGAGTCTGTAGGTGCGTTGTGCTGATATTTAGCTGTTCTATTATGAGCTTCTTACTTTGATATGAATGACATACATTGATGATAGAAAGCCTGGGGAAAGTTAAACTCAGGGGGACTGCAAAAGGGTTTTTTGTTTGTTTATTTTTTAAAATTACTTCAAATCCCTTCAGGGGTTTTATTTTGGGGACTAGGATTTTTTAAGGGATCCAGAAGAACTTGCAGAAAATATCAGCTGCCTATCTTACTTTCTGAGTTATTTTTTTTTCAAGCAGTTTGTTGCAAGATAATTAAACACACGCCATGCTAACAAATTCTGTCTCTGTGGAAGCAGAAGTGAGAGAATTTGCTAGTGAAACAAAATAAAACAGTTGTAAAAGAAGATTATGGATGTTATCGGGTTGTGCTGCAGCACTGATCTTTGGGAGATAACACCAGTAGGCCACTCCTCCATCCCAAAGTTTGTGGGGGAGAGGGTACACTGATGACCATCTTCTGAAGTCCAGAGATAGCAGGATCATAGAATGTAGCAATTCATTCAACACATATGCACACCATCAGCTAACTGTACATGTGCAGCATGGGATATCAAGTCACAATATTCAGCCCTCGGACCATGGGTCTATACTGGGCCAGGTAAGACTGCAACTGCACTAAATTTAGGTAGGATATTTTTTACTGTTCTAGAGCCCAGTGCAAAGTATCCAGTTGACAGCAGTGAAAAAATATATGCTAGCATGGTTAAGCCACTATAGTGCTTTGGTGTTACTGACTATTTGGCTGTGTGACATACTGGCAGCAAAATTGAAGGTCTGAATGAACATGGAGACTCAGTGCTCACTGGGTTGCATTTGAAAAGGGGATGCCTACCCTCAAGTCCATTGACCCAGCAATAGATATGCTCCAAAGCCCCACTGAAGTCAAAGAAAGACTTTCAATGGGCTTTGAACCAGGCCCAATGTGGGGAAATCCAAGAGGACTAATTCCCCTTTTGCTTCAGCAAAAGGTATCCCTGCCAGGTCAGAGTTTAAGATTTAGTTGATGAAGCAGGGTTAGGGGAACTCAGGACCGAATGCACATAAGAACTAATTTCTGTTTCATCCCAGGACAAGGTGATCCACCAGATGGGAGCTGGGGTACAAAGATGGAACAATAGGGGGGGAAAACAATGCTGAATGCAGGGAGGCTGAATGGCCTTCTTATCCTAGGAGGGAGAAGTCACACCAGGTGAGTGGTGCAGTGCACTGGTAAAGAAGGATTGTGAAAGCCCTTGGTTGATTTTGCTTGAAAATTCCCTTAACATCTGCTTCCTTCATGTACCCTTATAAAAGTGATCCTCAGCACAATGACAACAGTGGCTTTTGATACATTGGCATCCTGTTTCTCTTCATCATTATTGTGAAACTTTACTGGTGGGGAGGTGCAGTTATTGTCAGTCTTCAGCACTAGGTAAGGTGTGAAGCTCACCTTTTCTATCCTCCCTTGTCTGTTAACAAGTGAGAACCAGCTTGTGCTGGACATGGCTGATCCAAAAGACTGGAGAATTTTCACCTCTCCCATCATTCCAAGCAACTATTTCTGACTTCCCTCAACAATCAGACAGCTCTGCTGCTGCTGCTGTATTGTTTGCATTTAGGGCTCAGTCCTGCAAGGTTCTGAGTACTCCCGACTCCCACTCAGCACCACAGATAAGTATTCAGCACATTGCAAGATCAAACCCACAGAAAGCAATACCGTATCAACTCACTCTCTCCAAGGCGTGAATCTGATCACAGACCCTGTGTGAAAGAGCCATTGCTCTACCCACCACCTCATGTGTCTGCAAAGCCTTTGCTGCATAAACAACAACCTCACCCTCACATTTTGAACCTTCTTCTAGCCAAGCCATTGGGCCAAGTGAATATAAAACTTTAAACATGAAGAAGCAAGCAAGCTCTCATTTGCAATTTTCTCCCAGTGAACCCGCTAACACTGAAGACAGCATTACAAATTCTCAGAATATTTAACTGCAATCAAGGGATTACCCTCCATCATTATCCTATAACTAAGAGAACAGGTTAATAGCTGTCACTGCCATTTCTAAATAGAGTACTATATAATTATGGGTTGTTAACGCACATCCCCACCACAGCATATCTGTAACCTAACACAATAACAGCAGTTATGTTTCACAAGACACTTTGATTTCTTGTAGTCTTTATGAGATTTTAGTAATCACAGTATTTATGGGAAGTGGGGGGAGGAAGAGGGTAAATCTTTTTCTTCTTCTTTTTTTAAAATTTTTGTTTACCACACAGTTCTTACAACTTTTCTGACATGCGAGAACTGCCTGGGGGAAGCCAGGCTCTAGCAAAACAGCCAGTAAGCAATTTATTTACTGTAAGAACAGGGGTGTAGTTACCAAAAAAAAAGGCACATCTCACTTCATGGGTGTGTGTGCGACTATAAACAAGTGACAGAATGATGCCTTTAATAACCCCTTTCCCTTCCAAGCACCCTAATTTCTTTTCCTCCGTATAAATCCCCTGACCACATACACCTTACCTTTCCTTTCCTTTCCTTTCTTCTTTGGAATGTTAACAAGGGAGAGGTGCCAGCTGACTCTTGTTATTTGTGCCTTGCTCTCTGGCTCCTCTGGTCTGACAGCAGCTGTCCATCTGCAGAGGGATTTGGGGTGGAAAGGGACATCTGCCATGGTCTGTAACCCGAGGGTCTCCCCACCCAGCACATGATATGCCTAGTCAAAGGCCAAATGCTGATCTTGTTTGCCCAGTGCAATCCCAGTGACTTCAATATGGTAGCACAGGCTGCAAGCAAGGGTGACTTTTTGGACCCCAGTGGGAAATAACTGGGTATATGTAGGAGCTGCCCATGTTGCATGGGCCTAAAACAGCATGAGCCCAATTGCCCTACAGAGCATAAAAAAGGTGCATACAAATATTCATGACCTTGGGAGGGGGGTTCAGTTTAACCCTCCTATCCCCCCACAAAGTAATGTTCAATAACCCTTTTCACTGCATGCCCCAGTAATGAGGGATGAGTTGAAGCTGCCGTAAGTTCCTTTCTATTATGACAATTCTTAAGACAATAAGAAGCAAGAGCCAGCACTAATGAGATTCCCATAGGGGTCTCCCCCATACCATTCAGGAAAAGTATCCATTGGCTGCAGCAAAAGGAACAATGCAGGCATAGCGTTTGCATTGGCCTAGGTGGGTAGGGCATGATGCAAGCAACTTGTCATAGGTGACTGCATGGTTTTCCCCACAGTAAAATGGGTGTTAATTACAACTATTACAGAGAGGCAGCATGAGTCAGTAGAGAGTGGCTGCCAGGTCCAGCTGGTCAATTTTTTTTTGACAAAACTTGCCCTTTTGTGCAAACTGAAAAGTTTCATGAAAACATATTGGTTTCAACAAAAATTTAAAATGGGATGATTTTTATGGTCGAGGATGGAATTTCTGGTCAAAACAAGAAACTGAAACCCCTGAATAGTCATTAGCCCAGTGATCGGAGCACTTGCCTGGAATGTGGGAGACCCAGGTTTGTGTTGCTGCTCCATATCAGGCAGAGAGAGAGAGAGAGAGAGTGTGTGTGTGTGTCACTGTGCCAAGACCTACAAGCTTACTGCATAATATATCAGAGTCTAGACTACAGTGTTCCCTTTGCTCCTTTTACAAAGGTGCTCCTCCTGAACCTGTCCCATGGAAGGGTGAGAGAACCCATCTCCCCTACAACCCTATACCATCTGAGCAAGTTAAAACTGCTGGCGGCAGCTTTAACTTGCAGCCTCTGTATACACTGTTTTACATGGCTTTTGGGTGCAGCATGTAGTGACCAGCATGGACCCCACACCTACTTTTCATTTGACACTTTCATAGTGTCCACCTTCCTAACCAACATGTCTCTCGTACGTACAAGTTCCAAGAACAGCTGTGGCCTCCCTCACCCTTCTGCTGAAGGAACAAAGGGTCTATCTTACATACCTGCCTAAATCGTGGGGATCAGCTATAGGTATTTTGTGAGCAGATACCCTGACTTCAATGGGAGCCAGACCACTTATGCTAGGGTGGTACAAACTTATGAATGTAGTCCAGCGTTTCATCTGTATCTTATTTCAAGGGAGGGTCTTTGCTGCAAGGAAATGCACTCTCACACATATTCTCTTTCCTCCCCCAGCCACCACTCACACTCTACAAATGCTCCTGCCTTCACACAAATCTCTTTGCAGCATACTAATTAAACATTTCAAATGGTTTTATCCATGGTTAAGCAAAGATAAAATTTTAATGATTTAATTAGCAAGCTCTAGGAAAAAAAATAATAATGAAGAAAGGCGGGTGCAACTGTCCTGGGCTTTCAGTGTCTCTCTTTCATGTTGCATTAGAATTGCAGGAAGATGCAACACTTGACAACCATTCTCCTACTGCGCTCTGCAGCGAAGACCCCAGCCCAGGCCCTTGGGGAGATTGTACTGTAGTGAGTTATGCCAGCTCTCAGCTGTGTGTCAAGAAGGGCATCTCCCTAGCACGAGGCGGCAATTTTCCTGTAGGGGGAAAACAACTCAGCTCTCATTTGGCCCATTAGCCTTGAACTGAAGTGGAAAAGCCTGATGCTATTTTCCAAAGGATAAACTGAAAACAGGTTCTTTTTAACATCTCCTCAAGATTTTGGTATTTTTCTTTACGGTTTACTGCTTTACCCTCCCAGGCCTCTGCATTCAGGGCTTATTAAAGGAAATTCCAGTTCTGTGTTACATGTTTTGGAGGAAAAAACTAATTATCCTGTTTGAATAATTTACTTACTATAATTTGGATATTTTTCTTCCGCTTTGTTCTCCCTCTCAGATTAGTCTGTGCAAATTGCTGCACAGGTATTACTGACACAGATCACGATACAAAGGCTGTCTGAGTCTGCCTCTGGGATATAGCTATTCCAATCAACCCTTTCTGCTTCCCCTCCCCGACCACAGAGAAGTGATGCAATGATTTAATTCGGGATTGGTCCTGCTTTTGAGCAGGGGGTTGGACTAGATGACCTCCTGAGGTCCCTTCCAACCCTGATATTCTATGATAAGTCAGTTATAATATTCTTCTTCATAACATGCACTGTGCTCTAATATGCATATTGAATACCAAAGGCAGGCTAGGAAGGAGGGGGAGGGGCAGAGAGTCTGGATTGTTCACTCATTAGAAAGTGTCCCCTGTTCAGAGATGTTAAATATGCCAACAGGCAACCTCGGTAGAAGTCAGAAGGACCAACGATGTGCTTCGCTATTGCTTTAAGAATTAGAGAGGAGACCGACCACAAGGAGGGCACAGAGAACATGCATTTTACAGCAATTAGAATTTCAGCCCATTGTAATTTATACATTTATTTAACCATCGTTTTAAGTTCAGAAAATTTGCAGTTGGCAGAGATCTCATTCTGTCAGATGCCACAAAGCCTGCTCCAGAAAGACCAAGGCTTTGTTCACAACTGGTTGTTAGAAAAAGGGGTTGCTGTGCAGTCGCTCAAAGCACTGTGAGATCTATATCTCATGATAGCCACTCTTGTCAGTCAGACTCCCCAGTCAGAAGGAATAGCTGGCTACGGTCTGTGTGTGTGTGTGTGGTTACCTACATAGCACTCATTTGTTTTGCGTTATATTTTATTGAATCCACTCTATTCTAGTCTGGTTCTTATACAACACCCAGGCGTGGTCTCTACCTAAAAATTAGACTGACCTAGCTAACATCACTAAGTGGGGTGAAAAATTTTGCACCCTGTGCAACACAGTTGGGTTCACCTGAGCCGCACTGTGGACACGATTCGGTCAGCGGAAGACCTCTTCCATCAGCACAAGCTACCACCTCTAGAAGAGATGGATGACCTACCTGGACAGAAAAAACCCTTCTCCTCTGGCACTTCAGTTGCACAACTGCAGTGCTCTGGCTTTGCTGCTGCAGTAAACGTAGTGTAGACGCGGCCTCAGCACCATGATATCTGGGCACCACCTGTGCCTTTAGTCTGCGCGCCCTTTGGAGCAGGGATTCTATTCTACGTGTGGCACATTCAACCAATTGTAAACCCCTGGATACAACTAATAGCACTATATACATTATTAATAATAAACCAGTGATTATACGGGTGGTGAGGCATCTGGAAAGGTAAGAAGAGCACAGGGAGCACCTGTAGAATTTATATGAATGTAGAGAGAGATTGGACTGAGTACCACGAGTTCTACTTAAAATTCAAAGTTCTGGTGTTTGGCTTCAGAAGCAAACTGGGTATTATGTGTATATCCTGAAGTTCTTTTTTCCTGCACTTTTTTATACTGCTCCCTGTCTATGAACTGCATGCTTTTCAACACCATTCTTTTCCCCAGTGGGAAAATGACAAGAAGAAATAAGGTGCACATCTTAAAAATGTTGCAAACCATATTATTCTGTTCCACTTCAGCTGACATTTTTCAGTTAGTCTGTTTTGTCCAGCCTCCCCCTGCCCAAGAGTCAAAGGGTTTGATGTTCTGGAGCCAATGGAGTTATGCTGATTTACACTAGCTGAGTATTTGGCCTTTTATCTTTAAATATTAAGTAAACAAGAATCATGACTTATATTCCCAGTATTTAGACTGGATAAGATGACAGAAAAGCTTCAGGCCACACCAGACCCTTGTCGTCTGTTACATTTTTTGCTGATCTTTCTCCAATACTTAACGGATCCACAACATCCCTGTCATTCCTAGGGAGCCTCTGTCTTTCCCCCCTACTTTAAATAACCCACGTCATGCCTACAATTTTTGCATGAGAAAGACTAGGTGGGGTTTCCTTTGGAAACCCTCAGTATTAACCCTTAATCATCCGGAAGGATTGTAACACAAGGCATGTCCTCCCCCACAAAGGACAGGTGCACAATCTCAGCATTGATCCTTACCCTGATGACCTGGGGACTGAAACACAGGGATGGGGAATCAAAGTATATCTATCTTCCTAAGGATTTCTATAGTGTCTATCACTGTAATATCTAATTATTACTACGTAGCATGGTACAGCACTGCCACCTTAGTTCACTGATGTTAACAATGGATTGAAGCTTGTGATATAGACAGGCACGCACTAGCCATTTGTGGCCTGTTTTTCAGAGGTTCCTAGTGTGACAGATTGACAATTTCATGCAATGTCTCTGAATTAAGTTAAACCTTATTGAATAAGGGTTTATACCTTTGGGGTACATTGTATAAAAACTGCAATTGTGGATATGTTATTGTGGCATTGTACATATCTTCTCTAATAGGAATGGGGATGCTAATATATTTCCTCTGTTATCAGCCCTTTGGAGCCAACCCCTAGAAGGTGCACATATCCTTGTTCAAACTGGATTCTCCAGGGACCAATAGACAAAGAAAGGGTTTTTTGGATAAATACCATGGTTTTAAACCGGCTCAAGTCCTTCTTCCTGATCCAGCAAATGGACAGGACTGCTGGTCCACAGAGGGCCACGATTCTTAGGTTAGGGTTGAAAAGGGCTGGGCATACTGAGGTCCCATCAGACTGAGTACTTATTCTGAGCTGAAGCTAGGATGAAGTGGTAGCCACAAGGAATCTCCCTTGGGTGGGGATTTGAAGGACTACTCCTACTGGAATCCATGTTAGGGTTGCAGTTAACTCTAGTAAACATATTAACATGTGTGTAGGTTCTTTTATTGTTTTAAGTAAGTTTTCTCTGTAATGCTTTTTATCTTAAGAATAAAATAAGCTTGACTAGAAAGAACTCTGCGGTACTTAAAACTGTAGCAATTACATCTGTTGACCATCTCTGAAGAGAAAGCAAGTATGTGCCTTGGGCAACCTGCTTGTGCTGGGAATAATGCAGCGAAGGCAGGAAACTGTACAGCCTGGAAATACCTCGGTCAGAAGGGAGAGAGATGCATATCTCCACCCAAGAGAGGTGTGGGTGCCCTTGCTGGACCATTGCAGGGAAATACAGGTACAGTAGCCCTCTGACAACTAGCACCCAAAGATCTGACTGAAGCAAATGTGTGTTCTCTGCAGAAGAGTTGGTGTGGAGAGTTGGCAGGAGAGGAAAGAGGAGCCACAGAGATATAAAATATTTGGGATCTGTGCATTTTCTCTGGCTTTCCATATGAGTTAAAACACTGTGATTATTTTCAGTCCTTTTGAAAATGGAAAAATCTTAAGTTACAGGTGAGATTGACACTGTTGAAAACATGGCCAAGGCATGGAAGCTCCACGCTAGAATTACTAACTACCTTGCTGCATAGGCATGGCCTGTTTTGAAGAATTAAGCTGAACAGAAGCAAACCATGAAAGTGCAGCAATATCTTTAAAAACGTCGAGCAGAGATTCTCAGAGTGGTGTTGCTTTAGTAAAACATCTATCGGCATTTCCATTATAATTCCTGTTTAATTCAACTGTGAAAATCTGCTTGGGACAGAGACTTGTGATTTAAATTCTTTGCCTGGGAATAAATTTTTACTTTTACACATTTTGAATATAAATTTGGCAATAGCTCAGTTAGAGGAGAACAAAATGGTCTCCTAGAAGTTTACCTGTTACAGAAGTTGGGAAGAGCTGGGGGATTTGCACATTTGAACAGTGAGAAAAATCCCATTACCACCCTGGCTGACTTGTGCATATGCATGATGCCTGACATGAGGAATTAATTCATAGGTTACTAGATATTCTACAGCTGTGTCAAGAAAGATGGAATGAGTAAGAAAATTTAATAAGCAAACCTTATGAATGAAACTATATTTGAGCACTTTGATGAGCTTCACTAAGAAATTTTAGAACTTTTCCAAGGAATCAAGGTCTTGGTCTTTATCTTCAAGGCACTTACCAGTCTGAACTTGGGATACTGAAAAGATCACCTAAAATCTCCAGGATGAGGACTGTGGTCAGCAACTCCATTCCTCTGGAACAGTGGAGATTTATGGCGCCAACGTAAAGCTCATTTGTGCAGGACTCAGAGCTTTCTCAGGGGCTGCTCTAAGATTACTTGTGGCACCTTAGAGACTAACCAATTTATTTGAGCATAAGCTTTCGTGAGCTACAGCTCACTTCATGGGATACATACTGTGGAAAGTATAGAAGATCTTTTTATACACACAAAGCATGAAAAAATGGGTGTTTACCACTACAAAAGGTTTTCTCTCCCCCCACCCCACTCTCTTGCTGGTAATAGCTTATATAAAGTGATCACTCTCCTACACATTGTAGTGTGTAAACACCCATCTTTTCATGCTTTGTGTGTATAAAAAGATCTTCTATACTTTCCACAGTATGCATCCGATGAAGTGAGCTGTAGCTCACGAAAGCTTATGCTCAAATAAATTGGTTAGTCTCTAAGGTGCCACAAGTACTCCTTTTCTTTTTGCGAATACAGACTAACACGGCTGTTACTCTGAAACCTGCTCTAAGATTGTGAGGTGAACTCCCACAGGGAGTAAGAACCACCATGAACATCACCAATATTTAATTCTAATTGGGTCTTTGCTAATAAAAACATATGGTGTGTCATACATTAATTTAAAAAAAATCAAATATTCAAAAATATTGTTTTTTAAATCCACAAATGATTTTCCCCCTGAGGAGAGACTGAGAAAAAGAAAGATCAACCATACCTGACAGAGGGTAGTTATATCAGTTAGTGGACTTCTAGAAGATGCTCAGACACCGTGATGATGGATGTAGTATAAGAACATTAATAGAACAGAACAGAACCTATTCATCCTTAACTGATTGGAAAAACAACACACTCGTCCATTATTCTTAGCATTCTTTTCTGATCTCTCTCTGGGTGAGGGGTGTGATGTTGCTTCCCCTCCAATCATGGCTACAGAGTGAGCTGCACCACTGTCCCATCTCTGAGGGCAGTCCCCTCTCCCAGCCCCCCCCTGCCCAGGTGACAAGCCCCAAGCTTTCACCTCTCTCAGGGTGGACTCCCATGGTTCTCCCACTCAGACCCAGTCCTGGCTTACGGACCCCTGTATACTAGTGATTACCACCTCAGAATACCTGACTTAGGTTCAGTACCAATAGCTTTGCTCTCTGGGGCTTGTGAACAGTGGCATATACAAAGGCTTTCTGATTTTTGGTTTTAACCGATAAACACAGATAAAACTTGGTAATACATACCCCCTCCTCCAACCCAAACCCCTCATCCCTGGCCTGACCCCAAAGCCCAAATCCCCAGCCAGAGCCCTCACCCTCTCCCACACTCCAGCCCCCTGCTCTAGCCTGGTGAAAGTGAGTGAGGGTTGGGGACAGCAAGCGATGGAGGGAGCAGGGATGGAGCGAGTGGAGGCAGGACCTCGGGATGGGGCAGGACAGGGACGGGACCTCAGCTGAGGGGCTGGTCAGGCTGTTCATTTTTGTGTGATTAGAAAGTTGGCAACCCTACTTTGAGGGTATCAACAAGGGTGATCCATTTGGTATAGTATTCTCAGATTTTCAGAAAGCCTTTGACAAGGTCCCTCACCAAAGGCTCTTAAGGAAACTAAGCAGTCATGGGATAACAGGGAAGGCCCTCTCATAGACCAATAACTGGTGAAAAAGACAGGAAACAAATGATAGGAATAAATGGTCAATTTTCACAATGGAGAGAAGTAAACATTGGGATCCACCGGCACCAAGGATCTGTACTGGGACCTGTGCTGTTCAACATATTCATTATTTCTTTGGAAAAGGGAGAGAATAATGAAGTGGTGAAGTTTGCAGATGATACAAAATTATTCAAGATAGTTAAATCCAAAGCTGACGGAAAAGAATTATAGATCTCACAAAACTGGGTAACTGGACAATAAAATGGCGGATGAAATTCAACATTGATAAGGGCAAAGTAATGCACAACGGAAAAAAAAATCCCAAATACACATCTATAATAATGGGTTCTAAATTAGCTGTTACCAATCAAGAAAGAGATCTTGGAGTTATTGAGATAGTTCTCTGAAAACTTCAAGGGTAATAGAACGTTAGGAACTATTAAGAAAGGGATAGAAAATATGACAGAAAATATCATAACTTCACTATATAAATGCCTGGTGTGCCCACACCTCGAATACTGTGTCCAGTTTAGTAACCCCTTCTCAAAAAGGATATAGTGGAACTGGAGAAGGTTCAGAGAAGAGCAACAAAGAAGATCCAGGTTATGAAATAGCTCGCATATGAGGAGAGGATAAAAAGATTAGGGCTGTTCTGCTTAGAAAAGAGATGATTAAGGGGTGGGATATGATAGAGGTCTATAAATCATGAATGGTGTGGAAAAAGTGAACATAGAAAAGTGTAATTTACCCTTTCCCACAATACAAAACCCAGGGTGAAATTAGTAGACAGCACCCAATGAAATTAATAGGCAGCAGGTTTAAAGATAAACAAGAGGAAGTACTTTTTCACACAATGTACAATTAACCTCATGCCAAATGCCATGGGATGTTGTGATGGCCAAAAGTATACCTGGATTCAAAAAAATAACTACATAAATTCATGGAGGATAGGTCCGTTAATGGCTATTAGCCAAAATAGTCAGGGATGCAACCCCAAACATCTGACTGTCAGAAGCTGGGAGGGGAAGACGGGTGGATCCACGGGCGCCAACTCCGTGGGTGCTTTGGGGATGGAGCACCCATGGGCAAAAATGGTAGGGGGGCTGCCAGTGAGTGCTCAGCACCCATCAGCTCCCCGCACAGTGCCTCCCACCCACTGCCGGCCCCCACCAATCAGCGCCTCCCTCTCCCTCCCATGATCAGCAGTTTTGCGGTATGCAGGAGGCTCTGGGGGGCGAGGAGGGAGGAGCGGGGACAGGGCAGGCTTGGGGGAGCTGGTAGAATGGGGTGCAACGAAGCAGGGCAGGAAGGGGTGGAAAGAGGTGGGGCAGGGGTGTGGCCTTGGGGAAAGAAGTGGAGTCGGGGTGGGGCATGTGGGCAGAGCCAGGGATCAAACACCCCTGGCACACTGGAAAGTCAGTGCCTGTGGGTGAACCTCTCAAAAACTGCCCTGTTCTGTACGCTCCCCTTGAAACTCTGGCACTGGCTACTGCCAGAGACAGGATACTGGGCTAGCTGGACCGTTGCTCTGACCAGGTATGGCAGTTCTTATTGTTTAATTTTCTCCTTGTTTTTCCTAATAGCCCCTTTTGACTTAATTCCCTACATTCAGGAAACTTCCTTTACAGCTATTGGACAATGGTATAACATACACAGAAGATGTAACTAATACAGAACAGGCCTATGTCCTCCTCCCCACTCTCTCAATCAATTTTATCTTCATTTCTCTATTGGATTATATTGATTACTTTAGCATTTAAAACTGACAAGATCTAAAAGGAATTTAAAATACAAAATTTAAGGTTGCATGAAGGGACAATTGTGTCTGAGTTACCATCTGACTTTTGCCAAACGCTCAACAATCACTCCCAAAACATCTGGAAGTGGTTTACACAGAAGCAGATCAGAAATTGGATATTGGCTATCACAATGGCTGGACATATGATCAGCCAATGGTAAATTTAAGATAATTTTTTCATTTTCTTCTTTTGTAGAAATTGCTTTATTGGAGATTCTGTTAAAACTGATTACAAAAAAAAGTGTGAAGAGAGAGAATGGAATATTCCATTAAAGACCCCTTGAAAAAGTCAGAATGCACTTTTTCATATATGCACACTTTTTTCTCTTTCAGTCTGTGTAAGTGGATTTTAACTTTACTGCAGTGACTGTTCATCATTGCTCTCAAAACATTCTGGTAGCAGCATGAGGCGACACAAAACTGGAAATGACATAGTCCTGGATATAACACAAGTGTAGGGTTGCCAGGTGCCCAGTTTTCAACTGGAAAATCTGCTCAAAAAGGGGCCTGGCAGTGTCCAGTCAGATGTACTGACTGGACACCAAAAGTTCGGTTACTGTGGGGAGAGGGGAGGCGCTGGGTCATGGGGCTGGGGCTGCCTCCTACCTGCAGACAGCTCCTTGTCAGGCTGCAGCCACTCCTGTCCCAGTCCTGGAGCAGAGGGAGCCCACTGAGGTGGAGATGATCCAGTGAGGAACTGTGGGAGAGGAGCAAATGAAAGGTGTGGGACCTTGGGAGGAAGAGGTGGAGCGGGGGGGAAGAGGCGGGAAAGGGGCGGGGCCTCAGGGGTCCAGTTACCAGCAATTAGAAAGGTGGCAACCCTAAACACGTGAGTGCAAAGTGCTGAAGGTGGCAGAATCCTGGACATATAGTATAGGCCCACAAACTTCTGGAAATTTGTTCAGGATGTTAGGCACATATGCACAAGATGCCAGAGACGCCATGTTCCAGCACACAATTCCAGACATGCCAATATTCATATGTCCACAGAACAAAAATGTGTAATAAATCCTGCACAGCAACTGTGCCCATTCACCATACAAACAGCATGTGTGTGTTTTTCCACTGTCCAGGAATCTCATCGATAATCCTACAGATTGTTTTCCATTTCCCCTCCAGTATTATAATTTCTGCCAAACTGTTCCATCACCATAGAGCCTAATTGTAAAATGTTCGAACAAAGAATAAAGGGACAAACTTGCCAGACTTGACTTTGACTAGTTCCTATGTTCTTTGTCTAGGTGAGCGTGATAGGTATTTCTTCTCCAGGCCTTAGTGGACTATCCACTTGGGGACACACCATTATTTGTCTCCTTCTACAGTTCCCCACAGCTGAGAGCTTGCATGACAACTATTTTCAGCAAACTAGAAGACTGATATGAGACTTCGTGAAGGAGTGTGAAGAACTGGCTGGAGCCTACAACTGGGTCACCTGGAGTGTAATCAAGCAGGCCTTGTCCCACTCTGGGGCTGAGCAATTTAAACAGGAGCAGGAAGCAGCAGAGCACAGGAGAGTCCAGGCAGGCTACAGTCGGTGGTGGTTTCTCTCTCCGGAAACTAGTCTTCAGGAGTCTATTCAGTGACTTGGTTTTGTAGATTTTAAGTTTGAGATCTCTGAACCAGGGTCCTGATAAACTGTTTATTCTAATTATTCCTGTCTTGAAACCTTGCTAACCTAATTAAAGAGGGACATGCTATTTGGTTAATGTGTGGCTTCTCCTTGCCCCAACGGGGGGAAATTAAGGCAACGACACAGCTTTTCTGGGGATCCCTCAAGCAACCTCCTCTGAAAAAGCCCTCGAGGTCAATACATTCAGGCTGGAATGGACCCAGAGAAGTGAATTCCAGAATTGAGCGTCTTTCATGGAAAAAGTTCTGGCCTCAGCTTCCACATGAATACATCTAGAGACCATCAATCAATTAATCCATCTCAGACTATTTCAAATGCCAGGGTAAGACATGAGGAGAGAAGTGGTTTCTAAGCTACCAGGACCCACACCATTACAGACGTTATACTGTAGATCCAAATCAAGACCTTGAATTG
The DNA here is from genome assembly GCF_965152235.1 of Eretmochelys imbricata. Taxonomy (NCBI): domain Eukaryota; kingdom Metazoa; phylum Chordata; order Testudines; family Cheloniidae; genus Eretmochelys; species Eretmochelys imbricata. The sequence goes on along the minus strand of NC_135581.1, from coordinate 10,961,372 downwards.
TATCCAAAGACTAAATGGATGCCAGGGCAATCTACAGAGAACAGGGATAACTTGGTCCATTATGTAAGTAGCAAGTGGCATTCTGTGATCTTCAGGTGTAGTCCCAATATAAAGTACACTGCAGACATCCATTCTGGAAGTGATAAAGCTATGGATAATTGCTGTGAGGTCTCTGGGGACTGTGATTATTTTAAAGGTAGAGGAACCCAAATGAATTCAAGGAAAACAGGTAATATTTCAAAATTCTGAACACTTAAAAAAGTTTCCTCTGCTTAAATTAGTAAATATTTTACTTAAAGATTTACACAGGAAATTAAATTTTCCTATAAAAAGTTACTGTGCCAAATCTTGAAAGTAAATTAAGTCATTAAAGTATGAAAGTCTTTTTTACATTAAAATCTCAATGCAACCTTAATCACAGATTCCCTGCCAATGCCTATAAAATATCTAATGTTACAAAACATTGGCCAAAATTTTCCAAAATGGGTGCCTAAAGTTAGACTCCTAAATCCTTTTTGCCTGAAAGCTACTAGGCACTCACCACTTTTGCTAATCAGGCCACTTACGTGCCTAAATATAGACTTAGACATTAAGTAAATAATCATTACAAGCCTCCCCCCTGCTATCAAGTATTAATATTATCTGAGGTAGTAATATTATCTTACGCACCTATAAGTTTTGTTTCCCAGTGCCAATACCCCCAGGTGTGTTGTGACATTTAATCCATCACTCTGCAAAGTGCTGTGAGATCCCTTGATGAAAGGCACTAAAGATGTGTTTCCAGGATCCTTTTCAGAACTCTGGGAATATTTAAAAACCATGGGAGCTAAAAGGAAGGAGGGAGACCCCTGCAAAGCCCCTTCTTCCTCTATATGATTTACAACACATGCTCTCCAAAGGAAATATAAGACATTTATATACACTGCCAATCAGAATTCTGCCAACCGGAGCTCTTTTCCCTCTACCTATGCTCTCTTCTATTTTTGTTTTTCTCTCGCACTCTTTCTTCCCTTTAATGGTAAGGAAGGCAGACCTACTATAAGATGTGTACTTTTAAGGAAAATAACATACAGCACCTCACTTCTAGCTTATTAGGACTATTTTACTTTATTACTTTCTGTACATATGCTTATTTCTTTTAAACTTTTTTTTTTTAAAATAGCATATGCTGAAAAAAGAAAGGAAAGCATATGTTAAGTCTGGGGCCACCAAAACGGGATAAAATAATTAGGCAATCTTTCATCAAAGTCACAGTAAAAGGAAGGCACTAGCTTTTGTTGCATATTTGATCTGTCCAGAGCTTTTTTGTGTATCATGACATCTGGTTTACAGCCTTGGTACCCGATTTAGTGAATAATGAAGATTGTCTCATTAACTCTATTAAATAAACAAACCAAAATGCTCTAGTGACTGCACAGGTTGAAAAGGCTCTCTCTACACTGAAACTAGAGGGGCTGCTCCTTACTGTAAAAAGCATGGCTGGTTTGCAAACGTCCAGTTAGCCGGTCTCAGGATACTCAACTTTCAGTATAGAATGAAATTGGAGCTGAACTTCTGCAAAACAAAACTCCAGTGCCCTGTTGCTCTCACGCTGACTGGAAAACTTAGTCACTGGAGAAGCAGGAAATAAAATACAGGGGGAGGGGTAAGCAGACAATAAAACCTATTCTCTCCACATATTTTCATTTGCAGATTGATATTAAAGCCTATTGAGTGGTTTTTAGTTACATTCAGACAAAACCTTGGCTTTGTTTTCCCTATGAAGCTTTAACTTCACTCACTGAGAATAAATATCACTAATTCTGCATAAACAAAAAACGCCTCTTCTAAACTTTTTGTAATTTTAGTTTTTAAAAAATGACAATGGTGTAGCAGTGAGGCAGAGCAGCGCAGGGAGACCAAGTGGAGGACATGAAACTGTTCAAGCTTTCATGCGGGAGTCTTGCGTTAGAAGAGGGAGAAGTGGGGAAGCACGCTGAACTCCTAAGTACATTAAAGCAGCCCTCTGCCAAAAGGAAAGCAAAGAAATTACACAGCACTTAAATGCTGGTATAAATCAGAGGAAAATCCTCTGACCTGAATGGAGTTACAGTAGGTAAAAGTGTTGTAAGAGACAGCAGAATAATGCCCAACATGTGCAAAACAGTTTTCTGCTGCAATACAGAGGCCAAAGCCACCCTACACTTCCGTTCTAATATTCACATACATACCTACACAAAACCCCCTCTCCCAGGTGCACAATGTGGGATGGACAGAGCAGGAATTCCATTCCACTGAGATAAAAGGTCTCACTCCTTGTTGGCCAGGTGTTTCTGATAGTGCAGCGCTTTAAGCTCCAGCTGTACTGCAACAAATTAAAGCCACATTCATCCTATTCATCATACTGATCTCCCCCTGTCACCAAATTCTCCTCCTCTTCCTGATGAAGGCAAAAGATCTTTCAAGCAACAGGCCTCTGACATGCTGTAGTTTGTCCTATGTTATCTTTCCGGTCTCATTTTGGATGGGTCTCTGCTTATCTACACTGATAATAGGGTCTGAGAGTTGCCATTTTTCGGAAGGGGTAGAAAATAGGACAGAAAAGCCATGTTGGCTTCATACACATACACAACCATATAAAGGCATACACGCTTACATATAGAAACACACTACATAAAGAGGATGGTGGGAAGTGAGAGATATGAAATTGATAAAGTCACCATGCAACTGGCCTCCCACACGTTTGTAATGTGGTATAATGGCCATAAATATAATGATCTACCAATATGTTGCTTCCTGTTCTGTAGTGGGTTCCTATAAGACTTGGGGAGAGATGAGGAAAATCTCCCAACAGCCCTCCTTAGCACAGAACATATATGGTACCATATGGCTGCACTGCTACCACACACAACCTCCAGCCTATAGCTACCTCTGCAATACCTAATATTTCCTAAGATCTCTACACAGTAGATTATCAAAAAACAATGCTAAACAGAACTGGGAAGGGCATATGTAAAGGAAAAATGGCCATGCAAAAGTAAGTTACAGAGCTATTGGCAGGAGCATCCATGCTACAGAGGACGCAGGGGCGGGACACAGTGAGGAAAAAAATGTTGGCAGCCCTTAGGAAATGAGGAACACTCACTGTATATGGTATGTCTCCAAATCAGGTTCGCTGACTAAGACAGCACTAAATACACAGACCCTCAGATGGAAGGTGCAATAAAAGTGCAAAGTATCGTACCAACGTTTCTGCCAGCTGTGTAAACACAGGGAACCATCTGCCACTGTTAGAATATAATACATAGGAGATCTAGGACAGCAACAGGCTCAAAAACATGATCTTCCTAAGTAGATGAGGCTGGACTGGGTCCTAGCCTCACTGACAATAGATCTGTGGGTTAGGACACAAGCTCCTATGTCTTTCCCAACAGAGCACCTGCACTTAGGGTCTTAGATTAATGTGTTTTATGGTTATGCCTCTAATGCTCTCAGACACCGCATGCGGTACTTGAATCTCAGGGGATGACAACACTCCAACATAGCTTTGCAGTGGATGCTGGCTTTCTTCACAATTTCCACCATAAAGGAGACTGTGCGCACAACAAGAGAAAAAATAGCAAAAGTGTTTTGTGGCCTAATAGTATCTGATTTAAAAATCTTGTATTGCTTTGTTTCTGCTTTGCTAACACTGCATTGCAATGTATGTCATGTCAAACTGTATCACATTAAAGTATGCCATACTCTTAACAGTACCTAATACAATGTCACAATTACTATAACAAATATACATTACTTCAGACTGACTATTCACTATCAGTGCATATTTGAGAGATCAAAACCTCAACTCATGAGGAATGAATGCAGCTCAGTAACATGCAGAAAACAGGAACTGGGGTAGTTTCTATTACTTATAGCTAGGTTATTATTCTGTGTCAGTAATGCTGTCTTGCAGAGGTTACTGCAAACACTGACTATTTATTCTTGTAAGCAGACTAACCACTTGTGCAACATATTGGAAAATGTACATTATAAGGAAAGAGAGAATGCCCAGGCAGAAATTGATCTACAACTCTAAAAGGACTAAATCATAGTTTCATATTGTGAATGCTTAGCACTTATATTGTGCCTTACATTTCCAAACACCGTACAAATATTAATTCTCAAGAATGACTTATTTTTTAAAACAAAAATAGTAACATCTCAGTGATATCTTGTGTCCCATTATTAAACTGTGGATGCTGCAAAGCATGTATTTAAGTATATATTAATCCATAAAATTGTACAATTATGGAATACAAACCACAAACGCAAACTGCTTATATACATAGCAGGCACCCACTCCAAATCTTTCTCTCATGAACCCAGGGGTGAAAGTAAGTTAGAGGACTTATCAGTACGCCGGAGTACTGAGCAGGGGGCGTGGCCTCAACCAGAAGAGGCAGAGCCTTAAATCCCCAGGCCCTTTAAATCTTGATTTAAGGGGCCAGGGCTCCAGCTGCGGTAGTGGCGGCTGGGAGCCCGGGGCCCTTTAAATTGCCCCGAGCTACCAGCAGCGGAGCCCCGGGCCCTTTAAATCACTGAGGAGCCTTGGGGGCTCCCGGCTGCCACCGCTACCCCAGGACATTGGGGTAGCAGCTGCCGGAGCCCCGAGCCCTTTAAATCCCGCCTGAGCCCTGCTGCCCGAGCCCTGGGGTAGCGGCAGTGGTGGGGCTTTGGCGGGGATTTAAAGGGCCCCGCTACACAGAGCTTTGGCAGCAGGGCTCCTGCGGGGATTTAAAGGGCCGGGGCAGTAGGGGTGGCTGGAGTTCCGGGGCTCTTTAAATCCCCGCTGCTGCTACCCCAGGGCTTTAAATTGCCCTCTCTGAAATCCGGTCCTGGTACAGCGCACCGGCTCTTACCGGTACGCCGTACTGGGGCATACCAGCTTACTTTCACCTCAGCATGAACCACATGTTGATTCCCCTTCATAAAATGTGTATATTGTTTATATAAATAACCCAGTTAAGTGCTTGCCTAATTGTGTCACGAGTTGCCTTCCCCTATACACTGTGACTGCATAAATATATAGGTAAAATGCATTGCATTGGTGGAATGTGAAAATGCAGCACTTGCATGAAAAAAGTATCACATGGACTGCTAATTCATCAGTGTTACTGTGACATACTATGAAAATCAACCTGTGGAACTCATTGGCACAAGAAATCACATGCCAAGAAGTTAGTAGGAGTCAAAGAAAGGATCAGACTTTTATAAAGGTAATGAGATCATCCACGATTATAAGGGAATATAAAGCCTCATGCTTCAGGGCATAAACCAAACAATTAACTGATGGGGGTCATAAAGGACTTTTTCTTACAGACAAACTATTCCTTAAATGTTTGTTATGGGCTTTCTTGCACCTTCCTCTGAAGTACCTTGCACTAGCCACTGTCAGATACAGGATATTGGTCCACCTGGTTTTGATTCAGTATGGTAATTCCTATATCCTAAAGAGCAACTATCAATGCTTTTGTAACATTCATCGTGAAAGCCAGAATCAATCAAAATCAAGTCCAATACAGTAACTACTTTAATGTTTTTTTAAAATGAATGTACAATAACATTGACAGTGTTAATAGGTTAACTGAATTTTTAATTTGAAATGTTTGTATTAAATGTGACACGTGGGGACCATACAGTACTATGGTTTAATTTTTTTTTTTTTAATCTTTGCTTCTAAAAAATTCAGTAACCATGTTACAACACAGTGGTTTTTATACAGGAGTTATTAAGTGCTCATTAGCATACTGTATACTTTTGAGCTGCATGTATACTTTAGTAACAACCACAATTAAAAATCTATATCTTTTAGTATCTTTTGAAGCATGAAACTGCCTTATTTAGATGAAGGCACACTGTGCATATGTGCAGACTACTGCGATGGCTCAAGAACCATGCAGGTAAGAGTGCATTGTATATACACAAGAACAAAAGAGTGTACCTCTTCTCATGTTCATATACTGTAAGGCCTTTTCCATTAAACTGTATTCTCTTGATGTCTGTCTCTCTCTCCCCCTTTCACACACACAAAAGCACATACATGCTGTCTACATTTCTCAGACTATAAACTTTTCCCACCTGCAATGTAAAGTTATAAGTGATAGCCACTGGAGGCTAACTGCTGAGAATTTCTTTATATGCACTGAAAAAAATACATAGTTTCTTGGCTAAATACTAAGGCTTTAATTAAATCACAGGGTTCTGCTGACATTTATAACTTGCTCCAGCTTCTGTGATTTCAGCACAGCACCATCTTTTGAAAGACAGACGGGAATTCAACTATAAAACATGTATTATTCTAAACGTACAAATACGGTTATACTCACATGAGCATTAACCTAAAGGAGAGCTGTTCTTTCTGGTGAGAATTACTGATGCTATTCACCAGGATGAAACGTGTTTCCTTGGGTGTGGGGGAGGAGGCAAACCTGCCTTATACTTAAAGGCAAAACCATAATGGAAACCAGACCAAAAATGTTTCAGATCAAAGGTTACCTTTCTCTTACTACTATTGCAAGATCTTGTACTTTGTACTGTAAGGAAAGGGTGTCTGGGTTCTAGTGAGTCTTGTAACATGAGCTAGCAACACCCTTCCCAGAGGGCAGTGTTTTCATGGGATATATTTCATTGTCATAAGCAGCATACAATTACAGTAAGAAAAACCATAAGCTTGAAAAAGCTCAGGGAAAGCTTAAAGAAAGCCAATGGAAAAGAATTAGGCCACCGAGGGAAAAATCCCTGATAATGAATATTAGAGGAGATAATGACAATAAGGAAAAGAAGAAAGAGATGTTATTTCTTAGCTGTGCTTTGGATTTTTTTTTCCTCGAAGTCCCCAATCATCCTTAGTTCAGCAAGAGAGATGTGATGTGTTATGCATATAACTGCAGCCTCTCTCACATAGCTATATGTTTCTAGAACACACATTTGTTTTTGTTCCTGCTAAGTAGGCAAAAGCCATGATATTTTGGGAGGGAGGGAACAGAGACAAATCACTTGAAATTAAGAGGGAATGGAGGAGAGAGTTCACTTGCATTAATTCCCATTCACAACCACCTTCATGCTTGAGCCAGAATCATTCCTCTCATCTTTATTATTATTGCCTCTTTTTCTGATACCAGTGTCCCATTCTGACACCAACATAGTCCCTCTGACAAGCAGCAAAAGGCATTGGAGCCTTGGAGGTCAGCTTCCCCATGGAGAAGAAATCAGTGATGTAAATTCTGGGTATATAATAAGCGTAACTTGCTTTATTTACACACATATACCAGTCTTGAAATGAAATGGTCAATCAGCAAGCAAGGCTATCCCTCCCAGAAATCTCAGCCCAACACCAATGCCCTGTTCCCAGGGAGCAACCCATAAGAAGTGACTTTAACAACATCTTCTTTCCTCAAATTGCCTCACTTCAAAAACCTTGTGTTACATAACCCAAAACTACGAGCAACTTAGCAAGTCTTCCTATGGGTCAAAACTTGCTCGGACACGAAGAAATATAACTTGAGATACTGTGTAACAACTCCACCTAGGGACACCTGCCATTACATTATTTGCATGATGCCTGGCACTGACCACTGTTTCTATGGGGTCCTTATGGAAGCAATGGGGTTTAAAGAGAATCTTGAAGGAAGAGTATGGGGCCCCTGTCATCACCAGTTTCTTTACACTTCATCGCACATGGCTGGAAGATTTTTGACTGACACCTACCAGGCTATTATCAAAATGTTCAATGCTTCCATGAGTAACCTCTAGTGAGAGGTTATTTAAGTTTTTCTTATGTCAACAACTCTGCTTAGTCTTTTAACAGCTTGAGATAAAAAGGATGGCGCTTGATACGGTTCAATAGTTTCACTGGTTTCCCTATTTGGGAATTAGCACTGACACCCTATTGCTCTTCAGGGGAATTTTTTCCAGGTCAATTCCCAAGTAACACTTTTCAGCAGCAGCAGCATCTCTCTCTCTCTCACTGGTCTTAGACTATTCCAACAGAACTTGTGAAGCCTAGAGAAGAGGGACTCATTGTAGTGGTTGCGGTCACCAATGTTTTTTTAGAAACTGTGAATGCGTAAGAGTTGATTTTTCATCTGGCTAGTAACCCAGGAGAATGGCAGAGGAGGGATGAATATGGGGATTATTGCAAAGAAAATCCAATAAATTAAAACATAACTAAAAAAAGCAGGTTTTTTGGATGTGGTTAGGGTTGTGAATGGGACCCACAACACCATCCGAGAGAAACAATCACAAAGGAGAAAGCACACTGAGCCAAATTTTATACTCAGTCCCAACCATCTCTGTTGACTTTCAGGGGATTGTACAGTTGTAACAAGAACCGTAATTTGATCCCTTGAGAGGCAATAGGAATCAGGCAATCTAGTTAATTTTTGGAGAGAGATGTTCTCAGGAAGCCAACATAGGGCCCAGATGTAAACTTTTATCTGAATCCAAAACCAGACACAGTACCCCTCCTCCAGCTGAATATTTCACAAAATCTATACAAGTAGAATGAGTCTGTACCTAAGTAAAGACAAATCTGATTCTAAATACTTTGAGCCCAATTCTCTACTGCCTTGCACCTTGTGTAGTCATTTATACCTATGCCAAGTGAGTGTAAAATGCCACTGTTGCCAATCACTTGGCAAAAGTGTAAATGACTTCACAAAGCACAAGGCAGTGGAGAATCAGATCTCTTATTTTACATATTGCTCATCTGTAAATAGCATTTCTGAAGTGGCTCTTGTCTTCTTCAGAAATCCTTCAGTTTACATATGTCCCTGCCCCTGCTTTTTTCATCCATTTATTTAAATGAATCCTGTTTTGGAGGAGCAGATTTGGTAGATGGAAGTCCCACCTGTACTTTGCATGCTCTGGATCCTGAAGTCATAACACTATTGTATGTCACACATTCATCCTTCAGCACTGAAGCTCTGTCAGTTTTAATCCTAATGCATTATCTCCCCTTTTTGTTTTGCTTTGCTATATTTGGTTTTTGTGTGAGCATATTTTTTTAACTTTTAGTCAGGCCAACACAGAAGCAAGTCAAAACGTGCTGCTTATATTCTAATCTAATGACAGCTGATTTCATGTGGGCTGGCTAGTAGCCAGTCTCCTAATGGATTTTTCTGTGGTTTGCATGAACAGAGGTCACAGGCTGAAATCCTGGGAAACCAGCAACATATTTCCATAAATGCTTGATAATCTAAATCCAAAGTAACTGAACAACCATTTCTCCCTCTGTTTCCCCAAGATAAATAAGATGAGCTGCCTGACCTTGCTTTCCATTCCAAGTTTCCATCTGGAATAGGTCAGAGATAGGATTTCCTCAGTGGAGGGAGCCAGCCTATTGCACACCCTTCCTAGTTATTTGCAGTGCACCACAATCCCTGAGTTACTAACTTCAGATCCATGAAAGAGACTCAGTCAGCTAATCTTTATTGATTTCAGCCTTCCTTTTTACCACTTTTTTAAAAGTCTAATCTTTTTGTCCATTTTTTTGTTTGCAAGAATGGCTGATCTTTTTGGGGGGAACCATTGAGTCTGGGTTGTATATAAATATTATTGGAGTTTGTAACAGCAGTCCTGATGCTACAGATGAATGTCACAAAATTGATAAATATAAATTCCATCGCACAGATGGACCCCAGCCACAGCAAAAAGTGGTATGAAAGTGAAGAATGAGATACCATATATCTTTTATACACCAGTGTAGGAAGATTCATGATTCTCTCTTCTACAAGGCGTCCAAGCCTAATTAGATAACCTGAGACTTCCTACTCTGCGAAGGGCACCAGAATAATAAGAGACTCTTTCAGCGTATGAGAAAACTGGACAATGAGGTCAAAAGAGGCAACTTGACTTTCTTTACGAGCAACTACTTTCTCCATAAACACTATCTACTTGTTTCTCAGATAAATACAGAAAGCCAAATTCTGCCTGAATTGTACAAATGCAAGCTCTATCACATTTTTTGTTGTTGGTTATTTGAAATCAGTGGGATAGCTGAGGTAAATGAGGTTAGAATTAGGTCCTGAAAAATATTTAACTGTCTAATGTACTAGCCCAGTTAACAGTTTCACGTTTGTCCTTCTACAGTATGGGGTAGTTCCCTCCTACTCACATTTAGCCATTTAAACTCTGAGTGCTACTTTCCCAGGCTTGACCCCAACTGAAAATAAGCTCTGAGGAACTCCCATCTTCTCGGTTCTAGAGATTGCCATTTTTTCTGTCATCAGATTTCACTACTCCAAAAAATGGTGGCTGCAAACATCAGATTCTGACCAGAGGAACAAGTGAATTGCTTCATTTGAGTCTGATGCCAACACCACTTCTTGCAAGGAGGACTTTGTACAATGAGCAAATACCACTTCTTTTCCCTGTCACTTCACTTGGACTAGTGGGTGAGAAGAGTGAGAGGGAAGAGTGCTATTTGCTCATTATACAAAAAGCCCAAGTGTGTCATTCCTATTTAGTGCCGGATTTTCATCAGTCTGGGCAATGGAAGAATCCCACATCACAAGGCCAAAGCATTCAATCAGTCAGCATTCTGTGGTTTTCCTATTGATCCTTTTCAAACAGGGAGAAAATGTTCAACCTTGAAGTTCCTGCACATCTTCCCCTTTCTTTGCAATGAAATCACCCAAAGATATAAATGATTGTTCTAAATAAAGCTCAGCCTTGCTGTAGCAATATACGTCTGCTAACGTATGTGACTGTCAGCCAAAATAAGTTAACCGCCAATAAAAATCATTTTAATGAAATTAATTATTCCCATGTCAGCTAAGAGACAGGTGCACTGTCACTTTTCCTTCACCCAGACTTGGCAGAGCAGTGTGACAAAAGCTGGGAGTGTTCATCTGTGCTGGGAATGACCCTAGCTTGTAATATCAGTCCCTCCCATTCATAAACATCAAATTTATACACATAAAACAAGTGAAAACAATTATAGGATTCTTCAGGTTTATGTACTAGGCAGCCACACCTCTAGGTATCTACTTACTTCGCTAGGCAATACAGCAAAGCATACTAATGGAACTTTTAGTGCAGGGTAGCGGGGTCCAGAAAGATGTGTGTCATGGATGGAAAGCTGGTGTGCTATGGACTTACACCTTAACTTGCCGTGCACTAGGTCTACCTATAGACAAACCCTGAATAAAGAATTTGAAAAACTGAAGGAGATAAGTAAAGAAGCCCCAATCCTGAGGTACTATGACAGTAAGTACAAAACTAAGTTGTCCACAGAAACCTCTAAGGAGCATATTGGCACGATCCTCTTACAGCAGTTCGGTCAAAACTAGAGACCAGTAGCTCATGTGTCATAGGCACTATCAAAAACTGAGTGTCAACATGCTCAAAAAGAGAAAGAGGCTTTGGCTGTGCCCCATACGTGTAAAAAGTTTCATGTCTTTATTTATGGAAGCCCGTGTTAACTGAAGCTGACCACAAACCATTTATTGCCATTGCTGGAAGGGACATAGCAAACATCCCCTTCAGAATATAGATATTATTTTTTCAGCTACAAATGCATGATTTGCAAATTAAATATAAATCTGAGAAAGTTGGTGGTTCCAGACACACACACTAGAGCACTTGACAAAAGCGCAATGGATAAAAGTCCAGAGCTAGATTTTGCACGTCAATCTGATTTAAAAAAACCTGTCCAACGTCAGACGAAATGTGGACTGTGATTGTCAGAGATACTGGTCAGGATGAAATCCTTCAGCAAGTAATTAAGCCTATTAGCACAGAGTGGCCAGGTCAACAGGTTCTCAACTCCTATTATCAATTTAATGGGGAGCCTTCAGTACTCGATAGGACCTTTTCTAAAGGCACCAGGTTGGAAAGTCCTCCTAAAGTGTTACATAAAAATATGATTAATTGAACATTGTTTAGTTATAAGTATTTGTACTGTGATATATTAGTTGTTGGGGTTTTTTAAAGTATTATTGTTATTAAATTTTCAGATGGAAAAGAAAGATGTGGTATTAGGGACTATGCCTTTAAGGGCTGAGCTTCCCATACAAGAACCTGGATGAGGTGCAGAATTTCATATTGTTGTCATGCAGACAGTTGGCACTGATCACAGAATAAAGCAAAGGTTTTGCAAGCACCTTGAACTCCACAGTCAAGTCACTCATGCCAGTCTTTTCACAGAATGGACAGTGAGATCCTGAGTTGTAGAGCCCTTCAAATCTGCAGATATTCGCTTTAAATCTGCAGACCATTTTTGCAATTGCGGCTCAGGTGCAGATACAAATTTTGTATCTGTTCAGGGGTCTGCTGAGTTGAGATCCTGGGGTCTGAACTCCAGTAGTTCTGAGCACTCACAGCTGCAACTGAAGTCTTTGGGAGGTGTGCTCTGAGCGTATAAATTTGGGTACACAAAATTAGTGGATACTTTTGATCTCAATCTCTCTGTGCCCCAGTTCCCCACCTGTAAAATGGGGATAATGCCTCATTTCACAGAGGTGTGGTGAAAATAAATTCATTAGTATCTGTGAAGCACTCAGCTACTATTGTGATGAGCACCACAGAAAAGCCCACAAGGAAATTAGTAATCTGTCGTCAGAGCGGGGTTTGAATAATGTGCAGTAAATAAGGCATGGGGCCACACATTGAACAATGAAAAGAAAAAAGTATATTGAATAGTATCTTGTTAAGTGATCACTGCATCCCGTGCACTGAATCAGGTTGGGGTCTTATGTAAAAAATAGTATGTGATCATGTAATTAAAGACAGTAAAGACCATATTTTGTAAATCACTGGGCATATTTACAGTTCTATATATGGATGATTATTAATTCTTTAGACTCTGGTTATGACTCCATAGTTAAGACTGAATTTCATTGTGCACCTAAAGCAGGGATTCCATGTCTTTGCTATGTATGAAAAATAAGTGTATCCTCCCCAAACTTACAGCACTTACCCTGTGTTCAGAATGAATTCTGAGAATTTACAAGTAAAAGCATTAATTATTTTATAAGTTAAAAATAATTAAAAACTGGGTCCTATATTAAGATAGAGTTTAGGTTGAGAGTACATATCAGTAACTTAAAGGTAAAACGAACAAAAACATGTTGTAATTATCCCAAAACCAAATATTACCAATCTTAGCATTAACCACAGTCTAAGAGGTAAAACTTAAAAGAAATCCAAACACGTCAAGGTTTGGAAAAGAATAGTTAAGGCGCCCACCCTTCATTCTGCTCTGTAGTGACACTTTGAGTTGGAGGGAAGTATGTTAAAAAATAATCAAATGCATCTGTAAAAGTCAATTTAATCTAGAGCTACAAACACGAAAATGTCTTAATCATAATCATATAGCTATTGCATGGTGTCACTACACGAGAAAGTTAAGGTTGTTTGTGTACCTTCACTCTGCATTTTCATACCTTAACATATTTGGATTTCTTTCAAGTGTATCCTTAATCTGAATTTTATAGGTTTGTAATGCTTGGTTTTGGGATAACTACAACTTCACATCTAATAAATAAATAAAAAATCTTTGACCACACTTGCCTCTCCAACTACCACCTCATTTCTCTTCTTCCTTTTGTTTTTAATTTCACAGAATGTGCTGATTATAAGTGCTGTCTGAAGTTCCTCTCTTCCAGTTCCATCCTCGACCCTTTCCATTCCAGCTTCTGCCCCTTCCATTCCACTGAAGCCACTCTTGTTGACATCTTTAATGACCTGTACCTAGTGCAAGCTCAGAACCAGTACTCCATCCTCAGCTTCCTTGACCTGTGAACTGCCTTTGACAAAGTTGAACATGCTCTTCTTGAAATCTTGTCCTCCCTTGGCTTCCAAGACTATGCTGTCTCCTGGTTCTCCTGCTTCCCCTTCAGTTGCTCCTTCAGCGTGTCCTTTGGAGGATCCTCCTAATCTGCCCTCCAACTTTCTCTGGGGGCTCCACAGGGCTTTGTCCTTGGTCCCCTTCTCTTCTCCCTCTATATCCTATCTCTGGGTAATCTTATCTGCAATCACAACTTCAGCTACCATCTCTGCTGATGACTCAGAGATCTACCTCTCTCTCTACTCCAGACATGTCTTCTTCTGTCCAAATGAAAATTGGCCTGTCTCTCTTACATTTCCTTGTGGATGTCGAGCTACCAACTCAAGCTAAACATGGATACAGCAGAGCTCTTAATCTTCCCCCGCCCCACAAGCCTTCCCACTTCCTCCTTTCTGGATCATGGTGGACAACACCACTATCCTGCTTATCATGCAGGCCCATAACCTGGGCATCATCTATGGTTTGGACTTATCTGGTATTCTCATCCAGGGTATGTCTAAGTCTTGCCAATTCTTTTTGCATAACATCTTTAAAATACAGCCTTTCCTATCTATCCACACAACTAAAACTCTCATGTAAGATCTCATCATCTCAATTACTGCAACACCCTTCTCTCTGGCTTTGACAAATGTAATCAAATGTTCTGCTCTCCACCACTCAAAATGCTGCTGCAAAGATGATATTCCTAGTTCATCACTTTGACCATGTCATAGCTAAGATGGTGAAGGACACAACCCCATGCTCCAGGTGTCTTTAAACCTTCAGCTGCTGGAAGCTGGGACTGAACGACAGATGATGGATCTCGTGATAAACGGTCCTGTTCTGTTCATTCCCTCTGTGCCATCTGCCGCTGTCGGAAGACACGATTATGGGGGTAGATGGACCATGGCTCTGACCCAGTATGGCCATTCTTATGTCACTCATCTCTTTGAATCCCTCCTCTGGCTCCCCTTTCTCTGTGGCATCAACCTTTAAGCTGCTTGTATTCATTACAAGCAGAGGTGCAATAGGTGGGGGAGCTGGGAATCTGGGCTCCTTCCTTGGTCTCTGACTGGAGCTGGCTGACTTAATGGTTGAGCCCCTTCCCTGCTGGCTTAAAGCAGGAGTGGCTGGGCTGAATTTGAGTGGTGTTGTGACCCTGTGCACCAGGTCACAATACCACTGCTACATGGACAGCTGGGCCAACTTTGAGTGGTGTCGTGACTCTGTATGCCTGCTTGGCTCCCCCTACTTTTGCAGTCTTTCCAGCGAACATGGACACCAGACACCCCCAAGTCCCTAGGGAAAAACAGAATGGGAGGCACCTGGAAACCCCAGTCTCTAGGTGTGTGAGAGGACTGGATCCAGGCTTTTGGTGCTTCCTGGAGAAGCAGAGATGCAGAAGGAGGATAGGGTCTGGGTTCCCAGAATTGCCTGGCACCTGGTAGGGATGGTGCTCTTCAGCCTTACCAGCTTTCTGGGTATGAGCTCAGGGCTCGGTATGGAGTGGGGAGACTTGGGGCTGGGTGTGGGGCAGTGTCAGAGGAAGAGCATAGGGCAGGATGTGGGACTGCAGGAGTGGAATGTGTGCAGAGCTGGATGAATGGGGGAGAATGTGGAGCTTGGTGCATGGGCAATGTAGGGGAAGAGCATGGGTCTGGTTGTGGGGGCAACAGGCAGGAGTGTATGGAGTTATGTGCAGAGTGGAGAGCATGGGTCTGGGTGCAAAGATAGCATGGAGGGCTCAGGGCTGGTGATGGGGGAGTAGTAGGGGGAGAGCTTGGGGCCGGATGCAGGGGCAGCAGCGGGGAACATAAGGGACTGGCTACATGGCAGTGCAGGGAGAGCTCTTGGCCTCCTCCTCAGGAAAATTCTGCTTGTGCCCCTACTTTCAATGCCCTTCACAGTTAATCCCCACCCTACCTATCAACTTTCAGTTGTTATTGAGCTCTCCATGCTTGCCTCCAATTCAGCAGTCATGCCTAGTGATGAAAGCAAGAGTTCAGCCTACCGGTTAGAGCTGGGTCCAGGGTGGGCAGGGTCGAGGAAATGAGTCATGGGTCAGTACTGAAAGAACAGAAGCCAAATGCTAGAGCCAGAGGAGGTAAATCATCTCCTTAAGCCAGAGCTAGGGGTCAGGGCCAGAAGTCTGAAGCCAGAAGGGAGCAGGGGCTGGAGCGGAGTAGAGACTGGAAGCAAGCTGGAGCAGGTGCAGGGACTGGAACAAGGGCAAGCTCAGCTCTGGGCATGGTATGCTTTAAGCAGCCACTGAACTGCTGTGGGGGCCATGCCTATAAACAGGACTTCTGAACCAGCAGGCAGTGCAGCTGGGCTCATAAGCCGTCTAGCAGCACAGTTATTCGGGGAGCAGGCCAGCAGCTGTTCCTAGTTGGTCTGGTCCCTGAAACCCTGGATTCCAGCCTCCACCACCCTTGTTCAATATTCAAACACTGTTGTGCTGTCTCCCATCCTGCCCCACTTGCGTGGCAGATGCTCCCCCTAAGCATTCACAAAGCCACCTCATTATTCACTTTCAAATTCCCCCTCAGAATTCTGCTTTGCCATGATGCCTACCAAAAAATTGACAACGATTAGGCTGCTACTGCGCAGCCTTTAATGTTGACCAAATTTGCCACTGTTTACTTATACTCCTCCGTCTGTCTCTATCCATTTGTTGTCTTATGCTTAGATTGTAAATCACTGGGGGGAAAGGACAGTCTTTTTGTTCTGTTTTTGTACAGCACCTAGCACAATGGGTCCTGGTCCATAACTAGGGCTTCTAGGGGCAATGATAATACAAATAATAAAATAAACAACAACAACAACTTTTTTTACCCTTAAGGTTACTGATCTGTACTCTCAATCTTAACGCCATTTTAACCTAGTTTTTGGTCTGGATATATACAGATTTGCTGTGTTATCATAATGGTATATTGAAGGTGACAGCTACATATTAGTGGTGGAGGAGTTTAGCCATACAGCAACTTATATATGGGTAGGGAAAGATCATAATGCTCTAGACAAGGCTTTGTTGCTGAATAGATTAATCTCCTTCTGCACAGAAGTACTTTTTTTTTATCACAACATTCCAAGAGAGAACTGGAGCATCTACTATTCTATTTTGCAAAACTGTTGAATTGTGCACTTGAGATGGTAAATATGGACAGCATGATAAGCAGACAGTTTTTATTCCAGGAAAATATTTTGTGTTGATGTTTTTTGTCATAAGATGCATAGAAATAGCTGCCCTGGGGCAGGACCCCATTGCAATCAAGTTGTCAAGTTTAACACAGATATGCTATAGAAATATCTTTAATAAATAAATGAAGGGTTGGGGCTACTTGCAAAGTAGGATACTTGCTATTTCACAGGCAGTTCAGGCATTTTTTTTCTGTGCAATAGCAGGCTGCCATAAGACATTTAGAGGGTGATTTTCATCACCTGCAGGATAAACAAACCCAAGTTCCCCACACTCAATCTCTTTCCCATCTATGTTCTCACACATCAGCACACCAGTGAGGACATGTGCCCTGTCAATTTGTTGGGCTAAAGCACTGGGTTCAAACAGATCTTAGAATACAACTTCAAGTTTATTTCATGCTGCTGCCTGTTTTATTATTTGGAGATTTGAAAAAGCTTGGGGGAAATGAACATCCAACTTAGAATGACATAACAAAAGTACTGTTTCCCCACCTGCTAGCATTTGCACCCTCTTAATATATTTGCTTCACAAAGGATAAACAATAGGATTTTAAAAGAAATACTCCATTAATTATTTGATCGGCATTATTCTCTTTTGCCTAATCTGATGTGAAGTATTGGGACACAACAGAAGTGTTAGAAGAAATATTCTTTTCCTTGTTGTCATTTTTGGGCAACAAATATACAGTGGGATTCTATTTGTCTGGCTAAACCACAGAAAAATGAAGGTATGATCAACAGGCAAATTGGATAATATCAGCAAGGAATTCCCAACAGTGGGTATTTTGTTCTCATGACTTCAACAGTTGGGAAAACTAGTGACAGTAATTAGCAGTAAGTTTGGTTTGCAGAGCAAGGGATGAACGGAATAACGTCAGCGCAGCTGTCTTTTTCACAGGTACAAGGAAAGCAGAGCAGATGCTCAGCTAGGCTACTTCGCCCAGTTGGCTTCGTGGACAGCACTGGAACAGTCTTGACAGAGCTTTCAGTCATTTGGATATTGTTATGGGAACTACAAAATTAGAACCAAATTGGAGGTGTGATAAAAGAAAAGAAAAAAATTGCTGTTTCTCTTCAAACATATTTTGGTTGTTCGCCATATGCTTGGAACAATAAAAATCAATGGG
The DNA here is from genome assembly GCF_965152235.1 of Eretmochelys imbricata. Lineage (NCBI taxonomy): Eukaryota > Metazoa > Chordata > Testudines > Cheloniidae > Eretmochelys > Eretmochelys imbricata. The sequence continues at coordinate 10,943,255 of NC_135581.1, read as the reverse complement.
TAGCAGAAATATTAGGAGCATTTAGCCATTGTCATGGATTATGGGTCAGGTTTTATATTTGATAAGATGGTTTAAAGAAAGAATACTGTAACATCTTATTTTCTTTTCTATGTTAACTTGTGGAAACATGCCGTAATTTTGGGTCTGTGCAGAAATTCAATACTGATCAAATATTTTGCTTTTGCTTTCACTTGTCACTTAAGCTAATGTAGTATATGTCCAAACCTTAATATTTATTGTACTCTAACGACCCTTGCCCACATTTAATATTTTATTCAGAGTAGCCCTACTGATTTCAGTACAACTGGTCATGGAGTAAGGCACCACTCACCATGGGAAAAAGTATCAGAATCAACTCCTTGGGGTGTGGATGGAAGGGAGGACGGAGAATAAGAGAGAAGAGCTAAACACTTTACTTTGCTGAATATAGGCCCCAGCAAATATTATCCTGGAAGGACTGCTGCAATCTCTACTATGCAAATGAATGCCCTACAAAAAGCTAATTACAGAAAACTAGTAACCAGAAGACAAAGGCAATACACTGTTTAATTTAAACAATTCTCTAATACTGTCATCAGCATACCATAGTTCATGCTTTGTAACTAGCAACTGCTGCAGAACTAAAGAATTATTTACCTAATCATATTCATCCACCCTTGAGTAAAGTTTTTCAGCTGAAGTTTTTATAGTGTGGCATGATTTTAAATTGAAGGAACATAATGGGGTTAACATAGCTGAGTGCCAATACTTAACAGCCTTTTAACAGAAACGTTTGTCATGAAAGAAAAGTGTAACTGAAGAACAAAAACCTCTACAATTTGGATAGCAGTTAAGAGACTCTTATTGATGTGAAATTCTGCACTAAAATACAGCTAGAAAGCACTTGAACAGAAAACAGCAGTGGAATTTGTCTTTATGGAGAGCAACTTGTATGGAAAATAAATCACTAAGGGCCGGATTGTGCCACCCTTACTCATGTTGAGTAAACCTCACTCCACTAACTGTAACTGATTCAATGGGATCACTCGCAGGGTGACTTACTACTATGTGAGCAAGAATAGCAAGAATCTGTCCCTAAACATGGTATTGACTGCAAAATATTCTAATATATTGTGACATATTTCCCATGGGATGAAAGTTTTCTGATATTCTATATGTCTGTGGCCATGTGTACAAGCTTTACACTTTTGTTAATTTTATGTCTGATTAATGCAAAACTTACAAAAATATATTTTATAATTAATATTTTTTGTCATTAGAGGCACCCTGCAAAGAGATTTGCAAACATATCCAATTTCATCTATAAACAGCACATTAAGTAATTTTAAAATCATTTGGAAAAAACCCTAAAAACTTAATTACAGAATTCAAATTACAGAACTTATTCATGCCAGTGTTAAAAAACAAACAGAACCTATACAATTCTCCAATAGAAATTACTGACCCATTCTTGAAAAGTAAATCCAAGAAATACAATTTGTCTCGAGGCTTTTGATAAGATTTTAATCATTTAAAACTTTGCTGGTCCCCAGTAAGTAAGGCTCCAAGACAGTTTTGATCCATTGATGAGTTCTATCTAATATATTCCCTAAAGTACAGTTCCCCTAAATCTATTAGACATTTACAACCTTTCAGAGTGTGCTGCCTAAGATGCTCTATCACACTGTATTAACTTGACAAGTAATGTACTGCTATCCTTTATTTTCATAGAGAGAACTATATTTGACCTTGAAACTACTAACAGTAGTTTACTATAACCTCTCTTAAAGGGCCATTGTGATGTATTGCCATTAGATATCATACTGGACTTCCAAGACTTGCAAATATCCTTCTAGGAAACTATAGGATTTCTCACCCTGGACCAGACCATTGGTCCATCAACATTCAGTATCTTGCTCCTGACCAATACCCAATGCTTCAGAGAAAGTCAAAACAAAAAACCCCTTCCCATGATACATCTAGCTAATTATGCAACACAACTAATGGAGGGAAAAATATCCCTGACCATCTGTCTTTTGCTCTGTGGTTTCTACATAGTGCCTAATACTGCAGAATCTTAGCATTGACTCCTGTGGTGATCACTTACCACTCGCAAACACAGATGCAATTTCTCTTCTCTTAACATATATGATTACAAATATTAGTGGTCATAAATTATCCTTCCCTTATTTGTTCCTCAGCAGCTTTCAAAAGAGCACCCATATATAACTGTGCTCATGTAAAGAGATGAAATACATTAAGCATAGTCGTAAACTCACCTTTCAATGGCCTTTGTAAGTTTATGCCTCACAATAAGCTTCCAGGAATAAGAGCTATTTGTACATTAATATTCACCCAAATAAACCCTTTGTTCCAAATAATTTAACTATACTTAGCTATGTAGAAAGACAGTGAACTGCACTGACCAGGAAGAGAGCTTTGCTCTCATCTTTCTTTTTCAGAAGTGCTCTCCACTCAAGTGCTTATCAGCCAACCTGTGCTACCATGCCACCAAAATGCAAATAAGATTAAAAGAATCCATCTCCTCCACCTCTTAACTGTGCTGCTCTGAAGGAAAAAGATTTCAATGTACATAAAAGAAAATCTAAAATTGGAACCATTTAAAATGGTCTTTATTATGAAAATGCTGTATCTGCAGTGTTGGGTAACAATATGGGATTTATTGTTTGGTTGACTTTCTAGGGAGTTTATGGTCAGCTATATTCTAGAAATTTTCCAAGGATGTTTTTAACTACTTGTTGCTAAGATAAAGAACCAGAAGTGACTGTAAACCTGCACAACTTGTCACTGAGATCATCCAGCATGTGTAAATAAAGAACAATGACTCCTCATATAGCACCAAATTCTGCTCTAAATGACATTGGTTTAAATCTCGAGTAACTCCTCTGAAATTAAATCCTGCAGAGATTTACACACATGCTTCATTTTCATCTTATGAGTAGTCCCATTGGACTATATGGGATTCCTCTGGCGCTTAAAGTTAAGCATGTGTGTTAAGAGCAGAGCTTTATTCTGGATTTACACCAGTGTGACCAAGTAGAAATGGTCTCAAAATTACTTAGGAGTGGCCTAACAGCTCCAAGTATGTACAACTGTTTGATGAGAACTCTTACTGATTACATGCAAGTCTCTGAGACTTCAAACGTCCATAACAGGAGTCAGACTTCATCAAGATACTCAAATGTTTAAAGCTATTTGCTTGGGCCAAAAAAAGACGCATTTTGTAAAAAATTAATTAAGAGTGAATGAAACAACTCTCTGAACATATGGTTTTGAGTTTTGCCAACATTCAATGCCAATTTATTTTTTATTAATCTATGCTTGTAAGATGTCTGAGCCACTCTGTAAATCCTCTCCTTTCGAGAGGCTAAAAACAGAGAGTCTCTGGAAACAAAAGTAGGATGGTGTCCTTGATCAGAGGATGCCACATTAGGAATCGCACTGCAAAGCTGCTTTTGTCAAATGTCAGAACTAAAATGGGAGACTGCAAAATATTTCTCTATTTACATTTTTAAAGCTCCACTTGTTTTAGATTTTTCTTAGAAGATTTAAATGTCTTCCTTCACCAATTTAGTTCTTACCTTGGCTACCAACATGTTTCCCCCACCCACCTACATTTCTATTGACAAGTGGAATTAATATATCTTTCTTTGTTTACTTTGCTTGTTACTCAGCTTCACTGCTCTCTGAGCCCAACTGCAGTAGGTGCTGAGTGCTATCTATTCCCATTAACTTCTACAGGAATTGAGGGTACTTAGCATCTGACAGTATTGGGTGAAATTCTGGCCCCAACGATGTCAATGGCAAAACTCCAATTGATAGAGTCATGATTTCACTCCAGGTTAACTAATTGCTCCTATATGTCTTGATCTTTCCTGTACCAAATGAAGTTAATGGCAAAACTTCCATTAAATTGCAGTGGTGCAGAATCATGCTCACAGAGCTTGAAGATGGAGCATACACATGATTTTTATGTAGGGCCAACATATAAACATTGGATTTTGAAAAATCTCTTTCAGTAGGAAGGAACAGATCTTGTTTAAACTTTTAAATTTATAGAAGTTTTATAAACAAACAACATATTACGACACATTTCACAACTCCCAAAGCATGTACTCTGCATGCTTAAAGAAATCACATAGATAAGTATGCATCAAGACTGGATTTAGCAAGCATCATAAATATCTTGAAGAAAGGGAGTATATCTATCTTATCTATTTAATAACTTTTAGGTCACTGTTTATTGCTGGGGAGAACAAAAAAAGAGAGGGAAAATATGTCAGTGATTAAAACAAACCTGTTTACTACAGGAAGAAAAAAGAATAGATAAACTGAAGTAGTTACATATTAGCCACAGAAACAAGTCAATGTACCATTAAAAAGTCTGACTTTTCTAACTTTATTTTCTCCTTTCATATGGTAACAGCGTCTACCCAGTTTGGTGAACATTCACTAGTAATACAAGAGTCAGTAGGCTGTATTCCTTCATTTAAAAACAATATTTTAAATGTTGTACTGCTGCTTTACGAAATACCTGCACCTCAGGCAAAGTACAACTCCTGGGCTACTTGATGTATTGCAGTCAGTATGGCATAAGATTATACTCTGATTAAAGAGAACACTGGAACATCAGGGGAATGCTGCAGGAGTAGGGAAGCAGCAGCAAAACATTGTATGTGATGAGAAATAACACACTTAAGAAAGGAGTATTATACAGAACACAAGGTAAAGCAATATATTTCTGCTTTGACTAGGGCTGCTTTTGGGTGCACCGTTTGTTTCTGCTAGTTTGTACAACGTGATGAAATCTCTGCACAGGATCTCTCCTATACATCTCAGTAAGGCAGCAGCAAATATCCCTTGAGGGTATGTGAACATTTAAAACATAATGCGGAGCCTCATAACCAGCTCTTAGTGGACTGCTGGCTTCATGCTAAGCAGTCTGTGATGGGAGTCTCCAACACTGGCATTTCAGCAATGACTAGGAACAACTGCCCCTTTTTTTCACCACCCACTCTTATTCCTGACTACTCAAATGTATTATAGTTCTTGTTTAAAACACCCAACAAAATAAATGCCATACACAAATCATGTTGCTATGCCACCACTTTCAGCTAACAGCGGCTTAGAAGTCTGATCACTGAGTAGCCTAGCCTACCTCCATACTGTGATTCTCAGAGGGTTACTGTATCCATGGAGTACTGTAGGGAATCATCTTCATCTTGTACTGGTAGATTCGCTCTCTCTCTGCATCTTTACCACAGATACCCTGTTGTTATGGTTTGTTGCCAGATTGAATATAGACTCATAGACTTTAAGGTCAGAAGGGACCATCATAGAATCATAGGATTGGAAGGTACCTTGAGAGGTCATCTAGCCCAGTTCCCTGCACTCATGGCAGGACTAAGTATTATCTGACCATCCCTGACAGATGACTGTCTAACTTGCTCTTAAAAATCTCCAATGATGGCGATTCCACAACCTCCCTAGAAAATTTATTCCAGCACTTAACCACCCTGACAGTTAGGAAGTTTTTCCTAATGTCCAACCTAAACCGCTCTTGCTGCAATTTAAGCCCATTGTTTCTTGTCCTACCCTCATAGGTTAAGGAGAACAATTTTTCTCCTTCCTCCTTGTAACAACCTTTTATGTACTTGAAAACTGTTATGTCCTCTCTTCTCCAGACTAAACAAACCCATTTTTTTCAATCTTCCCTCATAGGTCATGTTTTCTAGAACTTTAATCATTTTTTGTTGCTCTTCTCTGGACTCTCTCCAATCTGTTCATGTCTCTCCTGAAATGTGGCACCAGAACTGGACACAATTCTCTAGTTGAGGCCTAATCAGCATGGAGTAGTGGAAGAATTACTTCTTGTGTCTTACTTACAACACTCCTAATAATATATCCCAGAATATTTGCTTTTTTTTTGCCACACTGCAATCATGATTTTGTGCAATCATGATAATCTAGTCTGACCTCCTGCACACTAGAGGCCACAGAACCTCACCCATCCACTCCTGAAATAGACCCATAACCTCTGGCTGAGTTACTGAAGTCCTCAAGTCATGATTTAAAGAATTCAAGTTACAGAGAATCCACCATTTACACTAGATTAAACCTGCAAGTGATCCGTGCCCCATGCTGCTGAGGGTCTCTGCCAATCTGACCCAGGGAGAAATTCCTTCCCGACCCCAAATATGGCAATCAGATAGACTATGAGCATGTCAGTCAGACCCACCAGCCACACCTGGGAAAGAATTCTCGGTAGTAACTCAGAGCCCTCCCCATCCAGCATCCTATCACCAGCCATTGGAAATATTTGCTACTAGCAGTCGCAGATCGGCTACATGCCATTGTAAACACTCATCATACCATCCCCATCAAACTCAGTCTTGAAGCCAGTTAGGTTTTTAATTTAATTTTAAATCTAGAAGGGACAATTACGATCCTCTAGTCGAGTGGTTTTCAACCTGTGGTCTGCTGACCTCTGGGAATACACAGAGGTCTCCCGGGGGTATATCACCTCATCTAGATAGTTGCTTAGTTTTACAACAGGCTACATAAAAAGCACTAGCGAAGTCAGTACAAACTAAAATTTCATACAATGACTTTTTATACTGCTCTATATACTACACACGAAGATGTAACTATAATATTTATATCCAATTGATTTATTTTATAATTGTATGGTAAAAATGAGAAAGTAAGCAATCTTTCAGTAATAGTGTGCTGTGACACTTTTGTATTTTTATATCTGATTTTGTAAGCAAGTAGTTTTTCAGTGAGGAGAAACTTGGGGGTAACACAAGAGAAATCAGACTCCTGAAAGGGGTACAATAGTCTGGAAAGGTTGAAAGCCACTGGTCTAATGGGTCTACAAAAGGTTATTGTTACCATAGAACAGTGGTTTTTAACCGGTGGTCTGTGGACTCTGGAGGTCTGCAGACTATGTCTAAGATTTTCATAGGGGTGTGCACCTCCATTCAAAATATTTTAGGGGTCCACAAACAAACAAAAAGGTTGAAAACCATGGATCTAGTCTGAAACGCTGCATCACAAAGGACAAAGAACCTTGCCCAATAATTTCTGCATCAAATTCCTAACTTCTGTTACAACTAAAGCATGTCTTTTAGAAAGGCATCCAGTCTTGATTTAAAGACTTCAGGTGATGGAGAATTTGTAAATTGTTCCAATAGTTAATTAGCCTCACTGCTAAAAACTTGTACCTTATTTGTTGTCTGAATTTGTGTAGCTTCAACTCGCAACCGTTTGGTCTCATTATACCCTTGTCTACTAGATTAAAGAGTCATTCACTATCACAAAAATCTTCCCTACATAGGTGCCTGAATAACACTGACCTGAAACTGGGTCCCCATGAGACCCCATAAGAAACACCTCCAATGGATGATGATTCAGCATGTATGATTACTTTATAAAATCTATCACTCAACCAAAATGTATGATTTCATTAAAAATTATTAATTTGTTGGACAAGATAATTTTCAAAAAAATCATGTTAACTGGCATTGATTAAGCTACCATCTTTTAATTATTTACTAATTGCTCCCCCATCTCAGCCTTTTCATAATTTTGTCTGGATAGATGTCAGGTTAACCAGCCTATGGCTACTTGGGACATCCTTCCCTTTTTATATACTGCTACCACATTAGCTTTTTTCTAGTCCTCTGGAACTTCCCCAGTGTTCCAAGCTTTGCTAAAAATTAACATTAATGGTTCATAGAGCTTCTTGGACAATTCTTTGAATATTCTTGGATGTAAATTACCCAGCCCTGCAATTTTAAAAGTGTTTAACTTCCTCCCTATTTGCTGAAGGAACAGAAAGTATTTCATTGTCACTGTAAGATATGAATTCATCATTCTGCTTCTCGCCACATAAAAAAAGAGAACTATAATAGAACAGAGGGGTGACTGCAGGTCTATTGTGCACCAGCCTACCTACCTTTTATCAGCCATATATGTGAATATTCTGGCATTTGTGGCTTGTTGCATTATAATCTTTATATTTACTTCAATATACTGTATGGGCATACATGTTATTATTGGGTATTGGAGTTAACCTACATTTGGTACATTTTTGTCCTCATAAGATGGACTCTGAAATGCTCTTCAGAAGATCACCATGAAGAACTGCAATGTACACACTCTGGAATGTTATGGGCTTGATTCAAAGCTCGCAGGAGTCCATGAAATGACCCCTATTAACCTAAATGGGCTTTGGATCAGTCTCTTCTACGGATATAAATCAGAAGTAATCCCATTGAAGTCCACAGAGTTGGATCAATTTAAACCATATGTTAGTGAGATCAGAATGAGGCTCTATATTTTCTTAGTGCTCCAGACTTGGCTGGATCCTGTTTTGCTGTTTGTTAGATGCTGCAACAGGTGCACAACTGTGACTAATGAAAGATTTATATGTCATGGCAGCTCCCCATGCAGTTTTGTAACGATAAGGGCTCTGTAGGACAGCTCTACTGGGGAGCTCCTTTACTAGCGATGCTTGATCTTAAAATACTTAAAAACTGATGATATATATACACACACACACGTGCGTGCGCACACACATATATACACAAAATCAGGAACTATATCAATTTTAAATATGAATCTTAAGGTTTACCATGATTATTTAGAATGGTATGTTTTAAATGGAGCTTATGTTCATAAAGCAGCAACTGCAAAAAACTTCATACGGTTATCCCTCCTAATGCAGTTTCCACTCAGAAAATGCTAAGAAGGCCAATGGCATTTTGGGATGTATAAGTAGGGGCACTGCCAGCAGATCGGGGGACGTGATCGTTCCCCTCTATTCAACATTGGTGAAGCCTCATCTGGCGTACTGTGTCCAGTTTTGGGCCCCACACTACAAGAAGGATGTGGAAAAATTGGAACGTGTCCAGTGGAGGGCAACAAAAGTTATTAGGGGACTGGAACACATGACTTATGAGGAGAGGCTGAGGGAACTGGGATTGTTTAGTCTGCGGAAGAGAAGAATCAGGGGGGATTTGATAGCTGCTTTCAACTACCTGAAAGGGGGTTCCAAAGAGGATGGATCTAGACAGTTCTCAGTGGTAGCAGATGACAGAACAAGGAGTAATGGTCTCAAGTTGCAGTGGGGGAGGTTTAGGTTGGATATTAGGAAAAGCTTTTTCACTAAGAGGGTGGTGAAGCACTGGAATGCGTTCCCTAGGGAGGTGGTGGAATCTCCTTCCTTAGAGGTTTTTAAGGTCAGGCTTGACAAAGCCCTGGCTGGGATGATTTAGTTGGGGATTGGTCCTGCTTTGAGCAGGGGGTTGATCTAGACGACCTCCTGAGGTCCCTTCCAACCCTGATATTCTATGAGCTTATTCCTTCCTGTTCTCCCATCTTTCAGTCAATAACTGTGTCTGGCACACAGCTTCTTCTTCTTGATTCCCCCTGTCCAAAAGGTAGCAAGAGACATAAATGGTAACAAGAAAACATTCTACAAATACATTAGAAACAAGAGAAAGACCAAGGACAGGGTAGACCATTTACTCAATAAACAGAAAGACAATAACAGAAAATGTGGAAATGGCAGAAGTGCTAAATGCCTTTTTTGTTTCAGTTTTCACCAAAAAAGTTAGTAGCTATCAAGATGTCTAACATAGTGGGGTTGGATCTGTGGGGAAAGAAGAAGTTAAAAATTACTTAGACAAGTTAGATGTCTTCAGGTCAGCAGGACCTGATGAAAACCATCCTAGAATGTTTAAGGAGCTGACTGAGCCATTAGCAATATCTTTGAAAACTCATGGAAGACAGGAGAGACTTCAGAGGACTGGAAAAGGGCAAATATAGTACCGATCTTGAAAAAGGGAAATAAGAACAACCTGGGGAATTACAGACCAGTCATCTTAACTTCAGTTCCCGGAAAGATAATGGAGCAAATAATCAAGCAATCAATTTGCAAATACCTAGAAGATAACAAGGAGATAAGTAACAGTCAACATGCATTTGTCAAGAACACATCACGTCAGACAAACCTAATAGCTTTCTAAGACTTTTGATGCTGTCTTACATGACCTTCTCATAAGGACACTAGAGAAATATAGCCTAGATGGAGCTACTATAAGGCAGGTGCATAACTGAAAAAACATTCCCAGAGAGTAGTTATCAGTGGTTCACAGAGAAGCTGGAAGGGTATATCAAGTGGGGTCCCGTGGTAGAGTTGCCAACTTTCTAATAGCACAAAGCCGAACACCCTTGCCCTGCCTCCCACTCACTCGATCCCCCCTCCCGCTGTTGCTCGCTCTCCTTCACAGGGCTTTCACAGGGCTGCGGAGGGGGGTTGGGGTGTGGGAGGAGGTGAGGGCTCCAGCTGGGGGTGTGCGCTTCAGAGTCAGGCCATAAATGAGGGATTCAGGGTGCAGGAGGGGGCTCCAGGCTGGGTAGGAAGTTGAAATGTGGGAGGGAGTAAGGGCTCTAGTTGGGGGTGTGGGCTCTGGTGTGGGGCTGGCGGGTTGGCGCGTCAGAGGGGGTGAGGGGTGCGGACTCTGGGAGGGAGTTAAGGTGAGGGAGGGGGTTCTGACCTGGGGTAGGGGAGGCTGTTTAGGGTACAGGCTCCAGCCAGGTGGCACATACCTCAGGTGGCTCCCGGAAGCAGCCAGCATGTCTGGCTCCTAGGTGGAAGAGCCAAAGGGCTCTGCACACTGTCTGCACCCGCAGGTGCCACACCTGCAGCTCCCATTGGCCATGGTTCCTGGCCAATGGAAGCTGCGGAGCCGGCACTCAGGGCTGGGGCAGTATGTGGACCCCCCGTGGCCGCCCCTCCACTAGAAGCTTGACATGCTGGCTGCTTCCGGGAGCCGTGCAGAACCAGGGCAGGCAGGGAGCCTGCCTTAGCCCTGCTGTGCTGCTGACCAGACTTTTAGTGATTTGGTCAGCAGCGTGGACTGGAGCCATCAGGATCCCTTTTCGACCAGGCATTCCAGTTCAAAACCGGAATGCCTGGCAACCCTATCCATGTGGGGATCAGTCCTGGGTCCAATTCTATTCACTATCTTCATAAATGATTTAGATAATGGCACAGAGAGTACATTTATTAAGTTTGTGGATAATACCAAGCTCAGAAGGGTTGTAAGTGCTTTGGAGGATAGGATTAAAATTCAAAATGGTCTGAACAAACTGGAGAAATGGTCTGAAGTAAACAGGATGAAATTCAATAAGGACAAATACAAAGTATTCCACTTAGGAAGGAACAATCAGTTGCACACATAAAAAATGGGAAATGACTGCCTCGGTAGGAGTACTGCAGGAAGACATCTAGGTGTTACAGTGAATCACAAACTAAATGTGAGTCAACAGTGTAACACTGTTGCAAAAAAAGCAAACATCATTCTGGGATGTATTAGCAGGAGTGTTGTAAGCAAGAGAGAAGTAATTCTTCCATTCTACTCCGCACTGAGACTTGTGTCCAGTTCTGGGTACCACATTTCAGGGAAGATGTGAACAAATTGGAGAAAGTCCAGAAGAGAGCAACAAAAATGACTAGAGGTCTATAAAACATGACTTATGAGGAAATATTGAAGAAATGGGTTTCTTTAGTCTGGAGAAGAGAAAACAGAGAGGATACATAACAGTTTTCAAAATACATGGAAAGTTTTTACAAGGAGAATGGTGAAAAATTGTTCTCCTTAACCTCTGAGGATAGGACAAGAAGCAATGGGTTTAAACTTCAGCAAGGGAAATAGGTTTAAGTTGGACATTAGGAAAAACTTCCTGTTAGGGCTGTCAATTAATCGCAGTTAACTCACGTGATTAACTCTGATTAATCGCAGTTTTAATCACACTGTTAAACAGTAGAACACCAATTGACATTTATTAAATATTTTTGGATGTTTTTCCACATTTTCAAATATATTGATTTCAATAGCAACACAGAATACAAAGTGTACAGTGCTCACTTTACATTATTATTTTTATTACAAATATTTGCACTGTAAAAATGATAAAAGAAATAGTGTTTGTCAATTCACCTCATACAAGTACTGTAGTGCGATCTCTATTGTGAAAGTGCAACTTACCAATGTCAATTTTTTGTTACATAACTACACTCAAAAACACAACAATGTAAAACTTTAGAGCCTACAAGTCCACTCAGTCCTACTTCTTGTTCAGCCAATCGCTCGAACAAGATTGTTTACATTTGCAGGAGATAATGCTGCCCTCTTCTTATTCAGAAAGTGAGAACAGGCATTCGGATGGCACTTTTGTATCCTGTATTGCAAGCTATTTGTGTGTCAGATATGCTACACATTCGTATTCCCCTTCATGCTTCAGCCACCATTCCAGAGGACATGCTTCCATGCTGATGATGCTCGTTAAAAAAATAATATGTTAATTACTTAGTGACTGAACTCCTTGGGGGGAGAATTGTATATTTCCTGCTCTGTTTTATCTGCATTCTTCCATATATTTCATGTTATAGCAGTCTCGGATGATGACCCAGCACATGTTCATTTTAAGAACACTTTCACTGCAGATTTGACAAAATACAAAGAAGATACCAATGTGAAATTTCTAAAGATAGCTACAGCACTCCACCCAAGGTTTAAGAATCTGAAGTGCCTTCCAAAATCTGAGAGGGATGAGGTGTGGAGCATGCTTTCAAAAGTCTTAAAAGAGCAACACTCTGATGTGGAAATTACAGAACCCGAACCACCAAAAAAGAAAATCAACCTTCTGTGGGTGGCATCTGATTCAGATGATGAAAATGAACATACATCTGTCCGCACTGCTTTGGATCGTTATCAAGCAGAACCCGTCATCAGCATGGATGCATGTCCTCTGGAATGGTGGTTGAAGCATGAAGAGACATACAAATCTTTAGCACATATGGCACGTAAGTAACTTGCAATGTCAGCTACAACAGTGCCATGCAAATGCCTATTCTCACTTTCAGGTGACATTGTAAATAAGAAGAGGGCAGACTTATCTCCTGCAAATATAAACAAACTTGTTTGAGCGATTGGCTGAACAAGAAGTAGGACTGAGTGGACTTGCAGGCTCTAAAGTTTTACATTGTTGTGTTTTTGAGTGCAGTTATGTAACAAAAAAAATTGACATTGGTAAGTTGCACTTTCACAATAAAGAGATCGCACTACAGTACTTGTATGAGGTGAACTGAAAAATACTATTGGTTGAACAAAAAGTAGGACTGAGTGGGCTTGTAGGCTTTAAAGTTTTACATTGTTTTGTTTTTGAATGCAGGTTTTTGTACATAATTCTACATTTGTAAGTTCAACTTTCATGATAAAGAGATTGCACTTCAATACTTGTATTAGGTGAATTGAAAAATATTATTCTTTTGTTTTTTACAGTGCAAGTATTTGTAATAAAAAATAAATATAAAGTGAGCACTGTACACTTTGTATTCTGTGTTGTAATTTAAATCAATATATTTGAAAATGTAAAAAAATCCAAAATTTTTTAAATAAATTGTATTCTATTATTATTTAACAGTGCAATTAATTGTGTGATTAATCACAATTAATTTTTTTAATCGCTTGACAGCCCTACTTGCTGTCTGTCAGGGTGGTTAAGCACTTGAACAAATTGCCTAGGGATGTTGTGGAATCTCCATTATTGGAAGTTTTAAAGAACAGATTAGACAAATACCTGTCAGGAATGGTCTAGTTATAACGTAGTCCTACCTTGGGTGCAGGGGACTGGACTGGACGAGCTACTGAGATCCCTTCCAGTCCGACACTTCTGTGATTCTATTTTCTTTTAAGGACCCTAAAACAGAGTAATGGGCGGAATAGCTTATCCTCCACATTAGTTTGCTTACCAATTACACCTAATTTCTAACACACCAATTTTGGCTGATTGATTTCTAGTCCCACACTCTTCTGGTCTACTAGGCATGATTTTAACACAATCCTTGAATTACATCAGCAGGGCTTTTTTTGTTTGGAGTTATTCAGTCTGTCTCCTTTTTGCCCCTTTCCCGCCCATCAACATATATTACTATATTATATATTATAAGTATTATATAAGTATATATTATAATATATTACTGTTATAGGTTACTGTGACATTTTATAAACTTTCACTCAATTACGGTAAATTTGTAGGCTCAATTATTACAAGAAAACATTTTAAATTACTACTATATCTGGATAAAAAAGATGTTCAGAATAAATTAAAGTAGCATTATAAGAAGTGACCACAAGGCTTTGATGCTTGCTTACTTCTTTAAGGATTCATTTTTACTTTTTTACTGCAACATTCCCCCTTCATTTCATCTGCCTTAGTATTGCTGCAAGTGCAACATTCTGCCATTTGGTTAAGTTAATTACAGTTGAGTATTGCTATGGTTTTTTCAAGGAACATGTATTTCAGATCATGTTTACTACTGAAAAGTGACAGTCAGAATTTGAATCAAATGTGCACAGCCAGACAAACTTTATTACACATTAAAATAAATTTCTACAACTTACCTAAAGAATGTGCAGGAACAGCCCCTTGGAAAATCTTTGTAATTAGCTACTTTTAAATAGATGACAATGGATATGGACAAGTCAGAATTTCTGTTACTGGGAAATATTCTTCCCTTCCAAAGCAAAGACCTGCCCTATTGACCTTGAGTCAAAGACTATACTTATTGGTACTCCTGAGATGGGAACCATATAAATGTATACAGCCTGACTTGCTATTTAAACTACTTTTCTGTATGTATGAGCAGGATACGAATGGCAATAACTAGTCATGTCAGCAAAATTATTGTTAGTGTTCTTCTTGCTCTGACCCCAGGCCTAACTTGGCTACATTCAAAGATATAGTCTATTTGCTGTTGATCACCTTTAAATGAATAACTCCATGAAGAAGGGAAGAATCATGTCACTCAGAAGAGCAAGGCTTGAAAAGCAGAGAGGTGCTTATTAGATGCCGGGTGAATAATGGAGAGTCAGTCCAGAAAAGGGGTGAGTTGATTTATGCAAGGATGCAGCCAAGGAGAACAGTGGCAACAATTAAATTATTTTGGCTGCTAAGGATAAAAACCTGTTGGTGAAGATCCTCAGCACCAACTGCCTGGGAATAAATATACTAAATGACTTTAATATTGTGCCAACACCCCAGAACTTGTAAAGACAGCTAGCATATTGGCTCATCTGCTTTAATCCTCTGTCTTCATCTCCCTTGAGTCACACAATCTAGTTCAGCTTTTGTTTCGGCCACCTGGAGTTATGAGATTTAAGCTTGATGCCTAAACTTGAGCCATCAGTAAATTCGGAAAATTCTTGTATATGCAAGTATATGCATGCACAAAAGATTAGCAACCAACAGAATATCATTAAAAGATAAGCAACACTCTAAATACAGGTAAAAACACGATTGAAATCAACATAATGGCAAATTCCACTGGATTTGAATCTTAGTCTAAATCACTACTAATTAATACCTTTTTATATCCTTCCAAAAGAAAAATAATTTACAGTTAGGTCAGGAAGCCTATACTGTAATCACTATAAACACCTAATGTGTGTTTAGAAACTTATGTTCTCATTTCATGATCCGTTTATTGTTCAAGTCCTCATAATAATTGTTTTAATCCTTCTCTCTGTTATATCTTTATTACCTTGTATTAAATATGATTTTTTTAAAATTACTCCATTATAATCATGTCAATCAATTAAAACAATGCAGCCTTGTAATAATGGAATCAATATATTTATTTCTATGCATTTTTCAACTAACAGTTACAGTAACTCAAGTATATACTAAATTTATTTTAAATTAGGTTTTCTTTGTATATGTTTATATATTTCTTTAAAGAAAAATACTGATAATGTAACTTCATAATATCAAAATTCAACAGGTATCCTTCCTTACGCAAGATAAAATAGCTATGAACAGAACATATGTATCATACATTTTGAAACAAGCCTTGTATTTAATAAAAGTATTATCATTTGTACTTCTATAGTGCTTTTCAAAACACTTCAGAAACTTTAACTGAACCCTCACAACACCCTTGCACGGCAGGTAAGTGATATACAGGGATTATTTCTTCCACCATTAAAATGCAGCTCTCTCTGCGGTGAAATTCAGCACCTAACAGTGCAAAGGAACACTCCATAACAGTTTAGGTCAGGAAATGAAGAAAATTGTGATCAGCTGAAACTACACTGGAATTAAGGTAAAAAGAATATAATCCCTTAGCTGCCTTTTTGCCAAAACACTGAGGTCACCGCTTCTCATATAGAGACTGCCATGGAATCTTTAATTATTACAAATGGTCAAGACTTCAGTTTTGTGTCTCGCCTTAAAGACGGGACCTCCCGCAATAGTACACTCATAACATTATGCTCAGGCACTGGTTCATTAATGGCTCAGGGGGTAAGTGTACTGAATCACCAGCACCTCTCCCTGCAGCCCTAGGTGTTCCTTGGAGGTCTCCCATCTGGCATGACCCTGCTTAGGTTGACATATTACTGGAATTCAGCATGAAGTGGTATGACTGCAGGTTTAAATGTAATTTATTAGAAGCTTTCTCTTTTGTACATATGATCAATTTTTACTTGTATTTTAATCTTGATCACTAAGTAGATTCAGAGACCTGCAGGCAGATGCAAAAGGAAGATCAAAATTTAAGAAATTTAATATGATGGAAGAAGTACGGTATAAAGGTTTGGTACAACCTATACATTTTGTGCCTATAGTACTTATGGACAATCCCAGCCATTGCTCAACTTGCTCAGGTCACCTTTGCCTGGGGCATCGTCTGAATCATGAAAGGTAATCATTGCTGCCCGTTGCTGGATGTCCAGACCGATTGGTGTTTGAAGACTGCAGACTTGTTAAAATAAGTCTCTCTCTACATTTTATCCAAACTCGTCTGGAGTAGAATCATTACAGCCCCTGTGGTCTTCCTCCTGGAGGCTCTAAGAATGTTTTCAAACATCTACATTTCAAAAACGCAGAACCTGTTGTCTTGATCCTTTATGTTACTCCGCTAACACTCTACTCCACAAAACACAGCAGGGAAACATGGCCAGGTCATTGTAAATTTCTTCTGACAGGGAAATGGGATGGCCTTGTGTTACATTGGCATAATGCAGAAGATGGGGGTAATTCAGAAGCTACACTTACCCTTTTCTAGAGACTGTACAGACACTGTCCAAATCTGCTCATCTGGCTTTTGAATATATTAAACACAGCTGTGTTAAAGCACTATGAGGATAGGTCTTAAACTCATAAAAGCCATGAAAAGTGGAGTTCAGTCAGTCTGCTCACTCTGCCCTTAACTCTTACCGCTGTGCCTTAGTATTGTAGCTCTACTGTTCTCAGATTCCTATGTCTTGGCACAATGGTACTATGCAGTAAGTGAAGAACTTTTAACTCTGAATTTGCTGGCATCTTGGAGCTTAGGTTCAAATGCCATCCAGAGTCTGAGCCTATCTTCTATGGTTAACTGCTTTTTAGTAAATTAAAACCAAACAGAAGAAAACACAAGACTGTTACTGTGTTTGTGTAAGAGGCATTATAACTCATATCATATTAAGTTCTTTAAGCCCTAGAATTCTATCTGAATTCTTATTGTTATTCCTGAGCTGTCTTCTTTGCTAAAGACACTTCCAGAAGTATGGTGAGGTCATTGTATAATGCTTCTCATGGGATTCCCAGCTATGTAATGTGATATTTTTTCATTCTCTTCCAATCTTTATTATTGATGTTGGGGCAGATTTACACCATTAAAGCAGAGCAGCTGGCTAGTGACACTTGGGACTACCCCCTTGTTTAGGAAGATTTCAGACCCTCCAATAGTTTACTATACTCAGACTGATTTAGTGGGTTCCAAAATCATCCTGTTTGTAAAACAAGTTATTTTTCAATCACATATCTGTTGTTTTCTAAAGCTTTGTCTCTTGGGAAGAAAGGAAGAGTATTCAAAGTAGTATAAAACCTTTTGGGACAACCATATAGTTAAGTTAATGCAATTGTTTTTCCTAGTGATAAATTTGCACTGTAATTTTAGATTAAAGCAAAATCCAAGTCTAGGAATAAGCTCCAGCACTCAGGAAGCTGGGAATTCTTATTGTCACCATTGTACAGACAAGTGTTGTAGAGAACCCTTCTGTGTATACAGCAGAAACTTGAATTGCTCTATGGTTTAGCAGCTTGTTCAAGATGGAGCAAGGAAGGCCTGGATGGAGATCATAGAGCAAGATATGATGTTCAAGTACAAGAGGATAAATAGTGTTCTTGAGAGTTTGAATATTAACACCTACGCTGGTGCCACTTCTTTGTTCTATGGTATTACCTGTCAATGTAGAAATGTCTTTCCTCTTATCTTTCAAAGCTATTGCTGTTTTTTTTCTTTACCAGCTATATTTTCTGAGTACAGTAAAACATCAAAGAAAACATCTTGGTGAAAAATACTATATGCTGGCATAAAATTAGTCAGAAATGCCTTTTCTAGAAGAATATATGAAAGGCAATGACTAAGTTTAATTACAGGACTAACATAAGCAACAAAATCATAGTGATTTCCTGGTTGGAAAACTAGAATTTGGTGTGATTTGCAACCTTGCAATTCAGTATTATCCATCAGTGAATGGGATAGTTTTAGGAAAGTAAGATGGGATACATTTGTTGAAAATAAATATAATAAACATAATTATAATAAATAATAATAAATATAATCGTTTGGGATACTCTCTCCACAGGAGTCTGACTGGCTGACAAAAGTCACAACTGTAGCAGTATTCAGTACAATTGTATGAGTCACGACAAATTAACTATTTGTGACAAAATTATAAAATTTTTGTTAATGTCAGAAGTACAGTTACAACAAATACACCCAAGCCATATGAGTAACATAAAGATGCAAGTTATCAATTGGTTGCATGGCAATTTGTTTCCCCCTTCTCTTTTCTACCAAACCAAGAACTGTGTTGTTGATCTTTAGTTAGGTTCCTCCATAGAGTGGTTGTATGATCCTTCTGTTTTAGCTAAACAGCTGCCCTTAGGTAGCTGGTATCTCTTCGGTAGGTGAGTTTTTTATTCCTTCCCCCACCTTTTCTCTGCCCTCTATTCCCAATGTTTCTCTATGCTCTCATCACGTATGTAAATAAAATGATACAATATTCTACAATGCTGATACAAAACTATATAGCTTACAGTAGAATTGGTATCATGTTTGCATTTTAGTCATTTTTAAATTACAGGATCTGCCCCATATTTATCTTCTTTTCTCCATTATCTGCCTGTCTTTTTATACCATTGGCTCCATCTCCTTCTCTTCTATGCTTCCCCCCACTACTGGTTTGCCTTCATAAATCTCCAATAGTTGTCTTGGTCATATGGGAGAGCTGATCTACTGCCTTTCCTGCCACTGGTTCAGCAGTTTGCTCCTCACTCATAATGTACATTAGGGAGAGCGGAGAGCAAGTGTAGAACGGCAGCATGGAAACAGCAAAAGCAATATTACCAACATCCAGGCAGGCACCTCACATTGCAACACTTAAAAATCCCCAAAACCAATTCTCCAAAACAACAGAGCTGCATTTTAGAGATATGGCCAAAATGGTATTGTCTTCAATTGTCTTAGCTTAACACAATTTAAAAGCCTTCTAAACACTTGTTAAGATGAAGGCTAGCTTCTTTGAAGTCAGGCTGGTTGTGCTGCAGCCTAAGTTCCGCTCAGCCCCACTAGCTGGTATCCAAACATGTTATTCTGTGTCTTAGCAAACCAGGTAAGAGGGCTGTTCAATTGTGTTAAACTAATATGATTGAAGAAAACACCATTTTTGCCCTTCAGGAGACCAAAGGCACTTTACCAGGTCAAAAGAAAGTAATCAAACACACACTGCCTCCCTACTGAAAATAAAGGGGGGAATAATTTTAAAGAGACATTATCAAGTTGAAGAGATTTTTTTAAAAAAAGCAGATATCTTTATTTGTTACTAAAAGCACCCTGAAATATTAATTTTAAAATGTTTTAAAACTGATTTACTGTTATTTAGATGGTGTATTTATTTTTTTAATTTCACTCAACTTCATATGCTTGGAGGATGAAAATTGACTAGTTTAGTTTAATTTTCCTGTTTTTAGACACCAGCACAATCCTGTGGGTTTGAGACTACTATAAATGAATGTTTAATTCCAAGGAAAAACATGGCTTCAGTGAAAACAAAATTATGGAAACAATCATATTAATGCTAGATTTTCTATAACTTGTCTTTTATAAAGCCTTAATTTGGGGCCTAAACTGCCCGACGATTATTTTAACAACCGCTACTTCTTCAGTAATGATAACCACTTTCAACTTCACTATAACTCAAATAGAGAGTACCTGAGCCTTTCTTCCTACACGCAGGGATGTCATTTCAAGAAAAAAAAAAGAATTGGGGTGTGTGGCAAAGTTGCATCAGCACATAAAACATTATATATCATATTATATCCTCCAAAGTCCAGGAGGGGAGCTAAAAAGTGGAGCACATATACCTATGACAGGGGGAAGTTGCCCTATAGCAAATGACACCCACTGATTTCAAACTGACCTTAAAATCTGAAACTGAACTTCCAGACTTGTCAGGCAGATCTACAGTCATAATACTGCTTTGTAGTAATTAAAAACCCAATTAAGTGTATTATGCATTCCCATTTAGGGAAAATTAGAGCTCCACCCCTCCGTCCAAACAACTAGTTTTAAAACACAGTTTCTCCCCACTACAGTGAATTGTTGATAGCTCAACAGAAATTATAAACACAGTTGTACCCCTGAGATCAGTTCTCTACCGTTTAAAACAGGCTTGGCTCAGCTTGTACTGTAATGAAAATAGACCTAAGGGAGGGATGAGTATAAAAGCAGAGCCCTGAGTTTTATAATTATTCACCTGTTTCATACCAGAGAGGGAAAATGTACTGGGACACAGTGTATCATGCATCTGGTTGTTAATAAGGTTGGGGCTGAGATATAGCTTGTATCTTTCGGTTACTGGGGAGAGGTTACAAAGCACTGGGATAGCGTAGATCTCCAGTTAGTGGATATGGAACACAGTGGGATAGCGGTATCACAGAGATGTTAGATACTGGAGTGGAAAGAGTTCATTTGTAGGGGCAGAGACATACTATACACTAATTCAATAATGGAAACAGAGAAAGCCTGGAGAAAAGCTGGGATATATAATGCATTTATTAGATAATAAGTGGAAGAAGGAAAGAATGTGTAGGGCACTGGCTATCATGATACTGACTGGGGGTGTTATAATCACCTATTAGTTACTGCATAGGGAAAAACGTGCACACGTGGCTATTAGATATCAATGAACCTGTTACACATTAGGGAGAGGAAGGGGCTACGGCTAGATTGCACCTGTCGGACACTATGTAGGAAGGAGGTGTGGAGCTGGTAGATATCATGCACCAGTTTGTGAGGTAGCGTGGGAGACTTTCCTTTTTATTATGCAAGAAAACAGGGGAGCGTGGAAAAAGAACTGGCTTAATTTAAATGCCTCTCATTTCTTTGCCAAAGCTTCCTACATCCCCTAATAATACAAAAACCTCTTACATTTGACGTGACAGTTTACTGTGTGCCCCTGGTGAATCCAACGCAATAGGTATCTTGCCAAGGTATAAAAAAAAAAAGTTGGGAGCAAACCTAGCTTAAACATTTGCTGGTCTATCAAATAAAACAAAGCTCAATAACTTTTCAGCGCTGCTAACCCTTGCACGCTGAGAAGCACCACACAAAGAGAGAAGGGGGGGTGTTAATTTGTACCTCTAGGCTCCCTGGTTTTCGTCAAATCCCTCTTTTTGCTCGTTGCCGCAAAAAATTAATAGCTGCAGGGGATGCACAGACAGAAACATTCTTGGCCAGCGGCTACAGCAGTCTCACCCATTCTTTGCTGGGCGTGCCTACCCTTTCGGCTGCAGAGGCTGGCTTGCAGACCTAAAGGGGGCGCAGCGAGCGCGAGGACCAGGGGCAACGTTCCACCGGGCTAGCGCGCGCGGCCGTTAAAGAACGCCCCACCCCCCAGCTCTCTTTTTCCTCTTCCCCCACGCGTCTTCTGGCCAATCAGCCGCCTGGCTGGAGGCGGTGCCTCGGGAAGGGTCGCGGGGGAGGGAACAGAACCGGTGGAACTGAAGGTCGGGACGGCGAGCGTTCCTTGTGGCTGCTGGAAGGTCCCGCGCTCGTTGCCAGCTAGTGTATGAGGGGAGGGGAGCTGGCCTCCCTCCTCCTCCTCCTCCTCCTCCTCTTCCCCCCCTCCCCCTCGCCGCGCCTGTACAGAACGGGCGCGCAAACCTGTGTGAATACACCCGACCCCCGCACACCGCCTGCCTCTGGCAGCCCCCCCCCCCCCCCGCTTTGCTTGGCCCCGGGAGGGGTGTTTTCCCCACACAGACCCAGCCCTCCTAGGTGTAGGTCAGGGGATGAGGGAGGAAATGGGGGGGCTGAGTGAGGGCAGGGGAGGTGGTGAGATGGGAGGTGAATGCGGATTGAGTCTGGGGTTGGGGAGAAGGGAGGCGCTGAGGTAGGGGACGCCAGAGGAGTGTCCGGGCGCAGTGTAAAGTGGGGCTGGGGTTGTGGAGTGTGGGCGAGAGGGGTAGGGTTGTTACCAGGTGACAGAGAGCCAGAGGTGAGGAAAGTTCAGGCTCAGGCTTGTGGCTGGCAAGGGAGGGAGCTGGCAGGATTTTTGCTTGATCCGTTTCCCTCCCTGGTGATTTGTTTTACTTTTGGTCCTGATTCGCTTTTTACTGTTTTGTATTTTAAGAATCAGGACAAAATCTGTGCAGGAAAAAACCTCTTAAAAAAAAAAAACTTTTCCCCACTCTCTTTAAGGAGGTAGGGGAGCAATTCCCACTGTTTGTTTAAATGTTAAACCTTTAGTGTTTACTTTTTTTTTTTTTTTTGTGTAGGGGTTTATTGCTGCTGCTGCTGCGATAGAGCTTCCCCCCTTGTGTTTACAGCCTCTGTGAGGGAGAGACACACAGGAAGAACCAGGATCCCTGGGCTGAACAAACAAGGAACGTAGGAGGAGTCCATATAAGCAAAGGGACTGGAAGGATTTCACCGTGTTGCTGCTTGTTTCAGGCGATTTTGCGTCCTCCTCCTTCTTGAAACGCCCCAGCAGAGGGTTTCTTTGTTGCTTCCACAACCAAGCAGAAGCAAAGGCTTTGCATGTTTTTGGAGGTGGTTTTTACTGCGGTTCCCTTGCAAGAAACAGACCAGCACCTTCCTGCTAGGAGGGAAATCTGATCAACTGAGGTTTTCCCCACCTCCGGCTGAGTGTGAGAGTTCGAGTGACACCCCCACTGGCCTGTAGCTGACTTCAAATCTAACTGGAATCACGCCTAGGGCTGCTAAATGTACCTGGTCAAGGACCCTTCAAACCCTCATATTGATGACAGATTTGTAGCCAAAGGAAAATCGGATTAATATAATTGTGGAGCACTGGGGGGATATCTGGAGACTACTCTGTCTGCACGGCTAATCTTGAAATTGTCTGAAATAAATTCTTAGTGCAAGGAGTAGTGCGATATTTCCCTTTGGTTTTAGGTTTATTTTCTTCTTATACAAGAATTTAACACTTCTGTAGCAGGGGTTTCACGAGGAATGGGACATATACAGAAAACTAACCTGCTCCATAAAAATCACAAGTGGGAATAGTTTCCGTCATCTTTGCGGTATGGGAAAGGTGCTCTCTGAATTGTCTGCTAGTGGCTCTCTAGATGGATCAATTTCTCTCTGGTTTTGCTAGCGATGTGATGAAGGATCCAGATTTATTGGAATACTAACGCCAATAAATTTACTCTCTCAGCGTTGAAGGCATTGGATGCGACGGTGCAAAGAAACATGTGTTTCACATTTCTGCCTGGTTGTTTTGGTGCAATCAATACCTCCACAAGATACATTGATTTAGATGGCGATTATAACACAGTCATGCACACGGCGTGCTGCCTTCGGGTTGCATGCAAAGTGAGCACAAATCACCGAGTCCTCCGTTCTTGTAAACCGGGGGTTTCTGTTCCTCCCAAACTTCAGGATGAAGGCAAAGGGCTATCTCCTCAACCCACCAAAGAGAACCCGGCCTCGGGGCGTGGAGTGATCAATGGCCAAAGAGCTGACAAAACTGTCATCAGGCAGTCGAATCGACTGGGGATCCGTGAAGAAATAATGGTTGGAAGAAAGGTGGATCGAGAAATTATTGCACGAAGGAATAGCAGGAGAGACCGGATGATGATAAAGTTAAACTTCTGTTTCTTCTTCTGTCGCGGATGGTGGGCGTTTCTGTTGATTCAGCTCCACATGTTGCAAGCACTGGCACAAGGTAGGGCTCACAGACATTTTTGTTTGGAGAAACGCTGCATCTGCCCTTTAAGACGTAGAAATCCTGTTCAGGCATGGATATAGCCTTTTGCTTTAATAACAGAGAACAAATTTCAGAAATCGTAATTAACAATTGATTTACTATATAATGGTATTTTATTTATAAACAGCCCTTTCTTTATAG
The DNA here is from genome assembly GCF_965152235.1 of Eretmochelys imbricata. NCBI lineage: Eukaryota > Metazoa > Chordata > Testudines > Cheloniidae > Eretmochelys > Eretmochelys imbricata. The sequence continues at coordinate 10,918,758 of NC_135581.1, read as the reverse complement.
GAACAAGCGTTTACCCCCTTACCTAATTCTGTTAGTTTACTAGCCCGTTTCGACCCTCTAGATAAGTATCAATAGCTATATCGGGACCTCGCTGTTAATCGTCACACAACCTTGCCTTTTATTTAATTGGAGATAAACATACGTTTCTGTTATTTCTTAGGCAGCAGAAGAGTTAACTTCTGTGTGACTTTAAAAAAAAATTGTGACTGACATAAGTTGTCAAGAGAAACGGACTCATAAATTCACCGACAAGAACTAAATCAAGCATGTAAACAAAAATCTTTAAAAACAGTACCAATGCATGTGAACTTTGATTCGAGTCTTGTTCATTTCTTATATTGTTAAAAAAACAACTGCGATTGATTCGTATCTGAGTATTTTCAAATCAGAGATCCTTGCTGTCAAATGAGTCTCTTGTAAACAACCAATCGACTTCAAATATCAAGTGGCAGTCACTTTCCATCTAAATTTGCCTCTTTAAAAAAATCGCCAAATGCAGGGTAATTCTAAATAATCCTCTGACAGAGTAAACAATAAGTGGTGGGAGATGGCATTATGGTTGGCTGAGCAAAATAACATGCTGAACAAATGCAGCTTTCACTTTCTTTGCTGTTTTGTGTTTTATTGCTGTGTATTGTGTGTGCTCCACTAATGTGTTCGTCTCTATAGGGTGGGCTGACGAGTCAGCGATTAAAACTCAGAAATTAATAATATCTTTAACAGGGGAAATGAGTCCTGTGAACAAATCTTTAAAATATAGTACCCTCTCTGTTTTGATTAACCCTGTATTTAATAGATGTTTACGAATTTCATTTTTAAAGCCTAAAACAGTGTATCTTAGTCAACTAGCCTTTTACAAATAAAATCAATGCAGTGGTTTGCTTCTCTTTGAATGCTTTGTGTGGGTGCTCACTAGCGCTTTAGTTTTTGTACATAGGAGAGAATGCTACAGCTAAAGTTTAATAACTGGATAGTCTGTTGAGGGAGAGGGCTATGAAACAAAGTTTGCTGTAATCTGTCTACTCAGCCTTTACTATTGCACCCTTTCAAACATTTTCAGCCCCAGGGTATGGAGTAGTTCTAATCCACTGTCTAATAGTGAACTCCACCCTCATAAATCTGTCTCTTTTTTGAAGTTTTGTTTATGCTGTCATTCCTATTCCCAAACTACTTGTGCTGAGGCCTGCAAACCTTAACAGAGGGTATTGTTATAGTAAAACAGAATGTACTTAAATCTAGTTAATGTAATCCTCTGCAAATTATAATTCACATTTCTTCTCTTTTTTTGTATCCTTGATTGACATCTACCAATGTGACCTTTTATTTTGAGAGGCAAATATTTTAATATATCTATTTAAATTAGACTTCTTGAGACTAGCAGTGAAGCCAGTTTTACATGTAGATTCCTGAACCAATTAAATTGACTCTTTAAAAAAATATTTTCGATGAATAGTAAAAGTAACCTTCATCGTGCAGTAAAAACTATGCACATACACGTGTGCAGTACTTAATATACTGAAACAATATTTCTTTTAGTACCATATTTCAAAGTTTACTAAGCACATTCAAAATGCATCTTTATTGAATTTGTTTGGGATTTGTACAAAGTCTAGTGTTACAAACTATCCTAAACTTTAAAAAAGCCCTAACACCAAATCAGTTTATTAAATGCATAGACAAAACATTAATTAAATAAGCAATAGGCCTGCGAGGGGGCAGAAAGATAAACTACTTTCTCCTTCAGTAGAAAAGCACTTGTGCAACTACATGGGGTTGGGGTTTAGTAACTATTAGTCTGTGAAGTATGAACAGTTCATTCAATGAGGTGCCAACAAAGGGTGGGCTACAGGAAGGAACCTGGGCACTGCAGTGCTGAGGGCCTGGGCCCCTAACTTTTAGATGCCAAGAAAATCACAAGAATACTACTGTGATCCACAAAGCTGAGTTAGGTGCCTAGGTTCCCTGTACAGTAAATGGGGAGAGATAAGCACCTTAGAATGCAATCCACAAAAGCCAGCATGCCAGATAGGGACCTGCTTAAACTTGCCAATGGGAGATGGTGGTGAGAGTGGTGTGTCCTAAGTCCCATCCTTCTGTTGGAGATAGGTGCTTGAGCCTGGGCTGCAGGGAAACACCCTCTCTCTGCTTAGCAACCCATGAATGGGAATCAGGCTCCTAAGGTGATTCTTGTGAAAATGAGTTAAGCACCTGCCTCACGCCATACAGGATGGCTGCAGGAGGAGGTGTTGCCGGTGCTGCCATCCACCTTATAGCTTTTAGCCCAGTGGTTAGAGCACTCATCTGGGATGCAGGAGACCCAAGTTAAGTTCCCCCCTCTCTGCCAAAGGGGAAGAAAAGATGTGAACAGGGGTCTCATCGCTCAGGAAAGTTTAGGGTGATCAGACAGCAAATGTGAAAAATTGGGACGGGGTGGGGGGTAATAGGAGCCTATATAAGAAAAAGACCCCAAAATCGGGACTGTCCGTATAAAATCGGGACATCTGGTCACCCTAGCAGAGTTCTCTAACCACTGAGCTATGGGATATTCTGATGTGGGGCTCCCTCAGTGTCTCCTGCTAAAGCTGTTTCAGTATGGATGAACTATGATGCAGGGGGACTGGACCTAGGGTCACCCTCATTCCAGATTAGTGTCCTAATCACTGGACTAGCGAATCCATCTCACATTTGCTCTCTCTGTCTGGCTCAGTGACTAATGAGGTATTTATCTACAGTGGAACAGCCATTGGGCCAAAAAGAGACAGTGTGTGAGAATGATTCTGTAGTCCAGTGGTTAGAGCACCCATCTGGGTGCTGGGCAAGCCTGTGTTTAGTCCCCATACTCTGATCACTCTTTCATTTAGCCACAGTGGAACAGCTTGAGCAGGAGAGACGGAGGAAGCCCTACATCAGTATATCCCATTGCCCACAGTAGTATTCCTTTTAAAATGTGATGTAATAAAAAACAGTACCAGTCTTAATGCGATGCACTTCAAACAGGTTATCACAAATTTTAAATTCAGTGACAGGTTGCTGTTCTCTATGCTTTCTGAATTGTATGATATATCCATCATTTTTATATCAAATTGAAAATTCACATTATAGAAGATATGTCAGTTTATGACAAAAGCTCATGTATCTTGAAAATGAAAGTTCTGGTACAGCTACACAGGGTTTCTAATGGGATGATGAGTTGGTCATATGGACAAGAGTATTACATGACTCTCTAATCTTTTTATCTGATAAAAATAAAATACAGTATTCTAAATGTGAAGTCTATGGCTGTTAGGATCTGAAGTCTTCACAGATGACTGTTCCAGCACTTTTAAAATTAAACCGGGTACACTGAAATGCACTATCAGTTCTCTTCCCAATAAACTGAATGGAAAGGATCGAGACTAAGTATTTAATATTTTCTAATAAACAATAAAATATTTTTGTGGTTGTAACTAGTTTGAGTACTGGCCACAACTGCATGATCTACATAGAACTTTGGATTCAGAGATGAACATACAAATAGAACATTTTAGCAATATGCTTTGCTCAAAGTTTTCATTGCAATTTTCTTAGGCTGCGTGAAGAGGATATTTAAGCATTAAATATTCATCAGCTTTTCAATCTTCACTGATGGCTAACTGTGATACTGGCTTATTGTGGTGGATTTTTATTTTAAAATGAATCCAGTGCTTACGAAAGGTACAAAGACTGAAAGTACTGGAAAGTGAAGTCTTCCCTTCAACTTGCAACATTAGTGCAAGCCTTCCCACCTTGGTCCACCAATGAGCTTGAACTTGTTTGGATAGACAACCTTTAAGGATGAGAGTGTAATTTAAAATTTTTATGTGTATTCAGTCCTTGGTCTTTCTGCGGAGCCTGCCCACCATAATGCTTGTGGTGATTTTTGACAGGTTTTCCCATTAGGAATGAGCTAGTTAGCACCAAATTATCATAGGCCATAAAATAGCCATAAGACAGTTATTTATAACCACTGTTAGTCACTGTTTAGGAATTTCAGGTTCAGATTAGCAGATTAGTGATGAAAGGCTTCAGATCACATTAACAACACCCTAAATTAACGAGTGCTCCTGTAGGTAGCTACTGTATTTTAAAACGAAGGTCCTGATCCTGCAAATTACTCTCGTTGGGTGGATCCCTGTGACTGTGCAGAGCCCCACTGACTGAACAGAGCTCATTACAGGATTGGGCCATTAGTGTTTAATAGCCCTGGTCTACACTACGAGTTTAGGTTGAATTTAGCAGCATTAGATCGATTTAACCCTGTACCCATCCACACAACGAAGCCATTTTTGTTGACTTAAAGGGCTCTTAAAATGGATTTCTGTACTCCTCCCCGATGAGAGGATTAGCGCTAAAATCGACATCGCCGGGTCGAATTTGGGGGTAATGTGGATGCAATTCGACCATATTGGCCTCCGGGAGCTATCCCAGAGTGCTCCATTGTGATCGCTCGGGATAGCACTCTCAACTCAGATGCACTGGCCAGGTAGACAGGAAAAACCCTGCAAACTTTTGAATTTCATTTCCTGTTTGGCCAGCGTGGCAAGCTGATCAGCACAGGTGACCATGCAGAGCTCATCAGCACAGATGACCATGGAGTCCCAGAATCGCAAAAGAGCTCCAGCATGGACTGAACGGGAGGTACTGGATCTGATCGCTGTATGGGGAGATAAATCCGTGCTATCAGAACTCCGTTCCAAAAGACGAAATGCCAAAATATTTGAAAAAATCTCCAAGGGCATGAAGGACAGAGGCTATAACAGGGACTCGCAGCAGTGCCGCGTGAAACTTAAGGAGCTCAGGCAAGCCTACCAAAGAGGCAAACAGCCACTCCGGGTCAGACCCCCAGACATGCCCCTTCTATGATGAGCTGCATGCAATTCTAGGGGGTGCCCCTACAACTACCCCACACCTGTACACGGACTCCTGCAGGGGAGCCTCACGCAACAGGGATGTGGGTTTTGGGGACGAGGAAGATGAGGAGGAGGAGGAGGTTGAAGATAGCGCACAGCAGGCAAGTGGAGAAACCGTTCTCCCCGACAGCCAGGAACTGTTTATCACCCTGGAGACAATACCCTCCCAAACCGGGCTCCCGGAATTTGAAGGCGGAGAAGGCACCTCTGGTGAGTGTACCTTTGTAAACATAATACATGATTTAAAAGCAAGCGTGTTTAATGATTAATTTGCCCTGAAGACTTGGGATGCATTTGCGGCAAGTACAGCTACTGAAAAAGTCTGTTAACGTGTCTGGGGATGGAGTGGAAATCCTCCAGGGACATCTCCATGAAGCTCTCCTGGAGGTACTTCCAAAGCCTTTGCAAAAGGTTTCTGGGGAGGGAAGCTTTATTGCCTCTTCCATGGTAGGACACTTTACCATGCCAGGCCAGTAGCATGTAGTCTGGAATCATTGCATAAGAAAGCACAGCAGCATATGGTCCCGGTGTTTGCTGGCATTCAAGCAACATCTGTTCTTTATCTCTCTGTGTTATCCTCAGGAGAGTGATATCATTCATGGTCACCTGGTTGAAATAGGGGAATTTTATTAAGGGGACATTCAGAGGTGGCCGTTCCTGCTGGGCTGTGTGCCTGTGGCTGAAAAGAAATCATCCCCGCTGTTAGCCACACGGTGCGGGGGAGGGGTGAAGCAATCATTCCAGAGAATTGGGTGTGAGAGGGGGTTTAGCTGAGTTTGTGCTGCATGTTAACCTGAAAACCGCAGCCCCTCCTTTTAAATGGCCAACCCAATGGGTGCTTGGTATGGGAAATGAGGGTGCTGCTCTTTGAAACCATTCCCACATGTTATGAAGGTTAAAGAAGCCAAAAGACTGTGGCTTACCATGGCTGCCTGCAAGCTGAAGTCTGTTGCCCGGCCCTGCGTGTGTGATCTCTCACACCAAACCGGAAGGCCCTCAATATAAGAGGCAAAATGCAACCTTGTAAAGAAAGCACATGTGCTATCTAACGTTAACAGCTTGGTTCACTGTGAAAGAGTCTACCCATTGTTCTCTAAAATGTGTCTTTTTAAATACTACTCTCCTTTTTTTCCCTCCCGCAGCTGCAAATATTTCAATGCTCCCCCTATCATCTCCATCCCAGAGGCTAGCGCAGATAAGAAGGCGAAAAAAATGCACTCGAGATGAAATGTTCTCTGAGCTCATGCAGTCCTCCTGCACTGAAAGAGCCCAGCAGAATGCGTGGAGGCAGACAATGTCAGAGTCCAGGAAAGCATAAAATGAACACGAGGACAGAAGGTACGCGTGAGCGGATAGATGGCTGGAGCAAGAGGAGTGGTGGCGGCAGCATGATGAGAGGAGGGAGGAAGCAATGCTGAGGCTACTGGAGGATCAAACTGATATGCTCCGGCATATGGTTGAGGTGCAGGAAAGGCAACAGGAGCACAGACTGCCGCTGCAGCCCCTGTTAACCAAGTTCCCTCCTCCCCAAGTTCCATAGCCTCATCACCCAGATGCCCAAGAATGCAGGGTGTGGGGGCTCCGTGCACCCAACCACTCCACCCCAGAGGACTGCCCAAGCAATGGAAGGCTGGCATTCAATAAGTTTTGAAGTGCAGTGTGGCTTTGTTCTTCCCTCCTCCCCCACCCCTCCTGGTCTACCTTGGCGGTTATCCCCCTATTTGTGTGACAATTAATAAAGAATGCATGAATTTGAAACAACAATGACTTTATTGCCTTTGCAAGTGGTGATCGAAGGTGGGAGGGGAGGGCGGTTGGCTTACAGGGAAGTAGAGTGAACAATGGGGGCAGGTTTTCATCAATGAGAAACAAAGAGAACTTTCATACCATAGCCTGGCCAGTCATGATGTTACCCGGGACTCTTTCAACCCAAATCTCTTGGTAACTTCTACACTGTGCGAGGTGGTGTCAGGAAATAAATCAGGGGAGACACAGCTATCCGACCGATAGATGGCTGGCACAAATAGGACAACACAAGAGTGCTTTCACTTAAAGCTAAATTTTACTTAGTCTCAAGCATTTATACACACGTCTGCAACAGGTTAGTAAAACACCTCCAACCTTTGATAATTATCAAAGCTGAGTGTGGCTCTTGAGTGGCACAGCGGCAGCCCGTCTGCTAGTGGGGAACACAAGATGCATCCAGAGGGAGAGTCCAGTCCTGAAGAGTCCCACCACCTCAAACTTTTCCCCTTTATTTATACATTAGTAATAGAATGACATGTCCCTTAAAGAAAACTTGTTAAGCAAGCAGTTCCAATGGGCAAGCAAGAGGCTCCTTCTGATTATCGATTAACCATAGATTCATAGATACTAAGGTCAGAAGGGACCATCATGATCATCTAGTCTGACCTCCTGCACAACACAGGCCACAGAATTTTACCCACCCACTCCTGTGAAAAACCTTTCACCTATGTCTGAGCTACTGAAGTCCTCAAATCGTGGTTTAAAGACTTCAAGGAGCAGAGAATCCTCCAGCGAGTGACCCATGCCCTATGCTACAGAGGAAGGCGAAAAACCTCCAGGGCCTCTTCCAATCTGCCCTGGAGGAAAATTCCTTCTCGACCCCAAATATGGCGATCAGCTAAACCCTGAGCATATGGGCAAGATTCACCAGCCAGATACTACAGAAAATTCTTTCCTGGGTAACTCAGATCCCAACCCATCTAATATCCCATCGCAGGCCATGGGGCCTATTTACCATGAATATTTAATTTCCAAAACCATGTTATCCCATCATACCATCTCCTCCATAAACTTACCGAGTTTAATCTTAAAGCCAGATAGATCTTTTGCCCCTACTGCTTCCCTTGGAAGGCTATTCCAAAACTTCGCTCCTCTGATGGTTAGAAACCTTCATCTAATTTCAAGTCTAAACTTCCTGGTGGCCATTTATATCCATTTGTTCTTGTGTCCACATTGGTACTGAGCTTAAATAATCTGATATATTTATAGAGAGCAATCATATCTCCCCTCAACCTTCTTTTAGTTAGGCTAAACAAGCCAAGCTCCTTGAGTCTCCTTTCATAAGACAAGTTTTCCATTCCTCGGAACATCCTAGTAGCCCTTCTCTGTACCTGTTCCAGTTTGAATTCATCCTTCTTAAACATGGGAGACCAGAATTGCACACAGTATTCCAGGTGAGGTCTCACCAGTGCCTTGTATAATGGTACTAAAACCTCCTTATCCCTACTAGAAATACCTCTCCTGATGCATCCCAAGACCGCATTAGCTTTTTTCACAGCCATATCACATTGGTGGCTCATAGTCATCCTATGATCAACCAATACTCCAAGGTCCTTCTCCTCCTCCGTTACTTTTAATTGATGCGTCCCCAGCTTATAACTAAAATTTTTGTTATTAATCCCTAAATGCATGACCTTACACATCTCACTATTAAATTTGATCCTATTACTATTACTCCAGGTTACAACGTCATCCAGATCCTCCTGTATGATATCCCTGTCCTTCTCTAAATTGGCAATACCTCCCAGCTTTGTATCATCCGCAAACTTTATTAGCACACCAGGTGTGGGTTTTCCCAGAGTTTGCAGCCATGAGGCCCCAATAGACATTCCTGGGGCACATCCTGCTCTTCTAAGATGCATGTATCAGCAACTTCAACACAATTCTTATCAGGAAGGACACGGGGTCAAGCTGCCCTCTCTGTGGCACCCAAAAAACCCCCTCCCCTCCTGCCTTGGTTAAACTGAGACTGCTGAATGGCCAATTTACAGCCTGCTGAGTTGGCTGCTTTTAGCAACAAGCCATAGTGGTTTCAGGCACTTTACTGGTTTGCCAAAGTCTCCCCGTACAATGAAACTGGTTTTCAAAGCTTCTCTGATGCGCAGTGCGCCCTGCTGTGCTTCTAACTGCCCTGGTGTCAGGCTGCGTGTATCAGCGGCCAGGCGATTTGCCTCAACCTCCCACCCCGCCATAAATGTCTCCCCCTTACTCTCACAGATATTGTGGAGCACACAGCAAGCAGTAATAACAATGGGAATATTGGTTTTGCTGAGGTCTAACTGAGTCAGTAAACTGCACCAGCACAGGTTTAAACTTCCACCATTCTACACTTGCTCAGCCTGTAGTTGAACAGCTCCTGACTACTGTAAAGGTGCCTGTGTTTGGCTTCAAGATCCATGGCGTTAAGGGATAGGCTGGGTCCCCAAGGATAACTATAGGCATTTCAAAATCCCCAACGGTTATCTTCTGTACTGGAAAATATGTCCCTTGCTGCAGCCATTCAGACAGACCAGAGTTCCTGAAGAGGCAAGCATCATGTACCTTTTCCGGCTATCCCACGTTGATGTTGGTGACATGTCCCTTGTGATCCACCAGTGCTTGCACCACCATTGAAAAGTACCCCTTTCGGTTTATGTACTGGCTGCCTTGGTGCTCCGGTGCCAAGATAGGGATATGGGTTCCGTCTGTCACCCCACCACAGTTAGGGAATCCCATTGCAGAAAAGCCATCCACTATGACCTGCACATTTCCCAGAGTCACTACCCTTAATAGCAGCAGGTCAGTGATTGCGCTGGCTACTTGGATCACAGCAGCCCCCCCAGTAGATTTGCCCACTCCAAATTGTTTCCCGACTGACCGGTAGCTGTCTGGCGGAGCAAGCTTCCACAGGGCTATTGCCACTTGCATCTCAACTGTGAGGGCTGCTCTCATCTTGGTATTCTTGCGCTTCAGGGCAGGGGAAAGCAAGTCACAAAGTTCCATGAAAGTCCCCTTACACCTGCGAAAGTTTCGCAGCCACTGGGGATCATCCCAGACCTGCAACACTATATGGTCCCACCAGTCTGTGCTTGTTTCCTGGGCCCAGAATTGGCGTTCAATGGCATGAACCTGCCCCATTTCCACCATGATGTCCAAATTGCCAGGGCCCATCCTTTGAAAGAAATCTGTGTCCATGTCCTCATCACTCTTGTCACCACGCTGCCGTCACCTCCTCGCCTGCTTTTGCAGGTTCTGGTGCTGCATATACTGCAGGATAATGCACGAGTTGTTTACAGTGCTTATAACTGCCGTGGTGATCTAAGTGGGCTCCATGCTTGCCATGTTATGGTGTCTGCAGGAGAGCAGAGCGGCAGCAGAAGTGGTCGTTAGATGATGATGGTTTGCAGCCCTACTGCACCGTCTGCTGTCAGAGCAGGAGAGCAGAGTGGCAGCAGAAGCGGTCGTTTGGTCATTTGATGATGATGGTTTGCCGCCTTACTGCACCGTCTGTTGCCAGAACAGGAGAGCAGAGCAGCAGCGGAAGCAGTCATTCAGTCGTTCGATGACGATGGTTTGCAGCCCTACTGCACCATCTGCAGTCAGCAGCACTCAGGACACAACACTGGTGGCTGAGCTGAGCGGGCTACACGCTTGCTGTGGTATGGCGTCTGCACGGAAAAAAGGTGCAAAACGATTGTCTGCCATTGCTCTCATGGAGGGAGGGGCGACTGACAACATGGACCCAAAACCACCCGCGACAATGTTTTTGCCTCGTCAGGCATTGGGAGCTCAACCCAGAATTCCAATGGGTGGTGAAGACTGCTGGAACTGTGGGATAGCTACCCACAGTGCAATGCTCTGAAAGTCGATACTAGCCTCGGTACTGTGGATGCGCTCCACCGACTTAATGCGCTTAGTGGGGACACACACAATCGACTGTATAAAATCGCTTCCTAAAAAAACGACTTCTATAAATTTGACCTAATTTCATAGTATAGACATACCCTATAGTGCCATGTCTACTAGTGGATTGGAATTGAAGTACTACTGTTTGTTTAAATATGATGGAGGTTGCTAAAGGCTGGGATACATTTTGGGGAGTGTCTTTAAATACTAACAACAAATGATCTCACTTTTTATTAGGATTGAATGAATACTTTTTAAAATTTGATGGTAATGGGTAATTTTGAAAAAGATAAAAACCACTGCAAAGCTCTAAGCATTTCTTAAGAAGAAAAACAGTATCTTAATATTTAAAGAAAGAGAAGCTTGTCTGATTCTTAGTTTAACAGAGATGAAAGTGTAATTTTTCATGCCACTTGATCAAATTTATAATTTAAAATTGTATAAGAAGCAGAATCCTTATTTAAAGTGGTATTAATATCCATTATGCTTTTGATAGAACCTGTGAAATGGATGGTTGAGGAATGTATTTTCATGGGGTATGGTTTTTGTTAATGCCAGTTTGTAATCTTGTGGGATTTGTAAACGTGTTAAGTGCAAGAAACTTGTGAAACAAATTGTACACTGCATTTGATACAAAAAGAGGATGAGGAACTTGCAAAGGATACTTAGCAAATTATGTCAAGAGATAAATAGTTGTTGTGTAAGGGGAAAGACAGGCAGGCAGATGAAAGGATGAACTTATTGAAGAGCAGAAGGTATGGCAAGTTAAATGTTAGGAGAGGTATTTTTAGTCTTATAACAGCCTTATGCTATTTGTCAGAGGGCCATCAGATCACAATACATTTTCCTTTTGTGTTCCCTTTTCTTAGTACGGTTTTTACGTCAGTTTTCAAATGTGTGAATTCCTTTTCCTGTGATTTAAATAGATTTATTAAAATGGATTCATTTGTATACTTCGCTAAAAAACTTAAGTCTAATATTCTAAGCATCATACATAGCTGCTGATTTACTCATATTTTGAGTGAAGTGCCTCAGACAAATTAATGAGAGAAGACCTTAAAGGTAGTGTGAGAGAGGATGGAGAGAGTGTATGTAAGCCACACCAGAGATATTGGTCCTGTTGCTTAATGCACTACTGGAAGGTGGATGACATAAGAATCCAAATGGAATCGTGTGACAATAGGGGTTTATACTCATGCCATTGTTCCATAAACTGAATTTATAGGGCCAGGTCATCAACCCCCACTAAAGTCAACATGCACTACTGTCCTAAAGGAGGAGCTGAGGATTTGTACATTTTAGGGTAATTGTCAGATGCCTCTTGTGGCATCATCAGTGCAGAGGGCATGGTTGGTCCAGCAAAGGGCATGAGAGGGTAGGGTATGATGCTCTTGACTGTTTTCTGACCACTGGAAAATAGGGGACTATTTTAGCAGATGTAAGTTCAAACAGTCTTATGGCCTGATTCACTTCTGCGTTACTCTGTTTTATGCTGATGTCACCGGTTTCAGTGAAGTTAAGTTACAGTGGTGTAAAACTGGAGTGATGCAGTATTGAATCAGATTCTTTAGGAAAGTTTGAACCAAATGTGTTCAGATGACTTTGTGATAAAAATGTTGAAAAAAAAATCAAATGTTTTCTGCTTTAAAATGCCCTATTTGAATCAACATCATAAAACTTCAAATTCAACATATAAGAAAATTATTCTCTTGTTTTCCCTTCCTCACCTTTTGACGATATTCAAAGGAAACCAGCAAAGCTGGTGGCTTTTCTTCTTGACCAAACACCTACTGTAGGATGTTGGGAATAGACTGTGAAGTTAGTTTTGGGGGTTCCCCAAACCATCTCACGCAACTGCCTCACAAAGTTGTGATGTCTTCATCAGATTTCTCTCCTGATTAGTTCAGGCTCCCTCGCTCTAGAAGTACAGCTTCTACTTAGTTCAGGCTCTCTAGGAGCTCCCCTCCTCCAAAACTTTCTTTCTTCTCATGGGTCTCCTCTAACTGAGCTGTCATAAGCCTTTACTTAATTAGCTTCCTTATTTACTTAACTCACTGTCATACACCTAAGCAGTTAACTAGGGGATTAATTGGGTTGGCTGAATTCCCCTGTGAAGGATGTCAGAGGTGGGTAGGGCTTCTGACCCCTTCACATAGCCAACTACCCTATGTCATTATGTTAAGTGGCATCATATTGGTAGCCACATGGTTCAGCAGGATTGGAATCTATAGATCCACCACACAGACCCGTCACTTGAACTAATGGAGAAACTGATAGCAGTAGTAGGTTGTCATCTTCAGTATGGATCAGCACTAGCATGGTATGGGACACTTTATCAGTGGATTTCACAGATATTAGCAGATGGCAGAGGAATGGTGAGAGACAGGAATCTTGGGTTCTATTCCAGGCCCTGAAGTGGAGTATGATCTGGTGGACACAGACTCTTCTACCCATTTCTCCCAAGCGTGGTCCCTTTTGAGCCATCTGACTCCAGTTTCCATATCCAGCATGTCCCTCAGGACATCCTGTTTCAGTCTCTGTTTCCCCACCTATCTCTGTTCCTGTCTCTTTGCTCAGTTGCTCCTTGTCCTCAGTTTCCTTGCCTAGACTTTCCCAGTCCTGTCCCTCAGCCAGCTCAACATCCAATCTATTTCTCCCCTACTCTGGCCTCCATTAACCCCTCCCTGCCCACATTCCACATCCCCATTGGCTCCTTGTCCAATCTCAGTGTCCCATTCCCCTTTCCCCCTCTTCCCTGGCTCCTTGTTCCAGTCTTCTTCCCCTGCTAGTCCTAGTTCTCCTGCCCCGCAACCTGGCTCTTCATCAGATTTGATTCTCCTCCTTCCTTCACTTCCTTCCCCCTACTCACTGTCTCTCAGGTCCAGTCTCCTTGCCTAACAAGTTCCAGTCCCCTTTGCTTGGCTCTTCCTTATCCCACTCTCTCCTTCTCCCATATACTCCTCCCCCATACCCTGGGTCTAACTCTTGTTCCCTCTGCATGTGAATCAGGCAACTTTCTCCTCCATGTTGCCTGGCCGCAGCATGGCATCACTGAGAGCTCATGAGAGACAGTATCCTAGATCTCAGTTCACATTCCCAGACATAGAGGTTACATGGCCTGCGGCAGCCCAGAGCTGCAATGGCATGGAAAGTCCTGCTCACTGGGCTGAATAACGCCCAGTGCACATGGAATTACTGGGGAATTCAGCTGCTAAATCTCAGAAGTCTCTACTGGCCATGTGCAAATTGTGATGATCAAAGTCTTATAACTTGGCCAAATTTGGGCAGATTTTCATGGGAACAGTGAAAGGTACATCTCTAATAACTAAGAGCTTCTGTCCGTCTTATTTAATATCTTTGCTCCAGGGTGCTAAAGTTTTTCACAGAAAAGACTGCCAGAATTTTTTAACATGGCCAAGATATTCTCCCCCCCTCCGCCCCCACACACATTGTTTTCAGAAACAGCTGAAACATTTTGTCTGAAATTTAAACAAAACAAAACAATACAGCCTGAGGCAGACACCTAAAACAGAATAAATAGATCAGCCAGTTGGTTAAACTTTGGCAAAGTTCTAAGCAACTGGAAAACAGAGTGTTGGCAACCTTCTTAATAGGGATTGCTACCAGCTCTATTTCTAATCCCAACTATAGCTATTTTTCTTCATACAGCTAATTTTTCTTCATAACTTACAACTCTGGCATCCTATATTCCATTGCTGAACAATTTCAACAGTGTCCTTTCTATATTTAGTTTGCTGTGAAAACATATAGAAGTGCCTATCCAAGACTATAAGAGTCTTTTCCAAAAATTTAGAAAGCTGTCCAATCAAACATGGCAAACAGAATAGTTAATTCAGTCCACAGATGCTGAGGAGTAGTTTTTAGATGCAGATAAGTGTTATAATCTTCAAATGTGCCATTATTATTAAGGTAAAGTGACCCAAGTTTTATAAGACACAATGTATACTTTGATTAGTATCATCTCCACTTTCCCTAAGTGGTTGGAAATCAATTTTTACATTGGCTGCTCAGTCATAACAATGAAAGAAGCCATGGTACGCCATGCACTTGAAGATTAAGAACATAAGAGCATAACATAGTCTATCAATCTGAGGCCAATTGTATGTCAGCATGAGCTGCCAGAAGGCAATAGAAAAGGTTTAGAAACATATCTAGAGGTGGTCTTAGCACTTGTCGGGATAGGATTGACTGATAGAGCACTGGGAGGTGTGTTGGGCCCAGGTCCACAAAGGAGTTTAGATGCCTAAAATGAAGATTTAGGTGCTATTGCAACCCACAAACCACACTCATTCACTGTTACCTAAATTTGTAGGCACCTAATCTTACTAAGCACCTACATTTTTGCTGTAAAATTTCTCAAAGCACCTAAGTTTCTGCCTCTTGGCATGTGCATTGCTGCCTCAGGTTGATTTCTGGACACCAATGTCACAGCTGAGCCCCATCATGATCCTCAATTCAGATAAGGTGGATATTTGTATTCTTCCTTCTATGTCCCCTGTGGGGCCTGATCCCATAAGTATGCTCAGCGCATGTCTAACTCCACTCAAAATGGCTAAGAGAAGAGGAGGCCTATCCTGTAGCCCAGTGGTTTGGTTATGGTAGACCCTGGTTCAGTTTCCTCCTTCCCCCTGAAAAGGAGGAGAGATTTCCCAGGTGAGGGCCCTAACTGCTGGATTATGGGATATTTTGATGAGCTGTCTCACAGTCTCTCCTACTGAAGTTGTTCCACTGTGTATTAAATATGCAATGGACCACAAAGCTCACAAGAGTGACTTTGTAGTCCAGGGGTTAGAGCACTCACCTGAAAGCTACTTAAATCCTTTATGTGGTGGGGGAGGATAGAATGGGGGGGGGTCTCCCCCATCCTGGGGAGTTCCTAACCCCTGGGTTAACAGGGAGTCCGCCTTCCTCCCTCCTGATGTCTTGTGTAGAGTTTGGTGTATTTTGACACCATTCTGTGGAGAAACAGCTTAGGCACCTGTTTTGAGGAGAGGGTCCTGTGGGTTGCAAACAGAGATAGGTGCCTCCTGCTAGCCTGGATTTAGCAGGACTTGAGAAGGGCAGGGTTTAGAACACACCGTTTTTGTAAGAAACTGTGATTGGCCAGTTTCAGCAGCTCCCTACCTAGTGTGCAGGCCTTTGTGGATCCCATTCCAAGGCCCCTATCTTTCTCCATGCATTGTATAGGGAGCCTAGGCACCTAACACAGAGTTTGTGGATTCCAGTGATTTTCATGGCACCTAAAAGTTAAGCATTGCAACACCTAAGTCCCTTTGTGGTCTGAGCCTTGGTGCTGGAAGAAGAGTTGTACTCTGCCTAGGGTGACCAGACAGCACGTGCGAAAAACAGGGACAGGGCGTGGGGGATAATAGGAGCCAATATAAGAAAAAGACTCCAAAATCGGGACTGTCCCTTAAAATCGGGAGATCTGGTCACCCTAACTCTGCCTGAAAATGTCTGGAGTATGCAAGGAGCGAGTGTGCTATTGTGGGGGAAGGGTCTTGGAGGAAGGAGTCTCCTAAGACAGTGGCTGTGAAGGTTTCCAGACTATTGTATCCCTTTTAGGAGTCTGATTTGTCTTGAATATCCCCAAGTTATACCTCACTTAAAAACTACTTGCTTACAAAATCAGTCATAAAAATACAAAAGTGACACAGTACACTATTACTGAAAAATTGCTTACTTTCTCATTTTTAGCATATAATTATAAAATACATTAATTGGAATATAAATACTGTACTTTTACATTTCAGTGCGTAGTATATAGAGCAGTATAAACAAGTCATTGTCTGTATGAAATTTTAGTTTGTACTGACTTCACTAGTGCTTTTTATGTAACCTTTTGTTAAACTAGGCAAATATTTAGATAAGTTGATGTACCCCCAGAAGACCTCTGCATACCCCCAGGGGTACATGTACCCTTGATTGAGAACCATTGTCCTAAGACAGTGTTGCACTGCTGCTATGCTTATCATTTTGTCTAGGGGAGGTATCCAGACATAAAGATCCAGACATTATGTGAGGGGGTGTACAGTTCTTTTAGCAACTCTGGAGGATTCTGTGGCTACAGTGTGTTCCAATCCAGTGGTGCTATTATGGGGAAGACCTTACGAAACCCGAAAATAGCATGGTATTTTTTTGGATTAAATTCCAGAATGGATATTCAGAGTCCTACCTTGGAGAGCCTCTCTCATATGAGGTAATTGGGTGGATGAGAATCTTAGAAAGAAACTGGACTGTTTTAATGCTGGAAGGAGGGAAGGGTTTGTTTTCTTGAAGCTGGGGCAGGCTGCTCTGAAGATGGATTTGGTTTGTTTATATAGCATTTGTGTGATGAACTTTTAAAAAAAATATGAATATACAGATTTTTTACTATCAATTTATATCACATTTCTGAGAACTTCACATATTGTTACCAGAAAGGTTGTCACACAGGTTATTATAAAACAAAGAGATTAAAGAAAAGATGTTTTTACTGCATGTTAGTGTAGACCAGTTTTATGTTCCCAATCTAGTGAATTAGTTTCTCATTGTATGAGTTTTTCACTCAGTAACAGGGGATAGAGAAAAACACTTTAAATGCAGCACAGTGTGATATTACAACTGCAGAAATGTCAGGTGGAATATCTGGAATTGCTTTTAACTAACTTTTTTTTTAATTGACTAGATTGCCAACTTGAAATGTCCCTTTAATCTCTAATAAGGGGAATGTGGCCATTGACTCCTATTGGTTATGTTTATAATTGTACACAATAAGCCTTATAAAACAAACATAAAACCCCAGAGAGTACCCTGGGACTCTTGCAAAGTTTCTCCTGAGCTCTGCTGATGCTGGTCTTACACTAATTAGTTCAAGCAGTTGATGTAATAGTCATTCAGTAGCACAAGATACTTTCCTTCCTATGGTCATAGTGCCCTAGGGTAGTGGCTCTCAACCTTTCAAGACTACTGTAACCCTTTCAGGAGTCTGATTTGTCTTGCATACCCCAAGTTTCACCTCACTTAAAAACTACTTGCTTACAAAATCAGACATAAAAATTAGGGCTGTCAATTAACTGCAGTTAACTCACATGATTAACTCAAAAAATTGTGATTAAAAAATTAATCACAATTAATCAGTTTTAATTGCACTGTTAATAGAATAACAATTGATATTTAATATATTTTTTGGGATGTTTTTCTACATTTTCTAATATCTTGATTTCAATTACAACACAGAATACAAAGTGTACACCGCTCACTTTATATTATTTTTGAGTACAAATATCTGCACTGTAAAATGATAAACAAAAATAGTATTTTTCAATTCACCTCATACAAGTAGTGTAGCACAATCTCTTTATCATGACAGTGCAACTTACAAATGTTGATTTTATTTGTTACATAACTGCACTCAAAAACAAAACAATGCAAAACTTTAGAGCTTACAAATCCACTCAGTCCTACTTCTTGTTCAGCCAATCGCTAAGACAGACAAGTTTGTTTCCATTTATGGGAGATAATGCTGCCCACTTCTCATTTATTATGTTACCAGAAAGTGAGAACAGGCGTTTGCATGGGACTTTTGTCACCAGCATTGCAAGGTGTTTACGTGCCAGATATGCTAAACATTCATACGCCCCTTCATGTTTCGGCCACCACTCCAGAGAACACGCTTCCATGACGTTTATTAAATAAATAATGTGTTAATTAAATTCGTGACTGAACTCCTTGGGGTAGAATTGTATGTCTCCAGCTTTTTTACCCGCATTCTGCCATATATTTCATGTTATAGTAGTCTTGGATGATGACTCAGCACCGGTTGTTCGTTTTAAGAACACCTTTGCTGCAGATTTGACAAAACGCGAAGAAGGTACCAATGTGAGATTTCTAAAGATAGCTACAGCACGACTCAAGGTTTAAGAATCTGAAGTGTCTTCCAAAATTTGAGAGGGACCAGGTGTGGAGCATGCTTTCGGAAGTTTTAAAAGAGCAGCACTCCAGTGCTAAATGACAGAACATGAACCACCAGAAAAGGAAATCAACTTTCTGCTGGTGGCATCTGACTCACAGGATGAAAATTAACATGCATCAGTCCACAATGCTTTGGATTGTTACCGAGCAGAGCCTGTCATCAGCATGGATGCATGTCCTCTAAAATGCTGGTTGAAGCATGAAGGGACATATGAATCTTTAGCACATCTGGCATGTAAATATCTGGTGATGCCAGCTACAACGGTGCCATGTGAATGCCTTTTTCTCACCTTCAGGTGACACTGTGAACAAGAAGTGCGCAGCATTATCTCCTGCAAATGTAGACAAACTTGTTTGTCTTAGCGATTGGCTGAACAGAAAATAGGACTGAGTTTTACATCGTTTTATTTTTGAATGCAGTTATTTTCTGTACATAATTCTACATTTGTAAGTTCAATTTTCATGATAAAGAGATTGCACTACAGTACTTGTATTAGGTGAATTGAAAAATAAATATTCCTTTTGTTCTTTTTACAGTGCAAATATTTGTAATAAAAAATAAATACAAAGTAATCACTGTACACTTTGTATTCTGTGTTGTAATTGAAATCAATATATTTGAAAATGTAGAAAACATTCAAAAATATTTAAAGAAATTGTATTCTATTATTAAGTGTGATTAATTGCACTATTAATTTTTTTAATCGCTTGACAGCCATAATAACAATACAAAAGTGACACAGCTCAATATTACTTAAAAATGCTTACTTTCTCATTTTTACCATATCATTATGAAATAAATCAATTGGAGTATAAATATTGTACTTACATTTCAGTGTATAGTATATAGCGTAGTAGAAACAAGTCATTGCCTATATGAAAGTTTAGTTTGTACTGACTTTGCTAGTGATTTTTATGTAGCCTGTTGTAAAACTAGGCAAATGTTTAGATGAGGTGATGTACCCCCTGGGAGACCTCTGCATACCCCCGGGGTAAAACATAGCTCTGGTTGGGAACCACGGCCCTAGGGAGGTGCAAAGCATTTCTTAAGTTGGAGGCTTGAAGTATCTAGCTATGTTTACTTGTAGACACTTAATTGTTAATTAATTGGTTTCCACTGAATGCATCTGATGAAGTGAGCTGTAGCTCACGAAAGCTTATGCTCAAATAAATTTGTTAGTCTCTAAGGTGCCACAAGTACTCCTTTTCTTTTTGTGAATACAGACTAACACGGCTGCTACTCTGAAACCTGTTATTAAATAGCTGTTACAATAAAATATTTTGTTCTAAATAGGGCTTCCATATGCCTTTGCAGATCTATGGCTTGATCTGTCAAATGCTCCATTCTTGGAACTCTAATTGACTTCAGTGGGAATTAGTGCACAGAGCCTTGCAGGATTGACCCCACTGGGCTATACAGTTGGGAGGGAAAGAGTTTCTCTTTTAGTGTGCTTTTTACCTTTATTTCTTAACAAATACTTTATTGCATTAAAACCTATCTTGCTATTGCAAGACCTCTCTGCATTATTATTTGGCTTCTCACAATGGTGTTGTGTATTGTATTTTACATATTACTATTCTCATTTCAGAGGTATTATTTTACTCTGTTTTGCTATAAAAATAGAAAATATTGTTTAATGTTACTAGAATATTTTTCGTTCCATACTTTGTTGCCAATCCTGTGGCTTACCTGTATGTTGCCAAACATGTACAAAAATATATTTTGCCCATGAGATTCAATGTTAACAGCCTGCTCACTAATATTTAAGTATAGGTTTAGGTTTTCAAAAGTGTGCAGTGTTGGTAAAACTCCCACTGACTTCAGTGGGAACAGAGTTAGTCCAACATTGTGCTTTTGAAAATCCCACCTTTTATGTTGCACAAATGATTGTATGTGTTGATATAATGTAGTACCCTCTGGCAGTTCAGCTATACTTACAGTCTTATTTTTTAAAATTAAAATGATTGAAATACAGAGTGGACATTTAACATAATACATTTGGAAGTTTAACTGATGGATTTAAGTGACTAGTTGATCAACTAAATCCTAAAAAATAAAAAAAATGTCTTGAATGGATGTACTTGAATGTACTTTTGTGCATTTGAAAACTATACATGAGGATGGAATTCTGTCAACACATGTCCATTTAATTTTCAGCTATGTTTCAGGGCTACATTTTCCCTTTTGGGGAGATTTTCCTCCTCAGCTCTGCTTCATTTCTGAAGTGTTTGCAATGGTTGGTGCATTTTTCTAATAAGGACAAGGCCCTAGGTTACAAGGTGTAGTGGGGAAGGACCTACCAATCTGAATAGGCTAGTACCTAAAAGGATTTATGATTTCACCTTTTATCTCTGGAGACTTGGTTTCAAACATAGGTTAGGTCATAATTGAATGAGTTTGGTAGTCTCAAACTAGTCCCTATTAGACTTTTTTCTAAATTCCTGAAGTGCAATATAATTTTGCTTGATAACATTGCATATTCTTGAAACAGTAGAAGTGTTGGAGGTTAGGAGGGGTGAAGTTTGTTGACAGAACTGCTAAAAAGAAACTAGCACTGTCTATACCATGCCTATTTCTAGCCAGTCCTGCCACTTCCATCACTGTGTAATGAAATTCACTCCCCAACATCTCCCCCACCCAAAATAATTAATGGGGAATCAATTGTCTCAACAAAGTGAAGTAGTTAATTGTTTTATGCTAAAGAAAATTTCAGACATGTAATTAAACAAATCCAAAAATCAAGCAGAACATATTTATCCATTCAGTCAATTAGAATTCTCAAGTATTATGGAACTGGGAATTGGCACAGGTAGTTGTTTTTGTTTTATTTTTGTAACACAGCTAATGTGTTCCTTCTGAAGAACTGGTACTTCCATCTACACAAGCCATCACAGTGATATAAATTGTCCTACCAGCCGATGGAGAAGGGGAAAACATTTCTGTGACATGATCATCCCGCTCTCTCTAAAGGTGACCGACTAACCCTCTTGATTTGTTTTCAAATCTCCTCACAATCTGGCTAAGCATGAGTGCGCACACTCTCTCTATGTAATTAGAATTACCTTTGGTAATTTCCTCACCAATCTTTTACTTTTTAACAGGATTAAGTAGGTTTGTTTTGGATGTTCTGTAATGAAGTTTTATTTTTCCCTCATTCTTTTTGGAACACACTGTGTGGAGGTAATTGTCCAGGTGCAGTATGTTCTGCTTTTTCTTAAATGGGTAGAAGCTGGATAATCATCTCTTGAGTCAAAGAGAGGATAGCTTCTTGTCCATTGACTCAGTGGAAATAGACTTAGTGTGCTAATGCCCATGGTTGCACTGATTCTGCAAGGCCCCAAATCTGAACATGACCTCCCAGTGTGATGCTACGGTGAAAAGAGCTAATGTAATCCTGGGATGCATAAACAGGGAAATCTCGAGTATGATTAGAGAGGTTATTTGCTTGTATTTTTTGGCACTCGTGTGACGGCTGCTGGAATACTGTGTCCAGATCTGGTGCCCACAATTCAAGAAGGAGGTTGATAAATTGGAGAGGGTTTAAAGAAGAGCCACAAGAATGATTAAAGGATTAGAATGCACGCCTTATAGTGATAGTTTGAGCTCTTTGAGTGTATTTCGATTAACAGAGAAGGTTAAGGGGTGATTTGATTACAGTCTATAAGTATTGATAAGAAGAACAAATATTTAATAATGGGCTCTTCAGTCTAGAAGAGAAAGGTACAACCCAATCCAGTGGCTGGAAGTTGAAGCTAGACAAATTCGGATTGGAAATAAAGCATACATTTTTAACAGTGAGAGTATTAACCATTGTAACAATTTACCAAGGTTCATCGCGGATTCTTCATCACTGAGTATTTTAAAATCAAGATAGGATGTTTTCTAAAAGATTGCCCTAGGAATTATTTTGGGGAAGTTCTATGGCCTGTGTTATACTGTTACAGGAAATCAGACTATAGGATCACAGTGGTCCTTTCTGGCACTGGAATCTGTGATTATATGAAGTCCCACGTTGGTGTATGATAGAAGAAGCTTTGAGCTCAGTAGGTTGTTGGTACATCAGTTCTGCTGTAGATGTAGTAGCTAGTGGAGTAAGGTGAACCCTTTCTGAAGGAAACTCCTGGATGTGAATCAGTTCTGTTTTCTTGGTTGCTTACTATGCTGTTCATGGAAGTTGATGTGGCTATATCACAGAAAAGATTAGGAACTGCCAGTGCTTTTGGAAAGGGAGTCCTTCATCAGATAGCTTGATACTTTAAAAAACTCTTTGTTTTGCAGTTTTTTAAAATGTTGTTGAACAAAATAACAAATAAGCAAAAGTTATAGGGAAATGTAATAAAACAACAAAATGTATCATAATACATCTAAGTCATCCAAAAAACTGAAAACATTTTCCTAGTGTAAGATTATGCTGCTGGATTCTTTTTTCCTTTGCATGCAAATAAGGTCCTGGATATTTTTGCAGATAATGACTTGTAGGCTAAGCTTTTAGTTCAAGATAGACCCACTTAGCAATGATGGTGATGACATGGAGAAAGGGGTTAATTCCTGCATGGTATATTTCCCTTAGTTCTTTTCTTTTGTGGCCTTGATCCTGATCTGTCAATGCAAAGTTTTGCCTGAAGTTTTAGAATTCTTAAGGCTCTCAGATGAGTGTGGCATAAAAGACAGGGTGGATGGATAGAAAGCCATTTTGTCCTGTAAGTTCTGTTTTCCCTTTTCCCAAATTTGTCTGTTGGGGTGTGTGTGTGTGTTGGGGGGAGCATATCAGCAATTATACCACGGTGATCAGCTCTCTACAGGAACATAAATTCCTTTCCACTATTTCAGCGTCATCATGTGGATGTTGCTGATAATACAGCAAAAGATGATAATACAGATATGGATGATAAATAGGAATGATGATAGGAGGAAAGATGGCTTTGTAGTGGAATAAGACTCTGCCACAGACTTTCTTTGTTATCTTAGGCAAAACACTTAATCTCTTTGAATCTCAGTTCCCCATCTGTAAAATAGGGATAGCATGTCTATTTTGTCTATTTAAATTGTAACCTCTTTGTGACTGTCTCTTTCTATGTGTTTGTATTGTTCATAGCACAATGGAACCCTGATCTTATTTGCGTCTCTGGTTGTTAACATAATACAAATAATAAAAAATGTGAACTCAGCAGATACAAGTGGTGGTACAAGAACCAACAACCCTGATAAGGGGGAAATCCTTTATGACCAGTTTATGCTAAATGTAAGAGGGGATTATAGTGTTTTATTATCAGCCACCCCAGATATATTTTGAAGTTATACTCTTTAACAAGTGATAAGGTATATATGCTGATTAAGCACATTCTTAATTTGAAAGATGAGTTGCTAGAGGAGGAAGGTTGGCAGACAGAGAACATACCTTGGCTGGCCAGAAAAGCAATTCTACTTTTTTACATTTCAGCACACTATCATTACTGCTTGAAGAGAGAGTAGGCTGCTCCAGATAAATCATTGTCCTTTAGACCTCTTTAGACACCTTTCAAAGGATAAGACTGATAGCCTTCAAGAGTAGACTCTTATGATTCAGGTGTTACCAAGAAAACTATTCTCCAAGTCAATTGGGTAATGAACCTCATAGACCAAAAGGCAGAGAGGAGTGTTCCAGGGTCTCTGTGCAGATGGCCAAGCAATGTGGTTACAATTAGTTTCTGAGCAAAACTGAAGAACTCTTTTCTCTGGGTGATCAACCCCTTTTATTCCTGGTACACACTATTTTCTACCATGCATCATAACTCTTCCATTCTGAGATTCAAAATTAGGTAAAGATCAACATCTGTTAGTTCAGAATATTGTGGTTATGACAACAAATTCTTGTATCCCCTTAGTATTGTGTACATAGGAAACATGCCCAGTGCTTTTTGTATTTTTTTTTAAAGGAAAATGTCAAGGAATTAATGAGGAAAACAAAAGCATTTACAATTTTTTGAAAGAAAGTAGAATATATTTATGTATACCAATTATACACACACATACGCACACAAAATTTATGCTGTTCAGTTATACTGGTACTGTTTTTGTTTATAGCCATTTTTAAAAGAATGTTTATGGACTAAGATACTCTCAAGAAGATACAAGAAATGGGGCAAAAATAACACTTAATGAATAGCTGACTTAAGTTACTGATTGTTTGTAGTGTGGCCTAGGGTATAGAGTGCTGAAGCGGGCCTCAGGAAATCTGGGTTCTACTCCCAGAGCTACCACTGGCTTGTAGGTGGCCTTGGGCAAGTCACTTGTTCAGTTTTGCCATCTCTAATATTGGGATAATAATACTAACCACATTTGTAAAGTGCTTTGAGACCTATGAATGAAAAGTACCGTACAAGAGCTAGGTATTATTATTACAGAGAGAAAAGAAAGACTTTTTCTATAAGAAGAGAGCTATCATTTGAATTTACCTTAGTGTGAAGGCCCTTTCCACCACTTAAGCCTTGTAGAGGGGGCTGCCAGCAGATTGGCTCTACTAGGAAGTCTTCTCACTTCTTGTCCACTGTGGTGCAGACTCCAGGCTGGCATCACATAGACTGATGAAGAGGGAGGCAATGGAGGTTTCAAAGGGGAGGGGCCACAGGGGATGCATTTATGCTGATACAATGTCCTAATGCCTTGTATGTGGGCGTTGTTTCAGTTTATAAACTGGCAAAGCATCTAAGTGGGGGGCTTACCCCTGACTTTTTGAGGTGGTGGTGGATTTCATTCCCCCAATACTTTGCCTGCATAAAGACTGATTACTTGGGCTTTATGAAAGTAAAGTGACTTCCACTTATTTATGTGCTTTTACATGTAAAGACATATTAAAGGCATATCAAACTTTTACGAGGAAGAAATCTAAAATCCACTTCTCTTTTGGAGGTATGGTTTGGAAAAATATATTAAACAAAAATGCTGCAAAGACTTGCAACAGTAATGTAGCCCTGTGCGCTCAGAGAATCACAGTTTTACCCTTGCTTTCCCCTTGCTCCA
This sequence comes from Eretmochelys imbricata, assembly GCF_965152235.1. Lineage (NCBI taxonomy): Eukaryota > Metazoa > Chordata > Testudines > Cheloniidae > Eretmochelys > Eretmochelys imbricata. The sequence continues at coordinate 10,893,165 of NC_135581.1, read as the reverse complement.
GGGGGACAGGCATCTGCACTTGGTACAAATTACTTCTCACCTCCGTGGTTGCTATAGGGCTAAAGCTCCACCCCCTCCCCACCTCTGCCTGTCCACTTCCCTGCATCTGCACAGGAGGTGTAGTAGCAGCCTGACGGCAGCTGCTCTCCCCCTTGCACAGGGTTTTGTGATGATGCAGCCCGCTTGGGCTTACATGGGGAGTGAGTCCTTATATCTCTTTTCTCCTCTGTGTGGGAGTGCAATAAGAAATAAATCATCCACATATAAAAACACTATTTACTTCTCTTGTTTACAACAAGTTTAGTTTACTTAGATGCCAAGTAAGGCTGATCCATCCAACTTCCACATTTTATGGGTCAATATTTTAAGGCATCCTTGACACACATTTGCACTGTGCAAACTTGTACTAATAGTCAAAATTAAGTTTGTCATGCTGGTTTAAAGTTCCTTCTTCCTGGCTGTCAGACACAGAACTAACTCATTAGTCATTCTCTAACTGAAATCTACACAGAATATCCTATCTGTGACTAACATTATCTGAAGCAGGGCTGTTATTGTGCTGGAAGACCAAGTTCACAACAGATAATCAGAAAGATTGTTACATGATGAATTATCCCAGATGTTGTTTTTCAAAAATGTCAGATAACACTAAGAGGCAAAAGATCAAAAGCAGTAATTTCTGTGCTATGCCTTCTGTCAAGTCATTTTTATTATCCCCAAGACGTTAGATTTTTTCTTTTTCTAAAAGGGAGTAGTAAGAGTTGCAGTATTTTTTGTGGCATTATGCATGAATGTCATTGAAACAATAGGCATGGCACACACCTGATTTTTAGAAGTATATCACAAAATATTGTAATCGTCTCTTACATTGTCTTTTTTTAAACAAATATTTCCTAGCACACTAGGTGTATTTAAAATAGTTAGGAAAATGATTACAGTTTACTTTTATGAAAGGTACATCCTGAAATTCTCACAGCAAGATTTGATCCTGCTCAGTTTGTGGGGCAGTCTTTAAAGCTGTCAATCATAAGCTGAGCCTCTGGAAGAACTAATCCATTAGTTCATTGTAAGAAATTTTGCCCATGTAAGATCATTTGAAATTCCTGGTTTGTTTTTTACTAGTGTAGCACCTTTATCCATCTGGTTACCTCCTTTAACCCCAGTCTCCTTATGGATTTTGTTGGACAGGCCTGGGTTCATCTGGATCCTGACCCCCACCTTGCACCTTTCTGGTAGAGTCACTAGGGCAGGTTGGAAGGAAAATTGTAACCACAGGGTAACCCTCATTTACTTTCCAGATAGTTGGATACTCCCAAGAAATAACACAAACACACACAATATATTCAACAGAGTAATTATATTAAATAGGAAGTAAATATAACATGACAGGGTAAAACACTACTCTCAAGGTCACCAGTGCTTCAATAGAAGGTTCTGCCAGAATAGCCACTCCCATCTGAGCCTCTTGAGGTTTGGATGCTGGTACTCAGAACTGATCCCGTCTTCATATGAACGTTTAACTCAAGGTTCTGGAAAGCACAGTAAATTGTCCTTCCATCCTTCTCCCCAGCTCCAGTGCAAAGAGAAATTGTGGCATCCTTTGCACATCCACAGAGCTCTCCAAACATATATTCACCGTGCAGCTCAGTTCAGAAAGACAAATGTTTTGTTTGTGCTTTCTTACTTCGTGTCAAAGGGAAAGGTTTCAAAATCATCCATTTTTAGGTGGCTGAGGTATTGTATGGTTTTGACATGCAATTCAAAAAGTGTAACTTCATCTTCCAATATCAGAACTCACTCTCTCAGAACTGTGGCAACTTCATGAGCAGGAAGATTATATGCCTCATATGAGGAAATCTGTAAAGCTGCCATTTAGTCATATGTTCTTCAAATTCAGCCATCTGGACATCACTCATTGACTGACGTTGTCCTTTGTAGATGAGTGATCCTCACTGTAGTAACCCAGTAACTATTAGGAAAGGCCTGTTGCCTTTTGAATCTCTTCATAACTGTAGATAGTTGACCCTCCTCCACTCCAGTGGACACTGCTGTGAAAATTCTACTGTCATGAATCTGTGGACATTTTTATGAATAAAAATAGGAAAATTATCTCTGCCTTACTTGAAAATTTACTATTTTAGAGTAATGAAGTCCACAAATCCACCCCATCCTGAATGGACTGTTACCTGGGGAACGATGTGGGATTATTAATTGGTACTCAAGAGTTTGTTTTTTCATTCAATTTGTTGCTCTGCAGGAGGATTGTTCTGTTTAGTCATAATGCTTAATTTTTCCTTATCAATATAAAATGAACAATTTTCCTAGGCTATGGAAATGTTTTAACTGGCAGTTTGTCAGAGGTGGAGCCATACCTCCCCTGTCACTGATTGATAGGTTTAGTCTGCCTCCAAGGTTTTATAGAGAAGAGACCCAACATCATGGATTTATGGACCTTATTATTCCATCAGCCCAGTGGTGTGGAGGCTGCAACCTGGTTAAGATGGTCCTCTTAGTGGCTCCTGTAGTCATCTAGATAGGCAGCAGAGTAGGTGCTTTGGGGCTGTAAGGCACAGTCCATCAGCCACTGAAGGTCAGTAGGGCTCCATGGAGACCGAAGAGCATCCGTGTGAACTGGTATAGCCCGGTCAGTGTGGCAAAGGCTGTTTTCTCTCTAGAGCTTGAATTTAGTGGGATTTGCCAATACAGTATTCCTTTGTGAGATCCAAGGTGGTGATAAACTGGGTGTCACCGAGTCGATTGAGCAGCTCATTGATTCAAGGCATCGGGTATGCATCATATTTCGAGATGGGGTTCACCCTTGGAAATTGATGTAAAATCTAAGATCCCATCTGGTTTCAGGATCAGAACAATGGGACCGTGCCACTTGCTTTGGGATTTCTCAATTATTTTTAGCTCCACCATGGTTTGAACCTCCTTTCCCACTATCTCACGCATCTGTCATAGAAGGGGTTGGGAGGTCTCATGGACGACTTCTCCTGGGCTTGTTAATAATGGTATGATGGGCGAGGGAAGTTTGGCCTGGCAGGGGTGTGAAGATTTTGGGGAAAGGCTTCAATAGACTCTGGGCCTGCCTCCGCTGTTCTTTGGTGGTTGTGTCCCCCCAGTTGCGGGTTTCCAGAGTCTGTTGGTTGGGGATCTGGGGACCCAGATCTGGCTCAGGGAGATATGGGCAATTAGCAACCCTCATGCTACTGCCACGGCTTTAAGAGGTTAATATGATAAATCTGTCGTTTCTTCCATCAGTCAGGTTGCCGTATTTCATAAGTGACCGGCCCCACCCAGCGAATAATTTCATAAGGTCCTTTCATTGGGCCAGGAGCTTTATTTGTCCAAGGGAAGCAGGAGGAGGACCTTCTTGCTGGGTTCAAAGGTTCGTCTTCAAGCTCCCTTGTTGTACATCAGCTCCTGAGTTCCCTGTATGGCCTGGCGGTTTTCTTTGACCAAGTCCCTTGCTTGGATCAAATGCCCTTGCAGCTGTAAGTCATACTGAAGAAGGGCCTGGAGTGGAGATGGCATTTGTTCCCAGGTCTCTTGCATAAGGTCTAGCAGCCCCCATGGCTGCTGACCATATAATAACTCAAAGAGGGAGAACTTTGTCGAAGACTGGGCTACCTCTTGAATGGCTAGAAACAGGGGTGGGACAAGCTGAACGCACTGGCAAAATTCCTTTGGAGGGAAATTCTGTAGTATGTCCTTAAGGGTCTGGTTAAAATGCTTCACCAGTCCATTGGTCTGTGGATTGTAAATGGACTTCTGCAACTTCTTTATCCCTAAAAAAATCACAAATCTATTGGAGCAGTCTTGAGATAAAATTCATGCCCTGATCTGTCAATATTTCACGGAGAGGCCTACCTGGGGAAAGATTTTAAGGAGTCCCCCAGCAATGGTTGAGGCTGTGATGTTCCACAGGGGGATAGCTTCCAGGAACTGGATGGCATAGTCTAGGATGATGAGGATATACTTGAATCCTGCGGCACTCTTTGTAAGGGGCCCCATGAAGTCCATGGTGTCCCTCTTGAATGAGGTCTCGATCACTGGCAATGGTAAGAGGGGGGCTTTTGGTACTCCTTGTGGGGCCACAAGTTGGCATTTGGGGCAAGAGTTGCAGAATCCTTTATATCCTGGTGTATCCCTGGTCAGAAGAAGCGGGTCAATGTTTGGGCTAAAGTCTTCACTTGTCCTAGATGTCCTGCTACAGGGTCATCATGGGTAAGCTTAAAGACTGTATGTTGGTGGCACTGTGGTACAACCAACTGGGTCTGTGTGTCTTGGATCTGAGGGTCACAGTAGATGCGGTAAAGGCTGTCACATGTCAGTTGAAAGCCAGGGTCCTGCCTCACTTGATGGGGTTCAGTCACTTCCCTGTTGATACAAGCCAACAGTTCATAGGCCCAGCTGAGTGTGGGGCCTTCCCACTGGTCCCAGTTGAAGTCAGTTCCCAAACTCGGGGACTCTTTGCAAGTGGGTGGCAGTTGCAGTTAGTCTCCCAGGTTGTCTGGTCATCCAGATCAGGGTGCTTGGGAGGCTCATCTGCTCCTTTGAGGGAATCTCTCTTGAAGGCCATCTCAGCATGTGGGGTCCCAACGTTCTGCAAATTCCTACCAGTCACACCATAGGATGACAGGGTATGCTAGCTTCAGTGCCAGCCTACCGTCACGATCCACATCACCCCATTCACTGTCATATTGACCCAGGCACTAGGGTATTGCCTCACATCTCCATTGACGCACTGGAGCCAAATAACCCCAAGGGATGTATCTGATGTTCTGACAAGTTTCTGACGGACAAGTGTCGGCTCACCACTGCCCACAGCTCTTCCATGTCCAAAGGGATGGTCATGTTACCAGCGGGCTGTTTGTGGGCCCGCGATTCCCCAGTCCAGACATGGCCAAAGCTGCAGTCCATCATTGGACACTTGCATTGCAGGTGCCCGAAATGGCCCGAAATGAAATGGGCTGATTTCAGGCTACCTGGGCCTATCTTCAGGATTCGGTGAGTGTGTGGGCTGGCCCAGGGTTGGGGATCTTCCCACCACGTCGGGACCTCTGCAAGATGCCAGGGGTGAGCACTGAGCATGGATGACATCCCTCCTGTTGGGGCACCTCGGGCTGGGCCAAGAGTCGTTCTTTTAACCCTGAGTCCACTCTTCCCGCAGTAGGGTCATCACTGGTATCACAGGGCAAGCACCGGGGTCGTAGCGGTCTCTGTCAACAAAAAGTCTTACGTCAGGGAGATGGCTGCTCTCAATGTTGTCGGATGGTGGTGAAGGATCCAAGCCCTCTCTCAGAGTGGGAGAACATTTGTAAATTGTTCGAGTGCCACTTCGTCCGCATCTTTGGTGCTGGAGTGCTGCTCAGGCTGTAGTCACCACCAGCATGCGTCTTTTAGCTGTTGCACTACCATTGTTGGCCAGGTGCTGGGCAGGTAGGTCTTTCCCCGGAATCGTCACCAGAATGTCTCAGGTGTGATGTCGAGAGCTTTCAACTGCCATTGGGCTTCCTTGACTGGCAGTGGCACTGAAACAATTTTTACAGTGGGGTGCTAAAAGCCATTGAAAAAAACGGTAAACCCTGTATATGATGCAAACCACTTCAAGCCAGGGGGTGCTGCCATGCCCCCAGCACCCCTAGCGGTATGCTGCTTGTGCCAGGCCTGTTAGATACGGGGCCACTTGGCAGCTGAGGTAACCTGCTCAAACGTAATGATCCGGGTTGTCCTTGGACCCCATCTTCACCAAGCCTACAGGTACGGCGGGGACAGCCAGTGGTGCTGCTTCTCTGGGGTTTGAGCCTCCGGGGTTAGGTAGCAGGTCAGAGAGTTGTTACAAACATTGTAGCTGCTGCTCCCAATGTTGGGCCCCCAACTCTCAGACCAGCTGCTGCTGCTCATTACCGTTTTGTTGCAAGAGTTGTTGTTGTTGCTGCAGCTGTGCCACAAGTTGCTGCTGCTGGCTCTTGGCTAGCCACTTAATTTTTTGACGTCCATTCTTTATGGTTGGGTAGTTCACTTCTGCCTTAGGCTCAGTCCCTTATCTCAGGGGTGTGGCGTTGCCCACATTCTACACCACATGTAATGGTCCCTCTCTGTCGAGTCTGGAGGGATGCCACTCTGTCTCTTCGTGGCTGACACCAACCGTTGGGTTTCTGGGCCTCTGACCAGGATAGAGTAACAAACAGTCTATAGCCACAGCTTCCCAGCTGGGCAGACAGGAAATAATTAATTTATAGGCTCTGGCCTACTGGACAGGGTAGAGCAACAAACAGTCTATGGCCACAGCCTCCTGGCTGGAGCAGACAGTAAATAAGCAGTCTATATAGCAGTGATCCCCAAACTGGGGGTGCAGAGGAACTATATAGCAGTGGTCCCCAAAATGGGGGTGTGGAGGAACTTTCAAGGGGGTGCAGCAGGGCCCGGGCCAGTCCCCCCAGGCCTGCTCTGCTGCCAGCCGTGAGTCCAAGCCCTGGCTCCCAGCGGTGGACCTTGCTCCCACCCCCTGCCATGGCCCTGGCTCCTGGCTCCCAGCCTGGGCCCTGAGCCATGGCTCTGCTCCCTTTGCTGCAGCCCCGACCCCAGCCTCATCCCCCAGCTGTGGCTCTGCTCCTGGCCCCAACCCCGCCCCCAGTTGCAGCCCCAGCTTTAGAATCATAGAATATCAGGGTTGGAAGGGACCCCTGAAGGTCATCTAGTCCAACCCCCTGCTTGAAGCAGGACCAATTCCCAGTTAAATCATCCCAGCCAGGGCTTTGTCAAGCCTGACCTTAAAAACTTCCAAGGAAGGAGATTCCACCACTCCCTAGGCAACGCATTCCAGTGTTTCACCACCCTCTTAGTGAAAAAGTTTTTCCTAATATCCAATCTAAACCTCCCCCACTGCAACTTGAGACCATTACTCCTCGTTCTGTCATCTGCTACCATTGAGAACAGTCTAGAGCCATCCTCTTTGGAACCCCCTTTCAGGTAGTTGAAAGCAGCTATCAAATCCCCCCTCATTCTTCTCTTCTGCAGGCTAAACAATCCCAGCTCCCTCAGCCTCTCCTCATAAGTCATGTGTTCTAGACCCCTAATCATTTTTGTTGCCCTTCGCTGGACTCTCTCCAATTTATCCACATCCTTCTTGTAGTGTGGGGCCCAAAACTGGACACAGTACTCCAGATGAGGCCTCACCAATGTCGAATAGAGGGGGACGATCACGTCCCTCGATCTGCTCTCTATGCCCCTACGTATACATCCCAAAATGCCATTGGCCTTCTTGGCAACAAGGGCACACTGCTGACTCATATCCAGCTTCTCGTCCACTGTCACCCCTAGGTCCTTTTCCGCAGAACTGCTGCCTAGCCATTCGGTCCCTAGTCTGTAGCGGTGCATTGGATTCTTCCGTCCTAAGTGCAGGACCCTGCACTTATCCTTATTGAACCTCATCAGATTTCTTTTGGCCCAATCCTCCAATTTGTCTAGGTCCTTCTGTATCCTATCCCTCCCCTCCAGCGTATCTACCACTCCTCCCAGTTTAGTATCGTCCGCAAATTTGCTGAGAGTGCAATCCACACCATCCTCCAGATCATTTATGAAGATATTGAACAAAACCGGCCCCAGGACCGACCCCTGGGGCACTCCACTTGACACCGGCTGCCAACTAGACATGGAGCCATTGATCACTACCCGTTGAGCCCGACAATCTAGCCAGCTTTCTACCCACCCTATAGTGCATTCATCCAGCCCATACTTCCTTAACTTGCTGACAAGAATACTGTGGGAGACCGTGTCAAAAGCTTTGCTAAAGTCAAGAAACAATACATCCACTGCTTTCCCTTCATCCACAGAACCAGTAATCTCATCATAAAAGGTGATTAGATTAGTCAGGCATGACCTTCCCTTGGTGAATCCATGCTGGCTGTTCCTGATCACTTTCCTCTCATGCAAGTACTTCAAGATTGATTCTTTGAGGACCTGCTCCATGATTTTTCCAGGGACTGAGGTGAGGCTGACTGGCCTGTAGTTCCCAGGATCCTCCTTCTTCCCTTTTTTAAAGATTGGCACTACATTAGCCTTTTTCCAGTCATCCGGGACTTCCCCGGTTCGCCACGAGTTTTCAAAGATAATGGCCAATGGCTCTGCAATCACAGCCGCCAATTTCTTCAGCACTCTCGGATGCAACTCGTCCGGCCCCATGGACTTGTGCACGTCCAGCTTTTCTAAATAGTCCCTAACCACCTCTATCTCCACAGAGGGCTGGCCATCTCTTCCCCATTTTGTGATGCCCAGCGTAGCAGTCTGGGAGCTGACCTTGTTAGTGAAAACAGAGGCAAAAAAAGCATTGAGTACATTAGCTTTTTCCACATCCTCTGTCACTAGGTTGCCTCCCTCATTCAGTAAGGGGCCCACACTTTCCTTGGCTTTCTTCTTGTTGCCAACATACCTGAAGAAACCCTTCTTGTTACTCTTGACATCTCTCGCTAGCTGCAGCTCCAGGTGCGATTTGGCCCTCCTGATTTCATTCCTACATGCCCGAGCAATATTTTTATACTCTTCCCTGGTCATATGTCCAACCTTCCACTTCTTGTAAGCTTCTTTTTTATGTTTAAGATCCGCTAGGATTTCACCGTTAAGCCAAGCCGGTCGCCTGCCATATTTACTATTCTTTCGACTCATCGGGATGGTTTGTCCCTGTAACCTCAACAGGGATTCCTTGAAATACAGCCAGCTCTCCTGGACTCCTTTCCCCTTCAAGTTAGTCCCCCAGGGGATCCTGGCCATCCGTTCCCTGAGGGAGTCGAAGTCTGCTTTCCTGAAGTCCAGGGTCCGTATCCTGCTGCTTACCTTTCTTCCCTGCGTCAGGATCCTGAACTCAACCAACTCATGGTCACTGCCTCCCAGATTCCCATCCACTTTTGCTTCCCCCACTAATTCTACCCAGTTTGTGAGCAGCAGGTCAAGAAAAGCCCCCTTTGGCCCCCTTACCTCTGTTTGCACCCCCCACCCCCACCCCCGAAGTCGTGGCCGCGCTTCCGACCCTGGCTCCCGGGGGGGCGGGGGGGAGGGCACAGACAAGGGTAAGGGGAGGCATGACGTGAAAAGTTTGGGGACCACTGGTCTATATACTCTGGCCCTGTGGGCAGGGTAAAGCAACAAACAGTCTATGGCCACAGCTGTAGGCCTCAGGTGCGTTGGTCACTGGCCCCAAGTGTGGGCTGTTGGAGAGAGGGGGTAGGTGGTCCTTGCCCCCCCCACCACTCCACTGGGTCCCAAGTGGCAGGTAGTCCCACCACTGGGTCAGCAGGGGAACAACCGAAACATGTTGCCTCGCTTCCCAGCAGCACAAGCAGATCAGTTTCTGGTTCCCCTGGGCTACTTCCTACAATGGTGTTGCTCCGCTGGCAGTTCTTTCTCTCTCTCTCGCTGTTCTGTAGTCTGCTGGCATTGGCTCTAGCAACTTCTTGCTGCCCTCAGCCTCCTCCATTGGCAGGGCACTGTGCAGCTCAGAGGCTGATCTGGGATCCTGCAGAAGGCTCGAGACGTCCACCTGCTTGCCTGGCCCAACACCAACTGAGCCGTAGGTCCCTCTCTTTATACTTCCTGTCCTGTCCCTGTGCTTCCAGTGTGGGGGGCAGTGTGGGTTTGGCTCCGCCCACGATGAAGGCGTGTAATGGTCCCTCCCTCTCTGATCTAGAAGGAGGCCACTCTGCCTCACTACAAAAGGACTGCTAGTCAGTCTGGATTAATACAGTCCAGTCATAAAGGAATTGTTGGGTAATAAATGATCAGGTAAGAAATAAGCCTATTTGAGACATGCCCTGCAGGTTTTGTAGAATTTAGCGCAAAGAGTTCATTCTGTATATTTGTACTGTACATTTTTTAGATTTCCTAACTTTGAAATGAGCAAATGAATATCTTCTTTTAGGAACTTTCTGTGTTTTTTCAAAGTGTTATTGTCATAGCACTTCCTGAATAAACCAGCTCTTGTATGAATGTGCACTATTGTGGAATAAGCGTTGGCTGTCATTTTCTTTGTATTAATGGTGTACTTGTGGTGTGTTTACTTGGAAATCATTGCAGCATGAAGTGAATAGGCTTCAGTGCTTTGGTAAATTATGGCGTACTCCACAATCTTTATTCCCCATCTGTCAGTGACTGTTGGGGTTGGGTACAGCTAGCCCATTCAGTTGTCAGTTGCATTGAATATTGAGTTAATGTAACACCAAAGTCTATACATATAGTAGAACTGTTCTGTGTCACCCATCAATGCATGACAAAGTGGATTAATTCCCAGCTTGCAAAGGCAGTAGGCATTATATCATTAGGGAAAGGAAAAGCAATTTTCTACTTTGTGAAGTGATGTTACTTTTATTATTTTTGTAGACAAATTATTACTTATATGTAAGACAGAAGTTGTGGATTAACTTATTTTTATAGCTATTTTTGGTCTCTTACATAATTCAGTTTTTGTTTCAAAATGATATTTTAAAATCTCTGACTGGCTCTTTAGTATTCTTGCTACACAGGTTGATTTTTCACATATCTTGAGGGATGTTTCTTGTCACTTGGGGTCAGGTTAAATAATTATCTCTCTTTTGGCCTTTTTTGTCATCTGGCTGTTCAGAAGAATGGCCTTCAGGGTGCAGTGTAAGATGGGAAATACTGTTCCAGCAGCAATAGCTTAGCATTCATTTCCCCCCAAACACTTGTCACTTGGCACAAGTAGAACTGAGGGAAGCAACAGGGGAACTGTCTGAAGCAGTGCTTTGAGCAAGGAAGAAAGAAAATACCCTGAAAGCGGAGTTAAGATGCAGAAAATGGCATTTGTAACCTTCAGATGTGTGCATAGTGTGTTCTCTTAACATAGGCCTTCTAATGTGTCAGTTTTCATAATATTCATTTTGAAGTCCTCCTTTCTCTTCATTTTTATGAGTTGCTTATTCCCAGTTCGTTATCTGCTTTAACTTTTGAGAATTTCCACTGTATTAAGATCCTTCTGATAGTTACTGTGTTGAAACTTCTAACCTCTGCATTGATGATTATTAGTAATTCTTGAAGGATTGCTTATGCAATGCTTAACTGGATTCTAGACACATCAAATTGCCAAATACAGTAGATGTTTATTTCAGTTAATCATATTAACTTGTTTTAAATTGATCTCTTCAAAATTCATTAGCTATCTATTTCCTTTTTTTCTTCATTAGATGTCTATTTTGTATAATGTGAAAAATTGCACTGTGGTTTAATAATTTTAGCTTCCCATTTGGACCATAATAGCTATTCTGCACATGTACATATTCCCCCTGCTTCTTTGTTTGGTGTCAGAAACTGAGTGGAAGGAGTGACACTTGAAGTAATCAGCTGAAAAATAGTGACCATCATAAACAATAAGATGTCACTCAGAAGCCAAATGATATATCATAGTTTGGATTATTTTTCATTTTAATTTAAGATAGGTACGTTAATGTATTATTTTGTATGATATGTCATGGAGTAACGTGGGAAAAAGTCAAAACTATTTTTGTGATCTACATTTATGTACTGCTGGGTTTCAGATTTCTAAGCATATTTTAAATTTGTTAATGCATCTAAGGGAGGTTTCATTTTAGCTTATTTAGGGCAGAGCCAAAAGTATAAACTCCTTCTGTAATCATGAATGCAAATCCCAACTTTCATAAATCTGTGTTGTCAACTGTAATATTAGAGTAAAAACACTGGAGTGCTTACTGAATTATTGAATTATCCTTTGTTTCTGTGTGTGTGTGCAATAGTTCTATCAGAAACAAAGATTATAGGGTTGCGGCAATGCTTTGTTTTAAAGAAACAGGTAGTTACAAGAAACAGGTTTCAAACTTTTTTTTAGCCTTGGCTATGAGTTTGGTAAAGGAGGGCCTATCGTCATGTTTGGTCATTGCACATGCTGTTAATGTTCGTAAAGAAATGGAAGAGCATTAAGTCCTTTACATATAATATTTGGAAACTTTAAATTTTTTGCCTAATGCTATACACAGGAAAGTGAATGCAGAACTTGTATCTGGTGTGAACTTCCAGTAAAGTCTAGGACAGTTCCCAATAAATCCTTTGGGCATGTGGAAACTAATGACATTTGAATTAGTGTTGTAAAAACAAAGATTGTGGCTTGATTTGATTAGCATTGTAATTTTAATATTTTCAGTTGTAGTTTAAAAATATAGTTGATTTTAATTTCAGCTTGAATATACCCCAGTCAAACTGCCTCAGTCCAGGTGTTAAATTATTATTCAAAATAAAGTTTTTTTTAATTTGAAAATATTCTTCTTAAGGATTATTTTACATTCTGTGAACTCTTGTTGATATGATGGGATTACTGAAACAGAATACTTAAAATTTTATATTTTAATAGGGAGTTTTAAAAGCATGACTTACACTGGTCTGCAGCTTTTAAGCTCTTCATTTTTTGTCTGGGCAATTAATGTGCAGAACAGGGCTTACTAATAAGTATCACTGAAGTTATACAGATTGATCCCAGTAAAGTTCCATTCTTTAATGTCAATGTGTAAGTTGTTCTCCTTTCATTACTATTGCTCTGATCTAATTTCTTGCACAGATACAAATCCCTTTTTTGTGTGTGTGGAAAGGGATATGGTTCAATAGGGTTCAAGAACTGAAAAATAGTCTGTCCACTTAAATTGTTAATGGGCAAAAATTCCTTTTCCAAGTAAAGAGTCATTTTAAATATAAGGCATTTATAATGGAATCACTTATCTTTTTGGTCGTGTAAATTTTATTGGTGTTCATAATAAAATCATATGGTCTTGCATTTATTTAAGAAAAAGTTATGAGATTCCTGGATCCTAAAAAGGTTCAAGAGGATAAAAAAGATGAAGTACTCAGCTGATAATTGTCAAATTTGAAAAAAAAAAAAAAAAGGTAAACATAGAGGAATAATTTATTTGCATGTTTGGAGCAGAGGGAAGGAAAGGGGAAGTTTATGAGAGAGTGTGTGTCCTCATATGTGTAATACATATTTTTTAAAAATGAATACTTAACTAAAGAAATTTTCTACACTTGGGCTGAAAATTAATGTTTGCATTGCAGAATGCACTGAGCAGTTTGATGGCTCATTTAGTACATTACCATTGTCTATCACTGGAGATCATTTTTTACTAAATTAAAATCACCTGGTGCACACAGTCATAAGCTTTAACCAGTTCTGCTGGGGAAAGTATAAGCTGTTGACTAAAATTAAATATTTTTTCCAAGGGTTATGTCTAAGTCTTAAATTGAGATGCATATTAATGCAAATGTCTTAGACAAATACAGTCTGTTGAATATTGAATAAGAAGTGTGTCCATTTAATGTGATTGAAAGGCCTAGTTTTAATAATTTGATCATCAATAGAAGGTGAAAAATTTAACAATGAAGAAATAAAGCGAGAGGATTCAGTACTCTAAAATCCATTTTAAATGTAATCATTTGGATATTTGGATTTATTTAAAAAACTTAGAAAAAAATGCAGGATATCTGATTTAAAAACTGAAAACAAGTTAGTTGTTTTAAAATAACATTACATTTAGCAATGGAAAATAATAAAAAACTAGCATAACATCTTAAAAATCAAAATGAAGTCTATCATCTTTCAGAACAGTCTGACTATGGAGGCAGCTTCCACTTCTTCATTGTAGGGCGGGTATGTGTGCAGTGCCTTCTTTGGTCACTGGGTGGAAATCCAAGGAGTGATGCCCATTCTGACAGGAACAGCAGTGTGAGTGGGGCTGACCAGGGAGACCTAACTTTGCTTCAGCAGCAGAGTTCCAAGACAACTTAGACAGGGAAATGGAGGAGAAAGAAAAAATAAAGCAGAGGATTTGGCCTAGATCATGAGGAGTTCAGAATTTTTCTATACTTGGACCAATATTCCAGGATTATTCTGATATGTGTGTCCCTCATTCATTGAAAAGAAATATTCTAGTCTCTTCCCTTCTCCTTTCCCAAGATCCAAAGAAGAGACAATAATCATTGTGATCCTTCAGCAACTCATTCGGATAGGGCTTATTACCCTGGTTTGGGTACATTTTGGTTCTCAAGAGGATGGAATACATATGCCTTGTCCTGGACTGAGAGTAGCTAAACCAATTAATTAAATTATAAATGTTGAAGGTAAGCAGTCCTTTTACGTGACCCTATCAGCCGTAGATAAAGAGGAATTTCTTCCATAAGTTTCTCACTTCCCCATCCCCACTGCTCCTTTCCCCCACTCCCCCGAAGTACCTTTCAGTTATAGTATGGCATTTGTATTTCCAGAACCGGTCCCTTCTTTTCAGCCTGTCCTCAGTTTCCTGTATATTTTACAAAAATAATGGCCCACCTAACAGAGAGAATGTTGGTGTAGGAAGCATCTTCAAGTGGCCTCATCAGAAGATGAATATAATCTTCCTATTCAAGAACACAGAAACTAGATCCATCTTGTACTTATGTTTCTCATGAAAGGATCCAAACCTCTTGTAAGTTCTGTGCCCACTTTTATTCCTGACCTTATAACAGTCCCTCCTGTCCATTCTTTCTTGGGCAAAACAATTTGGAGATACTGGGACCTTTCCCACTTGGAGTAAAATCATTCCTGAACTGGTGGCTGGACAAATCCCCCTTCATTGTACTTAGCAAATTCACATTACTGTTGATGTCAGCTTCGTTGTGTGAGAGGCCCCATTCAGCTCCTATGTTAGTGCACGGGAAGTCAGTTAGCAGCAGGTTGAGGACTCTCCAAATCAGTGCTCTGGAACTTTGAGCAGTCTGCCACACTTTTTTGTCCATGGAAAAAGTCATGACACGATCATTACATTTTGGTTCATATGGACAAGTTGATCGTAGCCCTTGTTCCTGCTTTTTGACCACAGTAGCTGGTCAATGTTTGGGCCTTGGGAATGTATCCAGTTGGAAGTAGAAATTGGTGATAGTTAGGTATTTCTTTGCTACAGTTTTGTTTATTTAAAAAGAATGTACGAAGTCCTGTGTCTCTAAATACAGAAAAACTAAGGGAGCAGTTTCTTAGCTCAGCCCCTCAGTCTTAGCCAACATCAGATCCTAAAACTCTCTTTCTCTACCTTTTTTCATACCACATTGTGCTTACAGGTTCCTGCTTGGCTTTTTCTTGCCTCTTTTCCTCTGCCTTTTTCTCTGTTCTTGTCTGTGATGTCAGTATTTCTGTTCTCTCACCCTCCCACATACACCTGTCCAAAACAGTACTGAGCCCAAAAGCTCCTGGGTGGATTCACACACACCTTTGTCTTAGGTGGGTCTTATTTTTACAGTTATCTTAGGTGTGAACTCACCCTTCAATTATCAACCTCAACGGGGCTTTTAACCCAACCCATAACACACATCTAAATAGCTCAGGGAGGATCAAGAGTAGCTCCCTCCTATACAAGTTCCTTATACTGTTCATGTGATCAGAGAATAAAATGAAATCTTTGATGGCTCTGCATATTACAGTAAAGCAAGATCAATAGGAGAACAGGCTAATGAGTAGTTGGTTCTTTCCAGGACAGTGATCTCACAGGGACATCTTCTTGGGACTGATCACCAAGATGGGCACTCTATCCTTGGACCTGCTTGCGTATCTTAGATATTGCCGTAGATACCCTGGATTGGCACATGGATTTAACCATATTCTGAATGGGGGAGTTTGCTTACAAATTTCCACTCTTCCCTCTAATCTGGAAAGACTTGGAAGATTGCCAATGGGGAGCATTTTTCATGGTCACTCACTATAGCTTCATAGTGGCTGAGATGGTCCTGGTTTATTTATCTTCTTTATCTCTCAGAGGGCCATTGAATTAGCCAGCACATTATCAATAGATTTGTTTGTTAAATTGCAACCAGTTACACCTTTGTAAACCCTGTGAAGGTAGTGGGGCAGCACAAATACCACCGAATGAGATTGCACAGGTATAACAGAGGGCCTAATTTCTCATGTATGTACTTTTATTACTGGTGTTGGTGTTCCAAAAGGAAAGAACCCAGGTTGACTCTCATCTGATAGGTTGAGCAAGACTGTCAGTTACCAAAAAAAAAACCCCTTTTTTATTTGCAAATAGAAATCATTGAAAGACAATAATCTTGGAAGCACATTACCAATTTTACAATCTCTTTTCAAAGTAGAACAGAGCTTTAAAGTTCAGGCATGAGCTAAATCAGTACTAAGGGACAATACTGGGAGGTTTCATATGGTGAAAATTTTTTGTGTCTTCCAAGGCAGTCACCTATCTTAGGCCTCCACTTATTATAATTTATTATTTATTTATGTAGCACCAAAAGTATGGTACACTAAGTGCTTTACAAATAATTTAAAAGACAAGGTCTCTAATCTCAGAGTTTATAGAAATCTCAGTTCCCTTCCTGAAGCCTAAACTCAGTCTACCTGTAATGTTGGGACAAGATTTTAAAATGTGCATATACCTGACTTGCATATTGGGAGTTGCATATGTATAAGTTGAGCTTGGATAAATTTGCAAATGTGAAAAACTAGCCCTTGGAAAGTGGTTTATTTAGTGGGTATTTATTGGCTAGAATGATGGAGTTATCAGCCCTTTTCTGTATTCTTTCTCCCTATTCTGAATTGTTCATTCATTAGAACACTTTTTGTCCTTTGTACCAGTTTCCTCCCTGAAATCAGTCTCCCTTCCACTTGAAGGAATGCTACCAACTTAAAACACACATTGCTATCTAAAAATTTAATAACCATAGTTAAAGCAAGTAACACCTAAGACTTCTGGAGCTAAGAGAATTTAGACATTATTTCTACTTCTTTTTTTAAAAAAGTGGTTACCCTGTGCATTTGACAGCATTCTGTATATAATTGGTTTCACTTTTTCCCTTATATAGTTAGTCAATGTCCCCTTTATTTAGGTATGTTCTTCACACAGCAAACATTTAACAAAATAGGAAAATGTGATAATTAAATCAGCAACTTACGGGAGAACTTAGAGGCAGATGTAATATTTGACACCGCTAAGTTCATAAAAGTGATTAAATTTTAGATTGACAGATACCTTTAAAATAAGGAGCTGTTCTGCTTAGTGTCTATCCCAATCTGAAGGGAGAGTGGAGAGGAAAAAAAAGCTGGTTGAGGTTAGACATGCACAGGATAGGGTTATTCAGCTTGACCACATCAGAGTCCAGGAAATTGCCTTAAAAGTCACAAATCAGACCCCTAGAACTTACTTTGTTCTGGATATATGATAAGCTCTGTGAAGTTGTGGGCATCCATTGTTCCTGTCATAAATAAGGCTCATTTATCCTCTTTCATATCCTTTTGGGCTGAAAGGGGAGATGCTTTAGCTGAGTAACTGCGATGTTGTTACTTGGTGTTTCCACTCCATGCTTTCACTAAGAACTTTTACCTCCTTGTGCTACTTTTAGCAGATGTCACCTTTGTGAATCATTACCTCTGATCAGTTTTTTAAAAAAGATTTGCTCTTTTCCTTTTAATTGGAGCCACAGGTTAATTTTGTTGATTGGGGCTCCTTTTCTTGAGTTCTGAAGTAAGTACATGTTACTCCCACTCCCCCCCAACTCTTAATTTTATGTAGGCTCTGTTTAACTAAGGGCTCTTTCTTTCCCCCTCCCTGCCTTTTTGTGTTTTTTCTTGGGGGCGGGGGTTGAGGGGTGAGAAGGAAGGAATACTATGCCAATTCCATCTCTTTGCACTGACAACTAGGATAGGGAAAAGGAAATTTCGTACTTGCTAACTATTTTCTGTGTTGTAGCTCCACCAATCAAAAAGTTCTGTGACATCAAAATAGTTATGTTACTCACTAATCTAAAAGATTTTACATCACTGTAAATCTTGCACTGGAGAAGAAGAAAAGATGGTGAGGCTTGGCTGGCTATGGGGAGTGAATTTGGAAGAATTCTATTGTGTGCCACTCTGCCTAGCAGATGGATAAGAAGGAGCCCAGCATTGCTGTGCAACTCATGTTACTAGCTCACAGAAAATAATTAATAGATAAATTATTTTATCAGAACCAAAGTCCTTTTTTGTATTTAGCCACTGGGAATTATTCTAGTTGCCATATCTTAAGAATTGGAAGGGATTTTTCTTGTCCTGTTTAAATTCCTGGCTCACTGTTGTGCTTAGACCACAGGTGGATGGATGTCCATGAACCTCTTTCCACTTTTGACACCTCTACAGAGGTAAAAGTGTAGCACATTTAAAACAATATGTTACTAAACTCCTTGAATCCAGATTTTAATTATGTGGTCTGATGTCATACCACAAGTTATCACTCAAGTTAAAAAAAATGGAAAGCAACACTATTAACGTTAAAGAGCAGTTATTCTGAGATTCTGCTGTCACTAATCCCAGTGAGTGAATACTCTCTTGTCAGAATTTCATGCCTTCCGCTTTGCTACTGGTCAACGTATCAGCAAATTTTACAGAAAGAACATAATTTTGCCATCTACAAGTATACTTAGAAGCCCAGTGTTAGTGGTCCTCCCTGTTCAGCATATTCATTACTTGTGAAGGTTGCTGTAGGAACATGTAGAAATGTGGACTTCTCCGCTTCTATGAGTTGCCATAAAAATAGAACTTCTTTCTTCCTTGGTTCAGTTTGGAAGATTGAGGAGCTCGTGGTTCCTTTATGTTAACAATCACTTATGTACCATTCCATGTTTTCTCTGAACTGTAGGTCAGCTTTATCCATTTTTTGCCTCTGGCGCTCCTCTGAATACGAAAGGATGTTACTCTTTCTATAAATTAATCTATTTTAAAAGTTCTGTTGCCTTAAGATGCTGGATCCAGTTATTCTGCTTGTGCTGTTAGAAGACCCTTAATGTTAACTTTGTAGGTCCAGCAGTGCATCAACGATGAACTACAATGCTAAAATGAAAACCCAGAAAGATATACTGAATGTCCCCACTAACCAGACACTTTTAACTTTACTCTTTTATGTACTTTTTCACTCCTTTTGTGAAATCTTTAACACATCAGCACTTCCTGGTTTGCTAATGACAACCTAGAATTCATCCACAGCATCACTGATACCTGATGTATCAAGTAACCTAGGGTAGTCAATCCTTAAATTTAGCATGCTTGGTCTCAGAGGAGAGCTGAATAATTTAAGAAAGTTTCAGCTTCAAGAAAAATTTTAAAAATATATTGCATTAATATTATTTGGCATAACACTGCTTTTTCTGCTGAAATACTTCTACAGTTAAAAAGATAGGTGATAAATCATTCTTCTTTGATTTTTGCTAATAACTTCATGTGTGGATCATTAATTCCTGCATCCCCTCCACAAAAAAATAAAAATAAAAAAGCATAATGGAAAAAATGGTATTGAACAAAGAAATAAATAAAATAAATTTACTTTCCTTTTTTAAATAATAAAAGTAAAATCCAAAAATCACATTGCTGCTTTTTTTTTATTATTATGAGCGGCAAACATTGTTTTCCTCATTAAGAATTTACCTGGCAGTTGCTATTTAAATGCCCAGTGGAGCTACTCATCAAGCCTAAACTGTTTCAAGTCCCAGCACTGTCATGACAACAGACTGTGAATCATTGAACACAGGGCTATACCTATACAGCTGATGTTGATTATGTATTTACACAATTTGCAGTGTCAATAATATGGATTTAGGACTTCCAATTATTTAAAAGGATGTTAAAGATTCTTATAAAAAGGGATAATGAACATTCAGTTTCAGAACAAGTTTGTTGACAACATAGCATAATTTTAAACAAAGAAAAATGGTGTTCAAAGATTTGAAATAGAGATCTTATGTTTTTCTATATTACTAAACAACAGTTTAGGAAAAAATGAAATAGGTTAGCTTGGGTTTATCGCTAAGGACGTTGTTTTAAAAGAATTGCACAAGACAAAAAGTCTATATAGATATACTGCCCACTTTGTACAGAATAATCTTTTATTTCTATCATGCTTTGTGTGTATGTGTGTGTGTGTGCGTATTTATGTGTGTGTATATATATATAGTGCATCATAGCGGGGTAGACATGAAACTACTTTTCTATTTAACAGAAAAAAAAATCATAAAGCACAAATCTGAGGATTGAAACTTCGAAGACATTTGTGGTCAGAGTGTACTAGAGACTAAACCATTCTCATTCATGCCAGCTCATGTAGAAGTGTTGATAAGGACATTTGAAAGGTGAATAACGTGTGGATTCTTAGAATAGTACCTGAGGAAAAGAGAAAACTCCGATGTCTGGATAAACTGAGAGGAATTTTTTTAAACTTCTTCAGTAATTTTCATTAATAAGCTAAAATTCTTTTATAACTGGTCAATTTATACATTTTTAAAACAGTTAGGGACTTGTGGTTAATTTTGTATCAAGTGATTGGCTGGCATAAATAATACTTGATATAATGCAAAATGTACATTTAATTAATACTAGTAGTTTCTTTCTGAAAGTTTGGTATTGTAGTTATCCTAATTTAACATCAGCATATATTGTCATCTAAGGCAATATAACAAAATACATGTGGAATTTTCAGTTACATTTTTATTGGAAAGTAACTGTAAAAGGTCATCAGCTTTGCATAGAAATTTATTACTTTAAGCCTGAGCACCCAATGGCGATGAATGCAACCTGAGACAATAACTTTGAAACGTATGAACTACTCCATGTCAGTGGATATTTCTGTCCTCTCTCCCCAATGCTGGAGAGTTTCTGATATCTGTTAAGCAAGCCTGTTCTCAGCTCTTCACCCAGTGTCAGTAGTGTGGTGGTGCATGGTCCGAGCATGCGTATTCTAAGCTTCCCACCTAGAGGGGCAGGGCTTCCCAAAATGCTGAATTATGTGGGAGGGAGCTCTGGGACCCTCCCACCTTGCAGCGTCCTAGAGCCCAGGCTCCCGACTCAGCCTGGAAGACTACACAGCAATGAAACAGCCCCGCAGCCTGAGCCCCGTGAGCCCAAGTCAACTGGCACAGGCCCGTCACAGGTTTTACTTTGCTGTATAGACATACCCTTGGTTCATTAGCTGTTGTTGTATAAACACTATCAGAAGCATCACTGAAATTGTATCTAAAGTTTAGATGCAGGCGCACAAAGGTGCTTTTTCTTCTATGGAAATTTCTAGTCTTGTTCTACTTTAATACAGAGTGAGGCCTGGTCTACACTTAAAAATTAGATTGACCTAGCTACGGTGCTCAAGGCTGTGAAAAATTTAGTAGCTTGAGCGCCTAACCGCTGATGGAGGTTGGCTTAACCTCTGGTATAGATGCAGCCACGCTGACAGAAGAAGTCTTCTGTCGCCCTATCTACTGCCTCTTGAAGAGATGGATTAATTACATTGATGGGGGAAAAACCAACCCTTCTGTCAGTGTAGGAACATCTGCACTATGGGGATATGTTGAACTGCAGTGCCGTAGCTGTGCCACTGCAGTGGTTGCAGTATGGACATGGCCTGAGTTGCACAAGCACACTCCTTCAGTATGGCTGAAATAGATTTGCTTCATTTTGATTAATTTTCTAAAGGCAAATTAACTAAAATACTACAGTGCTGCAATTCACTTCAGTCTATGAGCTGGTCTACATAGGGACACTCAGAAAAGTTAAGAAGAATTGACTAAAGGTGGAAAGCTAAAGTGCATAAATTACAGCTCATTAAACCTGTGTATAGATATTCTCATACAGAAGAAAAGTGACCTTAACTCACTGCAACTTAATCCTCTAATACAATCAGGCAAACAACTACATTGACAGAAATAGATGTTGGATTAGAAATCTTCCTCCAAGGAGGATTAAGCTACAGTGAACCATGTCCATTTTACGTCTGAATGAGGAAATCCACACAGGGATTTTAATATGCTTTAATTTATGCACTTTAACATTCCACCTTTAGTTAATTCATCTTAACTTTCCTGTATATCCATGTAGACAAGCATTATGAGCCTATTTACCTTTTCCTGCTCTACTACTCCAAATTCTCAAGATGGTCTTGCAGACACCTAGTACACTTCACCCTTCTATGTCAAGTAGTTTTGACAAACCTGTTTCAATTGCACTGAAATATGAAGAGATTTACTAACTTCATAACCAGTTTCATTTTTCAGATGGATATGTAATTGTCCTTATATCTTTTCTTCTTGAGCTGCCCTTTAATAGTGAAGGAGAGGGAAAAATACAAGCTGTTTACTCAGCACAGTCTCCTTCTCCAAGCTTCCAAGTTCAGTGTAGCTAGCTGGATATGTTTTACAAACTAAACAATATTGTCAATCTGTCCAGGATTAAAAATCCATTCTTCCTATTCTGTGGAAGCCTCTTGGGCAGAGGTGAAGCTGGTCAGGAAGAGCTGTACAACATGGCAGTCTGAGCTTCCCTAAATATCTAAATAAAGTACTACAGACTGGATGCTTTCGCTTCTGCTGATATGGCCTCCGGTCAGGGAGTGCTCAGGACCTTTTTTTTGCCCAGTATGGATTTAATCCTTCTCAATTTAGTGGAGTCCCTGCATTTTCTGCTGTTTTAGTTTAGCAGTCCCAGAAAGGGAAGTATTCAGACCTCCATTAGCTTTGAACAAGAATACTAAAGATGCAGAAACAGATTTTACCATGCAATTGGATTTCTATATTTGATTATTCCAATTTATTTCAGAACTACTTATCTGAGGATAGGCCAATAATTCATTCTTTAGGATAAGTTAAAATACAAGGTTTAGTTTTCTTAGCCTGAAGTTCAGCTGCATTCTCCTTAGTCTCTAGTAGTTAAGCTTAAAATTTTTTGTTGTTGAGAGAAACTGAAAGTTATTCACGTTAACAGACGGGTTATAAAGAGTATGTATTCTACCATATTATAGGATGTAGCTCTGGGAATGCCATATTAACTAGTATGAGCAACTCTTGGAAGGGAGGGCCAGCAGAGGACACCAGAGATCATGCCTGTTTATTGGTTATTTTCTGCTCAGTGCATCGATGAACTCCAAAGTGCAATCTGTCAAGTCTGAAATTCAAAAGTCAATTATAAAGTAATATAATATTAAAAATATAAATGGCTTTACATACAGCACCCTCTTACCTTTTTTGGCAATGGTGCGTTATAAATTATCTAAATAAATGTATTTAATTTAGTTGAAGTATAATCTGTCTTTTAATAATCTTAATTGCAGTATAACCTGTCTTTTTATAATATAGAAAGGATGCAGGAGGACTAGTTTGTGGCATTTCAAATCACCACAGAATCACTTTACCCTTTACATTGAGAATAGTTTTTTAGGTTAATATTTATAAGGTATGCAAAAACAGTACAGCTGACATTTTTGAATATTTTTCAGTTTGTAAACATGCACAATAAAGTGCTCCTATCAGGCTGCGGATCTCCTACCAACACTTTAAATTACAAATCTATAATACATATCCCAATCAGCTTCACCCCTTTACAAAAATCTAGCATTCTTTAAATAAGACAAACCCACATCCCTTCCCATGTGAACCCCAACTCTCCCCAAAAGTCAGGTAGACTTTGCAGCATGCCCAAAGGTCAGCAGATAGTGGGGCAATGAATCCCAAACTCAGGAGGTCCTC
The DNA here is from genome assembly GCF_965152235.1 of Eretmochelys imbricata. Lineage (NCBI taxonomy): Eukaryota > Metazoa > Chordata > Testudines > Cheloniidae > Eretmochelys > Eretmochelys imbricata. The sequence goes on along the minus strand of NC_135581.1, from coordinate 10,869,639 downwards.
AAGGAGAATACCCTGCCAACCCCCTCTTTTATTATACCATTATTTTTCCAATAATAGCTTGTGTTGATGGACTTTTCAGTTGATGTCAGGAGAGTGTAAGAAGACTTATGCCACAAAACTTCTCATTTTATTGAAAAAAATCTCAACACTTTTATTGAACACTAACTTCCTACTGCCTATGCTTGGCAAAGGAGAGAATTACTAGTATGCAGTCAAAATCCATAGAGCAAAGATTATATTGTTTTACTGGTGCTTTGCATTTTTTATTTCAGATTCCTGAACTTGGCTCATTCTATCTATGTTCTGCATAAGTTTGGGTTTTTTTGTCCTGCATTTTTACTAAATATATTCTGCCACTGCTGAAATTGTTTCATGAGTTTACACAAAGTACAGCTTCTCAGTTGCATACCATGTTCCAATTTCTTAGGTCTTTTCCCCAGAGGCTCTGCTGCTGCAATACCATTGAACAACTTTAAGCAAAATGATAAAATGTATTTTCTTCCTAAATTTGTACAAGTACTCCTTTTCTTTTTACAGGTCATAGACTTTCCCCAGAATAATTCCTAGAGCATATCTTTTAGAAAGACATTCAATTTTGATGTAAAATTCAGTGAGGAAGAATCCACCACAAATTTTGGTAAATTCTTCCAATGATTAACTACCCTCATTGTCAAAAATTTAAACTTTATTTCCAGTCTGATTTGTCTAGCTTCAACCTCCAGCTATTGGATTGTGTTATACTTTTCTCTACTAGAGTGAAGAGCCTATTATTAAAGATTTGTTTCCCATGTAGATACTTATAGACTGTAATCAAGTTATCCCTTAACCTTGTCTTTGTTAAACTAAATATATTGAACTCTTTGGGTATGTCTACACTGGAATTAAACACCTGTGACTGGTCTGTGTCAGCTGACTCGAGCATGCAAGGCTAGAGTTGCAGTGCTATAAAATTGCAGTGTAGACATTTGGGCTCATGCTGGAGTCTGGGCTCTGGAACTCGCGATGGGTAGGTGTGACGGTTTGGGTCCCAAAAACCCCGTTGGGACTGCCACCTGATGTGCTAAGACTACCTCTGAGCCTGTTTTCCATGCCAGCTTGGGACTTCAGTGCCCTGCCTGGTTGTGCCAGACACGCTAGCCTGCTACAAATACAGACCCAGGTCAGAACCACATCCCCCAAAAGCTGCAGGCTTAACTGAAAACAGCTTAAGAAGTGCTCCTGTCTCCAACACCCAGATGCCCAGTTCCCAATGGGGTCCAAACCCCAAATAAATCTGTTTTACCCTCTACAAAGCTTATAGAAGGTAAACTCATAAATTGTTTGCCCTCTATAACACTGATAGAGAGGTATGCACAGCTGTTTGCCCCCCCCCCCAGGTATTAATACATATTCTGGGTTAATTAATAAGTAAAAAGTGATTTTATTAAATACAAAAAGTAGGATTTAAGTGGTTCCAAGTAATAACAGACAGAACAAAGTGAATTACCAAGCAAAATAAAATAAAATATGCAAGTCTAAGCCTAATACAATAAGAAAACTGAATACAGATAAAATCTCACCCTCAGAGATGTTTCAATAAGCTTCTATCACAGACTGGACGTCTTCTTAGTCTGGGCACAATCCTTTCCCCTGATACAGTCCTTGTTCCAGCTCAGGTAGTAGCTAGGGGATTTCTCATGACTGCAGCCCCCTTTGTTCTGTTCCACCCCCTTATATATCTTTTGCACAAGGCGGGAATCCTTTGTCTCTCTCTGGGTTCCCACTCCTTCTTCTAAATGGAAAAGCATCAGGTTAAAGATGGATTCCAGTTCAGGTGACATGATCACTTGTGACCGTAAGACTTCATTACCCACTTGCCAGCACACAGGTATACAGGAAGACTTACAAGTGAACAGAGCCATCTACACTCAATTGTCCTGGTTAATGGGAGCCATCAAGATTCCAAACCACCATTAATGGCCCATACTTTGTATAATTACAATAGGCCCTCAAAGTTATATTTCATATTTCTAGTTTCAAATACAAGAATGATACATACATACAAATAGGATGACCACACTCAGTAGATTATAAGCTTTGTAATGATACCTTACAAGAGACCTTTTGCATGAAGCATATTCCAGTTACATTATATTCACACTCATTAGCATATTTTAACAAAATCATATAGAGTGCAATGTCACAGTAGGGTCTCAGTGCCTGGGCTACAGCCTGAGCCTGGATGTCTACCACTGCAGCTTTATAGTCTCACAGCCTGAGCCCTACGAGCCCTAGTCAGCTGATACAGGCCAGCTGTGGGTGTTTAATTGCAGCATAGACATACCCTTTCAGTCTATCACTGTGCATGTTTTCTAATCCTTTAATTATTCTTGTGGCTCTTCTCAGAATGCTCTCCAATTTATCTACATTCTTGAATTATGGGTAACAGAACTGGAAACAGTATTCTAGTAGTGGTCACACCAGTGCTATATGTAGAGGTAAAATAACTTCTCTACTCCTCAAGATTCTTCTGGTTATGCATCCCAGAATCGCATTAGCGATTATTCAGACAAAACTGAGTAAAGGAAAGTTTAAGGAATCATTTTATAATAGTGAAGTCTATGTTCCATAGTACGTATCATTGTCCCAGGAACGGTAGTGGAAATCCTTCCCTTGAATAATATAAAACTAGACTGGACAAAGCACTTGAATGTATGGTAGAGAAATATCCTGCATTGGTAGGAAACTAACAAGTTGAATGACTGTCTTCCATCTCTAATTACTATTCACGCATTTAAAATTAACACTTGTAAATGTATTTTTTTTAAGTTTCCAGGTTGCTGCCTCTTATTGCACACACAGAAGCCATTTGATAGCTTCTCCCTACTGTTCATTAAAATGTTTCATGGAAACTAATTGTGTAGTTCAAAGAACGTCACCAGACTTTTTGGACTAACGACCTTCCTAATCCATGTGGTGTCCTTGATTAGGGTTCAGATATATAGGCTTAAATCACTCTTAATAAGTAAAGTAACCCAAACTAAAATCCTTAGAAAACTGGATGGAGATTCCCAGAGCACTCTATTTTTGTCTTCCTTGATTGTTTGTTTTCTTCCAACCAGTCTGCTTAGATGATAAAAGGATTCATAGAAAAAAGGATTTATTATCTTATAAATTCTTTTCTGAGAGGCCTATGTTACTACAGATGTCTGCCCTACAATTCAGGGATTTTTTGTTTTTTTTTTAAGACTGTACTTAAATCTTGATGGATGGAAGATCTCAAATAGAGAGAGATGGATGATGTGACATTTCTCACTTCCATTTGATTGATCATCAATGGAAAGTGAAAATGGTCACAAATTTCAAACATAAAGATTGTCTTGAGGGAACGGTGGATAGTCAGTCTGTAGTTGTTTAATCATATTTCCAGAAAGGATAAAGGAGAGACATATTTTTCTTTACAGACTCGCAATTGGACAATATTTACTGTGCTGTTTTAGCCTTATTAACATTAATTAAAACAAATATTTACTTGGAGAATGATTGCAAATATAGTGGCTGGGGCACTGATTGATTGCAGCTGAGATATATATGACAGAAAGTAGGGAGAAAATGAGTAGACAGCAAGAGAAGCAGTGTGAGTTTAGCCCTGGGAGGAAGCCAAGAGAAAGAGTTTCTTTTGGATAGAGTACTTGCTGTCCTCTGGTGTCCATGTCTTTGGCAGGACAGCTTGCATGCTCTAACGATCCCCAAAGTCTGTGTCAGCGGGGGCTTTTTGCTCCTGGTAGGTTCAACCATGCTGGACTTGTCTGTGGGGGACCGGCCAGACAAAACAGATGCCCTGGTCCTCCAGGTTGGGGGTTTGGCACAGGGCTAACAATCCTATCCCATAAAAAACAAAATATGTTACGGAAACAGTGCCGGAGAAATTGACCATTAAGTTTGTGATGGCCTTCAGGAGTCAATGACCTGTGTGATTGCCAGTGGTGAAAGCCAAAAGGAAGCCATTGACATGAAGACTGAAGTGCTTAAAACCCAGACAAAAACCAAACTTGTTTTTTGGAACATATGGACAATGTACGAAACAGGGAAGCTAGCTCAGGTCACAGCAGAGATGAGACGCTACAGCTTACACATCCTGGGTGTCAGCAAGATCAGAAGAATGGAATCAGGAAGATTAACAACAGCCTTGGGAGAAACTTTGCTGTATTCTGGATGGGATGATGGACAACCCTGAGGGTGTTGCCATCCTTTTGAAGAAGGGAATGGAGTGGTCCCTGCTTGAGTGGAAATCCATCAGCAGCAGACTTATGAGAGCTAGACTGAAAAGGAAACACAATAATATCACCCTGATTCAGTGCTATGCTCTGACAAATGACGGTGATGAATAAGCAAAGGACAAATTCTACCTTACATTACAGATGGAGTTAGAGAGAGTATCACGCCATAACCTATCATCATGGGAGACCTGAATGCCGAGGTCAGTAAGGACTACACAAACAATGCCAGAGCAATGGGAAGACATGGGTGTGGCACCATGAATGAAAATGAGAAAGGCTTGTTGATTTCTGCAATATGAACAATCTAGTAGTTGGCGGAACCCCATTTCAACATCGTGAAATTCACAAGCTGACATGGTGTTCTCCAAATGGCAGACAAGAACCAGATTGACCATATGACACTCACTGACAGATGTGAAAGTGAGAAGGGGAGCAGATGTTGGCAGCGACCACCACCTGCTGACAACCTCCATCAAGCTAAAACTGAGACGTGTGGGTTCACCAAACAAGCGACATAGACATTATGACATTAACAAGCTAAAGTTCCCTGAAATACAGAAAGCCTTCATTCTGCAGTTAAAGAACAGATTTCAGGCACTTGAAGACCTTGATGAAGAGGAGGGGAATGCAGATGAGGAGACCAACAAGAAGTTGACAAAGTAACAACAATCTATAAACAGAGAAGTGAAACTTTTCTAGGCTACCAGCAGAAGAGAAGAAAGGAGCGGATTACACCCAACACCATAGAAACCAGACGAGCCCTGAAGAAAAAAGTTTTAGACACAGAATCCCAGAAGCTAAAGGACAAATACCATGAGCAGTATAGCAAGGCGTACAAGGAGGTCAAATGCCTTGTGAGAGCAGACAAATGACACTATATTGATAATCTGGTAACACAAGCAGAGGACACAGCTGCTCATGGTGAGCAAGGAACTGTCTACAAAATGACATGCTTTATCAGTGGTAAACGGCTGACACCAACAAATAGTCTCATCGGGGACAAATAAGGCCACCTACTGACAACAGAAAAAGAACAAGAAATGCACTGGACAGAGCATTTCAAAAAATTGCTCAATAGTGAACCACCTAAAGAGTAAGCAAACATCCGGAAGGCAGAAGAAGATCTTGATATTAACACAAAAACCTCATCTAAGGAAGAGATCATTCAAGCCATCAAGTCCTTAAAAAATGGGAAAGCTCCTGGCAAGGATAACTTGAATGCAGAATTGTTTAAGGTAAATCCTGAATTAGCAGCATCTATCCTGGCCCCTCTATTTACAGCAGTCTGGGAAAGGGAAAAAGTGCCAGATGAGTGAACCAATGGGGTCATAGTGAAGATACTAACGGAAGGAACTCTCAGTGATTTGTAATAACTGGTGTGGTATCACACTTTTATCTGTGCCAAGCAAGGTACTGCATGAGATCATAGTACAGAGTATATCAGAGGCAGTTGATAGTGTTCTCAGAAAAGAGCAAGCCAGTTTTCGGAAAGGGTGTGGATGCACAGACCAGATCTTCACTCTATGAAACATAATAGAATAATGCTTAGAATGGCAACGGCAACCCTGCATAAACTTCATAGACATTGAGAAGGCTTCTGATAGCATTCACAGGACCAGCCTATGGTGCATTCTGTGGGAATATGGAATCCCTCCCCGTATAATCAACATCATTAAAAGCTTCTATTCCAACTGTACATGCAATGTTGATCACAGTGAGCTCAGTTTTGAAGTCAAAACAGGAGTACATCTGCAAGTCTGCAATCCTCTTCAACATTGCCATTGACTCCTATGTGAACTCCTCACATCTGAGGAGTTCACATAGGAGTCTCACATTGACTCACATCTGTGAAGTCAATGTGAGACTTTGAATCAATCTCACATTTGACTCACATCTCACTTTTGAGTCAATCTCGCATTGACTCACATCTGTGAAGTCCAGGTCTTCAAGGGATGAGAAGGGTGTTCATTGAATGCCTCTTGGCATGTCTTCTGTTGTACGCCGCATTACCCAGTCAATCAAAGTTTGAACATTTTGTAAACCTCAGAAGGTGTTTGGTGGCCTGATTTTTAAATTGTCATAAAAGTAAATCTTGAGTATATGGGTACAGTGAAATGTTTATTTTCCAACATGATAATTATCAGACAAGAACTGTATTCCAGACAACTTGGCAGATGGTGCTCTCTTAAATATGGGTTGTGTCAACAAAAAGAGACAGCTACACAAATGTTAACCCTTAAGGGATAGAACAATCTCTGTCTTGCCACTCTCCCCCTACCCACTCTTCCCCCCGTCTCACTATTTTGTTTTGAAAAGAATATTGAAATGGTAATTTTGGTCTAATTATTGAAAAATATTGCATTTAAAAAAATTATCAGTGCAAACCTTTCCAAGTTCTCAAAACTCTCTAAAGAAACACAGCATACTTTGGAAGCTGATATTTAACATGTAGTTGCATAGATGAGGTGTGAAAAATGCACTCTTTGCCTCAGGTCAAGTGTGTATCAATTGCAACATCATGAAGATGCTGACATACACTTAACAGAAATGGTTCTTAACTTGTAGTACAATTAACTTGTGCAGAAGAAGAAAATTAAGTTTACTTAAGAAGTCTTGCTATATTTTGATGTTAGAATTATTTGGCTCTTAAATGCTTTATCAAGATCAAAAGCTTTGTCCATTGCCTAGAAAGAGATAATTGTAGGAAATCATCAAAGTTATCCTTGACTGACAGAGCAAGAAACATCTGTTAAGAAAACTATCCCACTTTGAGAAGTCTTTGGTCTTTAAGAAATGCTCAGCATACTGAATATTGGATTCTCCAGTGTCCATCTATGCCATCCCAGTCAAGTGAGTTTTGTCCTTCTTTTCTCAATGGGTGAAGACAAGGAAACAGTTTAATATTACTCTCTATTTGGGGGTGGGGAGGGCTTCCTCCTTGCTCTACTCCAGTTATTCTTGTTTCCATAAGGTGAAAAAGTTTGCCTGACTTGAGTGACTTAGCTTAGTAGGAAAGATAGATATACTTTGTTCTGTGTGGGGTTTTTAGCTTTAGATTAATTAACTTAAATTTTGTTTGTTCCTTTAATGGAACTTTAGTAAGCTCTCAAAAGTGCTAGACTTTTCACAGAAAAAAGAATATCTGTCATCCCTGCCTTTAAAGCTTACAGTCTAAATTTGACAAGACAAAAATAGTGGTGATTATAAACAGACAAAAAAGGGAGAATTGGCAGAAGGACAAGGGTTTAAATAATAAGATAACATGATTATTTAATAAGGCATTTATACTTCTCAATGGTTCTGTCTGTTAGATCAGTCTGTGAATTCTTTTTACATCCTCTTCATAGGTGATATGGTGTAAGTGAGTTTTTAGTGCTGATTTGATCCGAGGTGAGGGAGCTGGCTTGGTGGACCACATCTGGAAGGGGCTTTAGTGTGTTGAGGGCAGCATAGAAGAGGCATGAGATGGGAGTAGGATATAGAAACGGGTCATCATGGTTGGCTTCACTGGTGAAATGGAAAGGACTGAAGCGTCTCTCTCTCTCTCATATATGGCATCTCAGAGCAACATTCTATAGATGCAGTTGTAGGTCCATAAGCCATTTCAAGGTCTTCTCTGTGATGTTGTGGATATGATCTAATTCACCTTTGAATTCATATTTGGGGCAATGCATTATGATGTGTTCGATGGATTGGATGTTCTTACCTTCGTTGCACGAAGGGGAGTCTTTGATTTTTCACTTGTACATCAAGTAGCTGCATCTTCCATGGTTTGTTCGGATGCAGTTCAATGTGGTGCAAAGTCTGCATGGCAGGTTGAAACTGGGAGAGTGGCTTGTTGGGTCAGTAATAGTGTGCTTGTTTGGAATGATAGATGAGGTCCATCTGGCTGGATGCAGAGACATGAGGTGATCACCTGTGGTCCATAGTGGTTTTTGTGATTTGAGGCATTGTTGGGGTAAAGTGAAGGCTCACATCAACATTACTCAAAAGTCAATGGGAACAAGCTGGGGATCAAGAGCATGGGTGCTACCAACATGCCTTGGGCCTGGTGTATTCAGTTGCAGAGTACTGTGCACTGGTATGGACAAGAAGCTGCCATACCCAACTTGTGGATAGGGAGAGGAATCAGACCATGCAAATCATCACAGGAATTTTAAAATCAACATCTCTACCATAGCTTTCTGTATTAGCAAACATTGAACCTCCAGCTATCTGCTGAGATATAGAAATAGTTTTTGGTACATTTAAGTTCTCGTACTATCACCCATCCATCTCCCTTCACCTCAGACTGGAGCATAGTGCAACAGAAAAGAAAATGAGGTCAGAGATATAGGCTGACAATGTTTGCTGCTTCAGGATAGTGGATCACAGAATAATTATCTGTGAGCCTAATGCTCAGAAAGAGACTAGTCTTGTTACTCTTTTTTTCAACATGCGTAGGAAGTACCTCTCATGTTGGATGGAAATAAGTTATTGGCAGCCCAATGGGTGAAAGTTCTACAGACTCAGGGTGGTGAATGCACCATTTTGAGATAGAAGAAATAATTTCCTCGTAAAGAGAGTGAGTTGCCTGAAAGCTAGTAGCTCATGGTACTTTCCACAAGGGTGAGGGGAATCAGTTATTCAGCAGATGAGTGGATCTGTAGACGTTCGGACTCAGGCCGGAGCCCAGCCTAGGATCCTGTGAGGTGGGAGGGTCTCATAGCTCAGGCTGCAGCCTGAGCCCAAACATCTACATTGCAATTAAACAGTCCCTTAGCCTGAGCCCTGCAAGCCCGAGTCAGCTGTCTAATCTGTGGGTGTCTGAGGCATAACTGAGGAGCAACTTATTGATGTTTTGAAATACCTTTAGTGGGAAAGTAAAGGCATGTTTAGGTGGCTCTGTCTTCCTGCTTTTACATAGGAGTTCACTAAAAGCAGGAGGATCCTGTTTTTCTATCATCAGGAAGCGTTTGAACCTCATTTTACATATGTAATGTCCTCATTCTAATCCAGTGTCTCTACTGGTGGGGGTACCCCAGAGATGTCTCATACACTCTGGTCTATGTGATCAGTGGTTTTCTAACTGAATTGGTTTTGCATCATACTATTTTAACATCATGTTATTTATCAGCTAGGATATTTCTTTTTATTCTTATCAAAAGAAATAAGTCAGAATCTTTTAATGGGATACTTAGACTTCGGTGATAAAGACAGTATCTTAACTTTTCCATTTCTTAATTTCATCCCATGAACTCTTACTTACTCTGTCTATCTACTTGGTGTTGTCAGAGGCTTGTAGATGGTTATCATATCCTCCCACCCAGTAATAAATTAGCTAAGATTTGCTTATTTAATTCTCTTAATTATTCCTCATAAAACAATCCTCACAATCTTCTCACAATTTTTTGTCATTCTTTTTTGAGCTTGCTCCAATTTGTATCTTTCCCAGAGCTGAATGCAATATTCCATGCCCTGTGCCTTGGTTTTCTCATCTGTAAAATGGGGGTAATGACAATGATCTCCTTTGTAAAGTGCTTTGAGATTTAAAGATGAAAAAGCACTATATAGGATTATGCATTACTATTGCATTCTAGGTGTGATCCCATTGAAATTGTGTGGAGGAACTTGTCTCAGTACTATGACATCATATTTCAGTGCATGCAACCCACAATTTCATGTTTTTTGTTTTGTTCTGTTTTTTGAAGTGCTGTTTTATTTTTCCTATTGACTGTCACCCTCAGGTCACTTTCAGCATTAGTACTTCCCAGATTTCTTTCTTCTACTGAACATTTTTGCATTTGGCATTTTTCCTAAGTTGTACTAACTTGCATTTTGTCAAGATGGATCTCATATGTGCTGCCTATATTTCCAACTTCTCTAAGGCCATGATCCAACAAAGTGCTTAAGCATGTGCTTAACTTTCAAATACATTAACTTCAAGAAACTACTCGTATGATTAAAAGTGAACTATGTGATTGAGTATTTTGTTGGATTGAGGACAAGATCTCTTTGTTTTACTATTATGGAGCAGCATACCACCACAGTTCAGATTGCGTCCATTCTATTATCCATTTTGAGATAGATGATCAATGTCAAATACCTATTGTACTTTGTGAACTGCTTGGGTTTTCCAGAGATTTTGAAGAAAATCCTTGTTATAACTAGAACTATTTCAAAGATCACCATATGACCAATTTTTTAAAAGGGACTAATGTTTTCTTCAGACTCTTTTTAAAATGTACTAGAATAGTATGAGGTATTAAATGCATATAATGTTTTTCTACAAAAAGTTGGGAAGAATGTTTATTAAAAGGCGCACCATGTTTTGTATAAATAAATAAGGTTAAAAAGTTACTATTTTGAATATCAACATAACTTGTGTTGACACAATGTTACTGATGACATAAAGTATGAGGACCTCATAGGTGTTATGTTGACACAATGATAGAGGATTTAGGATGAAACAGTGTATCAGACATACTATTTAGTATGATTTGAGAAGATTCAGAAAATATGATTGTTACCCACCATGCAAGGATCTGATCCCAACACAGCCCCTCCTTGAGGTGTTGCAGTGGATTTGCATGAACTCACTCAGGTCCAGTTACTCCAGCAGGGGCATTCCATAGAACTCTGCCAATGATGGGTTCTAAGTTGTCTGGCCAAGCCCTTCTGGATACTTCTCCCTCTTTTAAAATTCCAGGGAACAAATAAAGTGCTCAGTAGCAGCAACAGTAAATAAACAAAAGAAAAAAGATACCAAGAGTCACAGCCAGGACACTGATCGCCCTTCCTGAAGAGGGGCCCTAGATGGGCCACAGTCCAACTCAAAGTCCGCTAGTTCTTTAGCAAAAATTATAGATTACAGTCTCCTCACTTCATCCCAAGAGATCTGCTTTCCTTTCAGTCAAGGGCATGGGCTCTGCTTGCTACTGGGCTTCTTCCTGGGAGCTGAGAAGCTCAGCAATCTGCTCCCCTCTCAGAGGTACTCCCTACTGAGCTGAGCCTCCTCCTTTTAAACTCCTCCTCCATTCCTACATGACTTGCAGGGGCAGTGGGGCAGGGCTACTCCAGCCCAGAGCAACTCCTTAATTCCTGTATGCCCCATATCACCACCCTAAAGTTATTTTTCCTCCCTTGGTATCCTGCTGTTAATTGATTTAACTCGTTAGACTGACCTCACACTTGGTAAAGCAACCCCCCATTCTTTCATGTATTTATACCTGCTCCTGTAATTTCACTCCATGCATCCGATGAAGTGGGTTCTAGCCCGTGAAAGCTTATGCCCAAATAAATTTGTTACTTTCTAAGGTGCCACAAGGACTCCTCGTAGTTTTCACCCTAACACCCTGAAGAAATAAAGTGTCTCTTTATCCCTCTGTAGGGCTAGACCACAGGTAGTGATTTATGAGTCTGCTTCTGCCTTTAGGTAATGAATCTGGTCCTTTAGCTCATGCACTACAGACACGTGCTTTTAGATCCAGATGGCCCAGATTTAATCCTTGCAGACATGTATGGAGATTTCATTTTTTGTGGACCTCGGATATTGGAATGATCTTCCCTTGCTGGCCTACTTTGCAAGTATGCACTAAAACAATTAGGTTTTTGTGTAGCCATTAGAGCGGAGACAATTTGTAATTATGCCCCTATTCAGGTCTCTGGATTTAAAACCATGAGCCTTTATTGTTTGAACTGAAATACCAGGTCCATTAACTCAAAGACAGTACCAGACTCATAAAACTCAATAGGTGATATAGCTGTTACAGGGGAACAAAGCCAAACTGTGTTAGCATGGATTACACAATATTTTCTGTAGCAAAGGAGGCTCAGGGCATTTTGGAATAACCATTACATTACTATGGTGGTGTACAAAATAGGGTCAATGTATTATTTGTTGACAAAATTTTGTTCATGTATTAGCAAGAATGATTGATGTCATTCACTGCTGGCTCTGAGTGTCAGGGAGCTTGGTCTCTCCCATTGGAGCCTGTGCCTCCGTTCCTCTGTCCCACCCCTGTTTGATTCTCCTCAAACCCCAGATTCCAACCTCTTTCACCCCAACTTTTGCTTATTCCTGATGTGAACAAAAAAGTACCAAGTTTGTGTTAATGTAGTCCTATAGTGCTATGCTAGCAGGGTCTACACAGGACAATTAGAGTGAAACACTTCAGAGCACTCTACAAATCACACCCCCATAGTCTGGACTGCAGCACCATGTAGATAAGCATAAAACCAGCAATCACTCATGTGAGTGTAAGGTTTTACTGCCTTGGAAACTCTTCTGAGGAATGCTGCTAAAGTTAAAGGCTATTTTATGACTGGAATAGTCCAGCTTAAAATAAGTACTGGAAAAAATGCCGCTTCTCATTCCAAGTGACCACCAGTCCATGGAAATTAGAACCTTCACCATGAAGACTGAAGGGAGTTCTTAGAATTATCAGTGCTGGCCAACTAGGGCCTGCTCTCAACATGTTCTGTTTAGAACATTCTGCCCTTGTTGTGTGGACAGACAAAGCACTTCAGCTGATACCCAGCCTTCTTCGGGAGAATTTTCAGATTTCTCTTCTTTCAGTTTCCCCCATAATTTCCAACTGTTATTGAGCCACAACACAAAGCAATCTGTCAGGACAAACTAGAAAAATTAACTGAAAATAAAAATCCCTGAATTTGGCAGATCAAGAAGATTCCACTGTGATAAATGAAGTAAACCTTCATAACGGAGTGTAATAAATGGGCTAAATTCCTAGAGCTCAGATTTACACAGAAGGAAACCTTACAAGAGAGACAGAATTTTCCTACTCTGTCCTGTGTCCTGAAATGTTAATGGTCCAAGTATTGCTGTTTCTGAGCAAGAGTTGACCTCTTAAAATGCAGCTGCTTGAAAAAATATTCCAGGGAAAATATCTTGCAGAGAAGCTAGGCACATCAAAAAATATCATTAGAGTAAGTGAAAATATCAATTCTAATAGCACTTCTATTGCACTTGCATCAGGGACCTTGGTACTCCTTTCTGAAGTTTTATGCAATGCCTCCAGCATTCAGCATGAGGAAGAGGACATTGTACCAAGTTTTTCCTTGGCTAAACAATCTGTCCTCAAAGAATATGGTCATAATATTATCATTTCCTCTGCAATATGAGGCTATATTGTCTAAAGATGAAGATATTCAGAAAGCTGCCTCACCCCGAATAAGGAATCTGAATTCCTAATTTTACATTTTCTACTCTCTTCTGACAAGTCTTTTGGAATCTACTCAATCAGGAAAAAAGTAGGAAAACTCGATCAAAAAGTAAAAATAGAAATAAAAGGTATTAATTTGTGTGTTTCTTTGGATATCAGTTTAAATGGAGCCATCAGTATATAGTAATTATGCCCAAACTTCAGTACAGGATAAGTAAACACATAATTAATATCCATGCACACTCTTCCCAAAGTGCACAAATATTTTGGGGAAAAAATGAAACAGGCTTTTGAGAAGTTAAATTCAAGAGCGGTATCAGCTCTCATTCTAAAATTTCTTAAGATGGAATGAATATAGGCTTGAGACATTTCACATATGGCAACACTTAGTATTCTTGGTCAACGTGGAATTCCATCCTCACATTATAAGATTAATTTATGCTCTTAACTTACACTATCTTCATCTAAAATATCTAGACACCATCAAGCTCTAAAAATAAATACAAATGGAGAACAGCCCAAAGTAAGGGGTGTTGTGGAACTCTCCTGGGGGATACAATACTTGATCAAAAATTCACTAGAGTTTACTTAAACTCTGTTTTAAAATGAAAAAAAATTAATTGAAGTATGGGACAGTGAGCAAAAGATCAGATTTAAATTGAAACTTTTTTTATTAAGCTATTTAGTTTTATTTTAGCACTAGTTAAATGAAATTGAAGTGCTAAAAATAGTTTTAAGATACATATAGTTCTAATATGCTGGTCTAATAAAGTGTAATAAACAAATTATGAAATTCACATTGTAATACCTAGCAGTTACAGATTCATGGTAATATGAAGCTGTTCAATTGCAATCCATCTGAAACACATTTTTTTTTAAGGGTTATACATATAATATGGACTTTGTGACTGATTACTTATGCAATTTGTTTCCGAATGAATACCCTTTATAAACTACAGCTTATGCAATATAGAGGATAACTTTACATTGACTCAAGAACCTCTGAGGTAATATGATTTGTTACATAACATTACTATTGACAGTATGTGACATAAAAAGGACCTTTAGGATAGAGCCGAAAGAATGTTTTTAGAACATTTACGGTAAATGTTCTTTAAATCCTTAAAACCTTTAAATTTAAAAACAATATTAGGGGCTTTTATGAACATAAATATTTGTTTTCTCTCATTCTTGATAACTAAACTGTTATATGTTTGTGAACATGAAAATCTTTACTGTGGATTAAAAGTTTTGCTGTGAAGGACTGCTGTTCATAATTTGCCAAAATCCAAAGTACAATCAGTCTTTTAAAGGAAGGACTCCAAATCTGGTTCTGAAGGAATCCATGGATATATTTTTTTAAAGCAAATTGTTCTTGTATTTTCCATAATTCTGAGGTTAATTAGTGAGAACATTCATTGTGCTGATAGTTTTCACTCCTTTTCCTTAGCAATAATCCTGCCTGTTAGCATGCAAAAAAAAAAAAAAAAAAAAAGGGAAATCATCATATTGTAAATATTGTCGTGTGGATTATGCATTTTTGTTGTTAAATGGTTAAAGAAAAGAGACAGAAAAAATGGGAAAGATAAGTTCTACTTATACACATAAGATAACTAACATCAATCAAGACATGAAATGAGCTGACATATGAAAATTGAAAGATAGTGAGGCAAAAACTAAGTTCAGGATTTAGAGCCCATCAACAAAACACTTCAGAGGGTATCTATGGGAAGAGAACTTTCATGGTTTAATTTGAAGTGTAGTAGGTTTATTAGAAATGAACTGTATCACACGAGATCATAAATTTCTTTATGAATTGGTACCATATGTCAGCCTGTCAGTTTGCAAATATTTACAGAATGAATATGTCTAATAGACACATCTCATTACAGCTTCTATTTTGATTATCAGAAAAACCCATGTAACAATAAATGGGTAAGAAACAGAATGAGTTTAAAGGGCAAGTGTAGTTTCAGTTGCAATTGCAATCTAAACAGCCCCAAATTGTAATTTTTAAAGCTTTTTATTAATTCTTCATTATATTATGTGAGGTGAAAGAGATGGCAGGTTACATGGAATGAAGGAGTAAGAATTCATACAGGAGAAGGATTCTGTCATGAGAGCAAGTGTTGTATGTTGGTTTGAAGTGTTATATTGTTCAATTTTTCTTTGTGGACCAAGAAAATAGCATTTCTTTGTACTGTACTTTATTTAATATTTTAACCAAATCTTACTGCTCAAAACAAGATTATACAATCTGAGCTAAATTGTGTAATTTGTGCACTGCCCTCCATTGTGGGCAGTAAAGAGCTTCCAGAATGGATTGTCCCTCATAATAGCTTCCAATCGATGGGTGAATGCAAGGGGGGCAGGCATGCTACATCCACCCTTAGACTGATGCAACATGCTCCTCTCTCCATGTCTTACTGGAGTAGTCTGCTCCTTCAGAGACACTTAACAGGGAGCAGTCTCTGCATTCCCCTTATTACGGGGAATGTGATTTCTCATAGTCCTTGCACAGGAGGCACAAAGCTGATGGAACCACTACTGTATTTGCATTCCCATCTCAGCACACTTGCATAAGGCTCAGGTATAACCTTAGCCCTAAGTGTTTTGGCTTAACAACTGGAGAATATTCTTTGTGAGAAAGGTCTTCAAATGGAAGCATTACTTGTTAAGTTTTCTTTTTTTATTGTTTTCATAGTTGGTGCATTAACATTTTCTGATGTTTCCTCCTGTACTTTTACTGCACCAGTAGCTTGTGTTAGGGAGTGCTTTCTGTCCCTTTGGCAGACTAGAAACCTGCTATGGGCATATGCACAATTAAGGTATTATGTGTTTCTAAAAAATAGAGCTGTCTTGTGGAAGTCCTAGAAAGATACTGGTGAATCTCTTGGCAAATCACTACCTGATACACTTAATTGGTCGGCAAATAATTTCCCAGTAGCAAAATTCTATCTTTCCCATTTATCTTCAGTGAACAAATGTATAAAAATAATCTAATTTCAATAAAAATATAAACAAATGACACAACAAAGAAAAACATAATGGGTTTGATTCTTGACTGACTTTCACTTTGCGTAGTCATTTATCCCTGTGAAAAGTGAGTTCACCACCCATGCAAATTAGTGGACAGTTCTGGTCAGCTTTATAGTCATAAGTGTAGTGACTATGCTAGTTGCAAGGCAATGGAGAATCAGGCCCAATAAACTGGATTTTTGTTGTTGCTGTTTTGTTTCAGCTTGGTATGTTTGAAGAACTGACGTCCAGTTCTCCAAAAGTCAAAGGAGGCTGTCACATTTCAGGGTGCAGTGCAGATCAGTGATGGGTTGTGTCACCATCTGCCCTGCAAACGTAGCTACCTCACAATGCTTTGCTGTTGTAGTACCAACCTGGGTTGCTCACAAACAGTCAAACAGCATGACGGTCACATCCTGAGTATCTGTGTATAGCTGCAGTCCTGGTACAGCAACTCTGACCCCAGCAGCCTATCAGCAGTACATCAGCAACATTCCAGCATCCAACAGCCTTTGTTATTATGTGCAGGCTGAGCCCAACACACTCCCAGTCTCAAATTTTCCCCAGATTTGTTCTGAACCGTCCAATATTCTGGACAGTTCATATATTAAAGGTCTGTTGCCCTGTAAGGGGTCAATATCCAACAGCATGCTCCTTTAAATGGAGTCACCGAACAGCTCACTTTAAACACAACACTGAATTAAGTTTGATTAAAAAATAAAGTTTACTTTAACTACAAAGAGAGATTTTATATATATATATATATATAAGGTATTAAAGTCAGAAATGGTTACAAGAGAAATAAAAATAAATGGGTTTCTAGTAGCTAAAACTTAACAAATTAGATGTGGTTCAAGGTAAAATCCTTACCACATGTTCCCAGCAATATTGCTAATCCAATTTTTGTGTCAGGATCTTTCCCAAAATCAAAAGGCTGGTTCCTTTGTCTTCTTAGGTGAAAGAGAGAGAGAGAGAACCTGGAGTATTTTTGCCCTTCACTTTTGTAGTCCAGTCACCCATTACAATGCATTTTCCTGAGGGTTACCCCTAAATGAAATTGCTTCCCACTGCTTGAGTCAAAAAGGGGTAATAGTTTTTTGTAGCACACTGGACCTAATCACAGTTGAGACACTCTCGTTTCTGTGATTTAGGGCATGTCTATACTTATGGCTAGATAGATGCAGCGGTGTCGATTTAGCGGGTCTGATGAAGACTTGCTAAGTTGATGGCAGGCACTCTCTGGTTGACTTCTGTACTCCAGCTTCCCGAGAAGAGTAAGGTAAGTTAGAGGGAGATCATCTCTTGTCAACACAGTGCAGTTTAGACCCCGCTGTAAGTCAACCTAAGTCATGTTGACTTCAGTTACGTAATTTATAGCTTACAGCTGTAGTGTAGATCAGCCCTTAGTAGTGCTAAATTCTGTGTATGTTTTAACAGGTTCCAAAATCATGCCTTCCTGTATGATTTAATGAAATACATCTAATAATGGGCCACATTTTAATATATGTTTAACACTCTCTCAAATATTTGCTCTGTGAAGATGGCAAACACAGTAACATTTTCGCAGTCTCTTCTGATTTGTAACAGAGAAGTACCACCTGCCATTTATGGGCTGCAAATGGATACCTTTAACACTTCATATTCCAGATTTATGGATGTTCAAAAAGCTCCCTTTATCTGTACATTCCTGAAAAAGATGACAATGACCATATATCACATGTGAACAAAGGCAGGGGAAAACACATGAAACCAAGTTTCCCCGATAGGAGGGTGTGTGTGCATGTGTGTAATATATATACTAGGGGTAGTCACATAAAAAAAAGGGGGGGGGACGGCAACAAGTACAGGATAAAATACAAATGAATTGACAGGAAATATCTGAAAGAGGAAAACATGACAAGCTAGTATGTTGTGGTGGAAAAGTATATAATTAGAGTGGGAATCACACAAAAGTAAATATTCCTTTTAAAACATCAAAATTCTTTGAACTTTGAAAAATAGTATGTAATAAAATTTAGTTATAAAATTAAATACAAAGGAAAAACAATCTATAAAATAGAAACAAATGTGCACCCAGAAGTTAAAGGAGATGGCATTTTAAAGTAACATGCCAATGAATTTTAAAAAAAAGGCATTGTGCCAATTTTTGCTGCTTTATGATATATTAAGAAGGTCTGAAAGGTGTGGTAGGTTTGAGTTTTTAATTTTACTTTTTCTGCATGGTTTTTAAACTTTGAAATAAAGTTAAATATACTCTTCCCCGGTTTTGTTGGTGGACCAGTAGGAGGAACAAGATATGTTTATAACATCTTAACTGAAGTGCTTAGGCTGTTTGTATATTTTACAAAGGCTTCATTGATTCATAATGATAGTAACTGAAGTTAAAGATTTCAGAGTGGTAGCCGTGTTAGTCTGTATCACTCTTGCTAAGTCAATTCACACTTGGTAAGGCAACTCCCATACCTTTATGTATTTACACCTGCTCCCGTATTTTCCACTCCATGCATCTGATGAAGTAGGTTCTAGCTCACGAAAAGCTTATGCCCAAATAAATTTGTTAGTCTCTAAGGTGCCACAAGGACTCCTCATTTTTTTTTGAGGTTAAAGAGGTACGGATCAAACAAACACATGTGTAAACTAAAAAACTTCCCCTTTAACCATCTCAGTTTTCACTCTTACTTATGCTCTTATCATGTCATTATATTATCTCCTATAATCTTAATGTAAAGAACACTTTTAGACTTTCTTTTATGCATAATGAAAAAGGATTCAAGCTCAGTTTGTTTATTTTAACTTTGCAGGTTACTTTAATAATTAAAAAGAAAAGGAGGACTTGTGGCACTTTAGAGACTAACAAATTTATTTGAGCATAAGCTTTCATGAGCTACAGCTCATTTCATTGGATGCATCCGATGAAGTGAGCTGTAGTTCATGAAAGCTTATGCTCAAATAAATTTGTCAGTCTCCAAGGTGCCACAAGTCCTCCTTTTCTTTTTGCGGATACAGACTAACACAGCTGCTACTCTGAAACCTTTAATAATTAAAAATATCAAAACTTAGAGGTACTAGTTTTAGTATGGGGATGCTTCCTGTGGTCATCTTTTGCTGCAGTAGAAGGAGGTGTGTAGCAAGCATTCCACATGAACTTGTCAGTCAAAAGTTGGGGGGGTCTTTGAACTTTTATTTACAATGTATAACCCAACATATATCCTTTGACTAGTGGAAAAAGCAGGACATGTAGGAAAGTGAAGAAGCACAAGACGGCAACTGAAACTACTGCAAATGCAGCAATGTTGTCAGGAATTTCCCTTTCCTTTAGCTCTTGCCCCCTGTGACGGTACACACTTGTCTCGCACTGGTACTGCGAGAGTAAACTCTACTATCTGGGCCGAGGAGGTCACGACCCCGCAGCCCTGCTGGGCATGCTCCGGCTGGAGACTAGGTATAAAAGGGAGCAGCTCAGCTCATTCAGGCTGACCGTTGAAGAGAGAGGATGCATGCTGCAAGCTCCAGCCCAGGAACCACAGAAGCCCCAGACGGCGGAAGCCAAGGATGCTGAGACTCCAGACGACACCCAAGGAGTGGCAGAGCTGTTGGGAGCCGCGCTGACCAAGGAGCGCAGAGACCCTGGAGATGCTGGGACCACGACATCAGGAACCGGGTAGGAAATAGCTTTGGAAAACTGGCTGTGGTGTCAAGTGGGGTCAGCATGTTTTGGACGGATTCCCCACTGATCCACTGACAGGGCCCTGAGCTGGGACCTAGTGGAGCAGGGAGGGCCTGGGTCCCCCTACCCAGCTGCCACCCACCCTGGGGTGACGGTCCACTCCCCTGACAGGCCACTAGGCCACACAGCCCCACGGAAGGGGCAGTTATACGGACTCAGGCCAATAGGCTATGCAGCTCCATGGAAGGGGCAGTTATACTGACTCTGGCCACGAGGCCCACGCGGCCCTTAGAACAGCCCTGACCGAGGGAAGCCCTCCGGACTTTTGCTATTACATATTTTGCCATTATCGAGAAAGTTTGCTTGGAAGAGGGCAGAGATATTGCTTGGAAGAGGGCAGAGATAGATATGACTATCAGAATGTAGGCTTAATTACCTTAACCCTCTAGGTCAATGGTATAAGCAAACAGTATTCAGAATAAGGTTTTTAACCTTTCCATAATGCATTAGACCATTTAATTTTTTAGATACAGAAATCAATTATTTAAAAAAATGAGTAATTTGAACAATGGTTGATTGCTAAAATGTATTATTGCAAAGGGAATTATCTTTTTAATTATGATTTGGAGTTTGATACTTAACTCCTGATTCATCTGCTTAATGAAAAGTAGGTGTTCTAATTATGCTGTATTTTTCACATAGTGATGAGAAATAATAGAAAAAGTAATATCTAATATATGTTTTGTGAGTTTATGAGGTTTATGCCAAACTGATACTGGTTTATATTTTGAACATTCTGAAAGAGTAAATAATCAAATATAATAGATTACTCTTATATATTTTTCTAGCTAGTATTTGGCTTCTAATTCAGCTTTGTACGAATGCTACAATTACACATTTGGTATGTCTCTAAATTCCCTGAGTAGCTCAAAATTGGTATTCAGAAAACTGGTGAGTTTGCAACTTCATACTTTTTAATTCAGAAGATTTGGCTGCCAACAATAGCACTTTTACTTGTCCTTCAAGCAAAATAAAAATTCCCAATAGTAAATCATTGAACTTTCCTCCAAGATTAGTTGCAAGTCTCTGTGTAGTCAGTTGTTTTAAGTTGAGTGTTAATAAACCCTGTAAAAAAATGACAATAAAAAGTTTAAATTTAATTGCTGCTGGGGTATAAAAAAAGGACAATTATTCCAATGAGATTCTCTGCCCCAGTTAGCTCTAACTGAAGCGTGTATTCCCAGAAGGTTTAGATTTTGTAAGGGTCTTTGAGAAAGCAGCCTTTAAATATGGGAAGGCGGAATCTCTGTTTGTTTGGGTAGTGCTGCTGTGGGGTGGTGGTTGTGTGTGTGTTCCCTGGTTAATTTCAGATGAGGTGGCCTTGTGTATTGCGATCTATTCTGCTGCTTCCATCCAGCTGACTGACAATGCCATTTTCTAGCTAATACTAATATTTCTAGCATAGACAGTGTGAAACTTGATAGAGTTCAAATCCATGTCTCTTCTTGGTAGCGCTCTATAGCAGTTAATTTAGTTTGCCTAAATAATTCCTCATGTCATAGCCCAGCATGTATGTATGCAACAATTTGAGTTCAATTAAGTTTTAATTTATATTTCTATCCCATTTTAACAACTAGTGACATCTTCAACCATTTGCTTTATCTAATGATTAGAATCACCCTTTTTCACGCCATAGGAAGAGGCCAAAATCTAAGTAGCCTGATCATATTTATCTATTAAATATTGACATATTGTTCTATATCAATGTTTTCTGACTGTGAGATCCTTTCTTCTTTAAAACATAGTTGGTGACCGTACCATTGCTTCTCACTCTCCTGCGGTTACTACCTCATTCCGTTCAATCGCATACACTTTTAAAAAATGTTGTTGCCACTGCTATTTAGAAAAATCTGATCAACTTTTGCACAATTGATCAGGGATCATTTAAGACCAAGGTTTGCTCCTTGGTACACAATTCCAATCTTATATAGTTCTGCCCCTCCATGCCCCCAGCCACCCCCCGTAGCGTAATGGTTTCGCCTTCTGATTTCTGGTCATTATCACTTCAAGAGTTAGACACTAAAACGGATGCTAGTATGTAGCTCTAGATGCTCAAGAGGGAGAGTAATAAGAAGGTAGGAAGAGTGTGATCAAGGGAAGGAATATTATAATTCTCTCTCAAGTTAGCTGCCACTGATCCTCAACTGCTGGGTTGAGCCCTTTCATGGCAGTGTCAGGAGGTAAGTACAGCAATTAGTCTTCCTGAACCACAATGTGAAGCAGACTGCCCAACACCTGTCTGATCCACATTTTCTGCTCCCCAGCAGGAGTGCATAGCACTTCTGTGCTGTTGCCTTTAGAAAAAGAAATCTTCTTCCTACTTTTTTTAATCCAATTTTTTTTAAATAAATCTCTCTCATTGCTTTTTCTTCTCTTCACTCAGCAGCATGCAGAGCTGTCATGTTTTACAGTATCTTTAGAGCAGTATGCTTTCAGAATTGTAGAGAGAAAGTAGAAAAAACGGCCAGGTGTAAGGCCTCTCTCTCTCAGTTCTTAAGGTTCAAGAATTCTTCTTGGATTCAACCTAACACTCTCTATATCAGGGGATTTTTCACATCCCTTAGCGATGTAGCTGTGCTGATGTAACTTTTCAGTGAGACCAGCCCTTAGAAAGTAACAGGAATAAAACCATGAGTGTTCTGCAAATATCCTACTTAGGGCATGTCTCCATGAGGACACTTAGGAAAGTTAAGGCAAATTAACTAAAGGTGTGAAATGAAAATCCATTAGTTAAAGCCCATTAGACCTCTGCATGTTCACTCTTCATTTACAAGTGGCCTTAGACCTGTTCTACGCCTAAAATTTAGGTCAACCTAGTTATGTCGCTCAGGGGTGTGAGAAATTCACACCCTTGAGAGATGTAGTTAAGCTAACCTAAGCCACAGTATAGACAGTGCTAGGTCAAAGAAAAAATTCTTCCGTTGATTTAGCTACTGCTACTTGGACTGGTGGATTTAGTACAGTGACTGAAGAACCACTCCAATCACTGTATTGCTACAGCTGTGCCACTGCTGCATTTCTAGTGTAGACATACCCTAAATTCACTTTAGCTTAATCCCCTAAACTAATGCCTCTCTACTTCCGAATAAGTGTCCACACAGGGGTTTAATATGCTTTAACTAATGCACTTTAACTTCACACTTCTAGTTAGTTCATTTTAACTTTCCTGAGTGTCTGTCAGACCTGCCTGTAGAAGCTGAACTTTGTATGTCAAGCTGTTACAGCTGAACCATTCAAGCCACTAGTGGACACTGAATATATAGATGAATGGCTAATGTCTTCAGGAATTGGAGTCCATTCACTACCTTAGCCTACCTAAAAGACAAATTGAATATTAATTTCAAATGCGGCAAAGACTAAATTAAAGAGAGGAAATTTTACCAAATGTTTCTATGAATGTTTGAGGATTTTAATTATGAAAACTAACTGTGGTTGATTGTTGAATGGAAATTATCAGGAAGTTGTTATCAAGCTGTGATAAAAATGCTTTAAAGGTCATACACAAAACACAATTATATTTCTCAAATGAAACAATAACATGCATTGTGAAAGCAAAATAATTTGAAGTATTTTTAATGCTGAATAATGCATTATGACATTTGAGTTATTTAAATAAATCAAAATGTGTTGTTCTTCCTCTTAATTGAACTTTTCCCCTTCCACTTTGGTATGTTCTTTAAATACAGAAGTTAAAAGTCTCAAAATTTAGAGGTATAGTCACCTCACCTGTTCATAGGGTTATGCTAGACGTACCCAAAAATTAACTGGTTCATTCTTCAGTGAAAATGTTGCTGTTCTTATACCAGTATCTTTGAAACAACTTTTAGTTGAGTAACTAAGCTTTAAACTACCTAATTGTTTATGATAGAATGATAAAATGTAATCCATTAATTATATGCTTTCATAATTTTTAATTATTTTATTGTTAGTTTTATAAAATGCATCTAGCAGAGTCCCAGAGTGAGTTTACAATTAAACTATTTAAAAATCACAACTATTTTACAATGTCTGGTAAATAAGTGTGACTAATATTTTAAAAAAAGAACTCTCACAAACATGTCCCTTTTTGTCTGTAATAAGACCATGTACTGAGATAGATGTAAGGGAGGGAGTGAAGGATGAGGAAGATAAGTTTTGGTCATCCTACTTAAACTAAACTGTTTTTTTCCCCATAATTCAGGAAAGAGGCAACAATCTTACATTAAGCAATACATGCTGGAAATGTTTACACTTTGTTTTGGACAACTATATAGAGCATATTAATAATATAACAGAGCATTCCACTTGGGTAATTTGGAACGAGGGGGAGAGCATAATGGATAATATTTTATGAGGGTATTTTCCCCTATTATAACTTAAAAAAACCCTAACAATTGTGGCAATCTGGTAAATTCCAAAGGAAAAGGATTTTGCTTTTCAGATGTGTTTTTTATGAAGTAGGGGTAAAAGTAATTTCTGGTAGGGATGATTTAGCAATATTTAGAGAGGGGGAGAAATCACCCCAACCCTCACTTCATTTGATGTCAGAATCTTTTTCTTGAAGTGCCCATGAACTCCATACCCTGTCCAGCACATCATTGCACCCACTCACCCCAGCTCAGGAAACAGCCCGAGTGAAAAGGCAAGGCTTACACTGTATTACTGAAGAACAGCACATTTGGTCTCTATCTAGGACCTACAAGTTTCACAGTTGAAAATTTCTCTTCCTTTATATAAATATAATACCTTATCAATTAAATATGTTTATTTAGATATTTAAAACGTGTTTATAGTTTACAAGTAGAAAACTGGATGGAGCAGTGCAGAGATGTAGTAGGGGATCCAGGGGGACAGTGGTCAAGAGCCAGTGTGGCTTCTGACAGTCTGTAGTAGGGCTAAGGTTCCAACTCATCAAACTATTTAAGCATTCATATATGTAAGGTCATCTTATTCAATAAAAAACGTAAGAATTGGCTGAACTATACACATGTGCTTCATTCCTATTGAAGTCAATGGAGCTAAAACACACGCTTGAGTGCTTTGCTTAATAGGGATGGGCTTAAAACCCATTCAGTATTCAGTATTTGCAGAATTGGGGCCCAGGAGAGGAGCTTCAGTCTTTTTTTACTTTTGGAGGTTATGACCCTAATAGCATCCTAGTGCCAAACAGCAAGGGGCTCACTGGTAACTGGTAATGAGTTTCAGCTGGCCCGAACAATTCAGTGTGCCCCAATTCACTATGGTTATAATCTGTATTTAAAAGGTGTCATGTCATTGGAAAACTAATAACTCACTGATTATTACTATTCTTGCATGATGTATGTACATAGTATGTATTAAGAATTATGGCTATCCACTGGAATTATGCCTAAAATGTGTTTAAATCGGGCATGTCAGGGGGTGTTGGTAAACAGATCTACCCGAGACAAAGGAATGTATTTTCTTCTCTGACCAGCCCAATCATCAGGCAGAGACAATGAAGGTCTATTTACAGATTAGGTAAACAAAGCTATCAAGCTAACAAGTGGGGGAGCAGACAGCCTAGTGTCTGTTCTCCAGCTGAGAAGAGAAACTTTATCTGGGCTATCAAGACAGGAGGCTGAACCTCAAGCAATAAGCAATTGACTCCACTGATTGTATACAATATTACAGTATTATAGAAGTATAACGAGCGAGGTGTTTGATGAAAGACTGACACACTGGTTATGAATATCATCATAAAAATGTATGTGTTAATATTATATAAGGAATTATGGATGCTCACTGATATTAGGCTTTACAGTCTATGCCCAAACAAAGGGAGAAACCGATCTATTGCAGACAGGAATATCACAGCTATTTACTTGTCTCCTATGTAATTAAACATGGTGGAATTGAAACAATGGAAGCCCTATTTATATACAGGGGGATGGGAAGGCCACAGGAAGGGAAAAACAGCAAGAGCACATCTTGCCTCTTGAAAGATGTTCATTGAACTTTGAAAGATATAAGAAGCATCCATCACTAGACAGACACAAGGAGCCAGAGCTCTTGCAAGCTGAGAAAGATGGATGCTTCAAACAAATGGAGGGGTTGAAGTCTTTGGAAACTGAACATAGGTGAGAAGCCATCTTGAACAAAGCCTTTACCTTGTTAGATTAAGGTTTAGACTTTTAGATGCACGTTTTCACTTTTATTTGCTTATAATTCTTTCTAACTTTATTCCTTTTATGTGGGATTTAACTTATGTCCTATTGTTAATACAATTGTTTTATTTTTACTATAAACCAATTCAGTGCTGTGTTTGAAGGGAAGGGTGTATTTTATGCCAGTTAAGTTAATAAGCTGTAATGTGTTGTTGTCTTTTTAAAGGAGCTATGAACCTAATTATTTATCTGAGCAGTTCAGAAGAGGGCTGCACATTTCAGGGCACATGGTTTTTTGGGAAATTCAGGACTGAGAGTGTGTTGGGGTGGCTTTGCTGGTTGTAACCAAAGCTGGTGGAAGCCAGAGTGGGACTGTGGGGCTGTCAACAGGCTGCTGGGGTCAGAGCAGCTGAACTAGGGCTTTGTAGCATGGCAGAGAGTGTCCCAGGCTGGGAGCTTCAGTAGCAAAGCACTGTAGGGCACTCAGGGTTGCAGGCAAATGATGACACCACCCTTATTGGTCTGGATTGCATCCAGAATGTGACAGAGGTGCATACGAGGGGAATTCTTCTGCTGATGTTAGTAAGCTATTTGGGACAGGAACTATCTTTTTGTCCTGTGCTTGTAAAGTGTCTAGGAGTCCTGGAGCAATAGTAATAAAATAATACAAATATTACAAATTACAAATTAATACAAATATTAATAAATAACAAGAGCAATTCCTCTCTTGCAGACTTCCCAGGAGCTAGGAGTAAAGTTCTGGTTGTGTGTACTTTCTTGTAGCCCATCCAGTGAAACACTGAATCATTTAAATACTTGTATTCCAAGGTTTTCCTTTTGAATCACCAAAAAGTAATTTATAATTGTTAACTCATAAAGCAACAGTTTTTTTTTATAAATTCTCAGAAAATTTTGTTCCAAAAGAGTAAGTGAATCTAAGGTGAATACTATTGTTCATATATTATTCAAAAATAAGAAATTGATTTAGACCCTGATTTTCCACTGCTTTGCACCTTTCCACCTGTGCAAAATGGCTGTTAAATACTACCAAATGGTAGATTTTACAATAACTTTTCACTTTCTTTGCACAGCTGTAAATAGCTACACAAGGTGCAAGACAATGTAGGAATCAATCCTCCTATCATTGCTTTAAGTGCAAACATCAATGCAGTCATCATAATTATGTCATATAATGTTTGTCATCACATTCATTTGTCTTCATCTCCACTTGTCATCTGAAGTTGTAGAAGTCAGAACTTTGAGCTGGTAAGCCAACGAATTTGTCACAGTAGCTGGATGGTTCTTCTAAGAATGAATTCTTCCAGAATTCTTCCATCAAGAACGAAGTAGTTAACATTTATGTTTAAACTGTCTTCTTAGGTCTCAGAGTTAATTGCTCATTTAGATGAATGTGGCAGTTCACACCAATCTGAGCTATTTCAGGGTGGCTACAGATTTAAGAATGTGAACACTCCATTGTTTTAAAAATGGTTCACATTTTGGGGTGTTCTTTGTGAGGATTGCACAAGTGCCAAGTGAGGGTGCAATCTTGTATGAAAAATCTTAATGGTGATGACGCATGTAAATGAAAGAAACCAGATTGACTTTCAGATCCCACCACGAACTTGTTAGGAGCCTCAATAGTGACTTGTTAAGAGCCTCAGTAGTGATTTTGAAGGTTCCCTGGGCTGGAAGCTAACTCATTCTTGTCAATGTTCTTACACGACTAAGGTCAATTACTGCAGCATTCAACAGATGCAGACCTGGTAAATAGTCCAAATCTGGCCAGTCAATACATTATGTGATTCTTTTTAATGTTATAATTGGTATTTTAATAAATGTGTTTTGATTGGACAAGAATGTAAAAGCTGTTTTGGAGTATTTTAGAAGACACAAGTTTACTGTGGTGTAACTTCCTAACCTTGTTTTTCAAGAGTGATAAAACTGAGCTTTCAGTGTGTACAGTGAATGAATGTTTAAAAATAACCAAATAAACCGAAAAGAGGTATTGTGTTGTATGTATATTGGAAATAATGCATGTGCATTATTAACTTCAGGCATGTGCTTAAATCCATACCTACTCAGCAAAGCACTTAAGTGCTTTGCTGAATCAAGGCCTTATTTAGGAGAAGTCACACTGAAGAACAAGAAGTGGTTAATGGGAGGTGGTTAATGGGAGTGGGTTCAAACTGATGACTTGGCCTTGCTGAAGCATGTTTAAGGTATGGATGTGGTCAAATATATTAAAGAAGCTATCTGATAACAATTCTGACTTCCTGGATTTTTTGGGAGAAATAAAACATACTTTGAAATTCTGTGGCAAGAAATGTTATACATTATGAGTTTTAATTTCTCTAAACACCAGGCCTAGAGCCCTTCGTAATAGGCCTAGGAAATCTTGTTGTTCATAGCATATTCATTATGCAAGAAGAAACTTGACTTTTAAAATTCCCACAGAAGGACAGGGAAAAAATCACACAGTGTGGTCTGAATTTCAGTGACCAGACCCAATCAAGAATGGTTGCAAATTGGATGCAGCACTAGAGTGAATCCAACCCTTTGTTCAAATTCATCTGTAACATGCAGAATAATTGGTTTAATATATAATGTCTTTTTCCTGTTGAGTAGACTTAGAGCATTAAAATCCCTTTGTTTTAAAATGATCTTGATATTCTTTCCCCCCACTTATTTAGCCATTTTATTTAAAACAACAACAACAACTTTGAACAAGAAGTTTTATAGTGATGTTTCTGATCAGTAAAAGTGAAGGTCACAAATATTTTTATTTGGTTAAGGTTTCGAATTACAGCATGATTTCCTGTGTATTTTCCTAGTGTGTTTTTTTAAGCAACAATACACGTGCTCTTTCTATGAGTTCTCTTCATATTATTAAAATCATTAATTCCAGGAACTTATAAAATAGAAGCTCAGTTTACATCTCCTACCATTGGTTTTGTACACACATCTGATTAAGAACTATCCTTTGGAGATGATTTTGGAGGAGCTAGTGTTTTGCTCTGATTTGTTCAGAGAACAAATCTGCTGTTCTTCCAAGCAGTCATGATGATATTTAGATTGTCTGTAAACTTTAAATTACTAAACCACTTTTATCCTGTGTCTGAACATATAGACATTATTGTAAATGTTCTGGAAAATAATATAAATCAAACTAATCTGGTTTTCCAATATGGGGAGCAGATTCTGTTGCCAAGAGATTTCCATGCTTGTCCCCTTAAGCTCCTAGTAAAAAGGGCCATACAATCTGCAGGAAGAAGAATTACTATTAACACCTTTTGAGGAAAGACTTCTAAGAAATTCATCAAGATTTCAATTTTTTTCCAAAGCAACATAGTAGAAATATCAGGTCTGAAGGAACCACAAAATCTCACATACAGCGTATGTTCATCTTGAAAACTGTAAGGGTATTCAGAAATATACTGTATCCGTATAGACTAGATATAATAGTTTTCAGTGCAGGTAAGTTGAAGTGTTCTATCAAGAACCAGGAAAAATGCCTGAAATACTAGAGGTGTGAATGACCCCAGATCCTAGTAGAGAGCCCCCTCTCAACCACTCACTGGATTTCTGTGAGGGAAACCAGCTGCTGAGTCTCTGGGGGCATAGGCTACAGAGGGTGTGTTTGTGTTTGTCTGTGTGTAAGCAGCACCATGGCCTGACCATCCTTTCACTGGGCCGTACCTGAGTGGCGCTGCAATTCTGTGTGCAAGGTTGTAGCACCACTCACTCAGATGTGTCCTGGCTGCCCCTCCATTATGACAGATGAATCTGAGCCAAACCTGAGTGGCACTGCAACCCCATGCAGCTGATCGTAATGCCACTTAGTCAGATTTGGAGGAGGTGGGTAGGGGGGCTTGTGGGCCATGAGGACTTGGGAGTAGGGAGTCTCAGGCTGCTGGCAGGGGCGCCTGAGTGGAGTAGATGATTAAGCTTTCTTGGTTCTTGTTTGTAGATTTTTCAAAATAGCTTGTTCAATCATCTCCTTTATATTTTTGTAAAACAGGGTCTAAGATGAAAGGTAGTATTTTTGCATTTGGGTCATCTTTGGAGTATGGAAAAAGAAGGCAAGATCAATAATTTTTTTTTTACATAGAGTGAAAGAGACCTTCTGACACAAATACACCTACAATCTTTTAAGTTTGTGACCCAAATAAATAAATAAAAATCAACAGTTTGTTTTCTCATCAGTCACTATTAAATATACTCTGACTTCTGTTAAAAATAGAAAAATTCACTATCTTTAAGAGACAGAAAGGTTATACTGTTTCCCTGTAAGTTAAACAGGGTCTAACATGTTGATGATATTCCTTCAAAAAGATGTAAATGGAAAACAAATGTGACTTTTTATATTGGGGTCCCTGAATTAGTGTTTGCTGTACTCTCTCCACTTCTGAATTATGTATGGATGTCCATAAGTGTATTTTATATGTGTTTAACTGCAATTTTCTTTAAATGCCCTTTTGGTACCTAGTTATTTATTCTCTATATATTTTTGCATTGCTAGTCTGTCAGTGGGAGGGATTTTTTTCTGTGAAAACATAATTATGACGACTTTGGAATATGGTAATATTGGACTTAGTACTTAGATCCGTAAGGAGAATTACTGCAAATCTTTTATTATGCTTGTATCTTTATAGATAATGTGACAGAAGACAAGATGTTACTGTGGCGTATGACATTTAGTTTGATTTGAAGACTCCTTTTAAAAAAAATATAGACTGCATTATTTCAAAATGGTGGTTTTTTTCTTTTATAGTCAGGTCCAGTATTCCTAACGATGAACTACTTTTATAACCCATCTGCCACTTGTAAATATCAGGAACAAAGACCAGGTTCACTCTGATGTTTAAGAGTCCCTTTTAAAATAGATCAGCAGTTCTGAAACTTCATTGCATCACAACCCCCTTCTGACGACAAAAATTACTACACGATCCCAGGATGGGGGAACAAAGCCTCAGCCTGCCTGAGCCCTGCCACCCTGGGTGTGGGGCCAAAGCTGAAGCCTCACCATCCCATCTGGAGATGGGGAGGAGGGGAGTGCAAAGCCAAAGCCCAGGGCTTCAGCCTGTAACCTGAGCCCCACTGTCCAGGGCTGAAGCCAAAGCCTGAGTCCCGCAGCCCAGGGCTGAAGCCCTTGGGCTTCGACTTTGGCCCTAAGTGGTGGGGCTCAGGCTTCAGCCTCAGGTCCCAGCAAGTCTAACACCAGCCATGGCAACACCATTAAAACAGGGTCAAGATCACAGTTTGAGAACCACTGAAATAGATAATATGTCTGGTTTGAGCTCCTCTCTACAGCCATACTCATACTTCTGGTTCCAGGGAGAAAAAATAAATACCTTGGTCACCTTTAACAGTATTTATCTTCCCCTCTTGCAGGCACACACAGGAGTCTTGGTAAGTGGGAGGAGAACTAATTTTATTTTGGGGGAGAAAGCAAACTAATTGGTGTATGGTCCAGCCCCCCGAAAACTCTGTGTCCAAGCAAAAGCCCTATCTAGGCTTCACCCACAAGTCCTGTCTAACCTAGTCTCAGTCAAGTAGGCTTAGGGTTCCATTCAGCTGGTCCTCTGAGTTGTAGATTTGTTTCAGCTTGCCATTGTTCAGCTTGATTTTCTCTGGCACCTAGCTGCCATCTGGTTTGCTCCTGCCATTCCATGAGGTTGGCTTGGGTCCATAGCTGCTTGCTCTCACCTGGTATCTGGAGGAGTCCAAAGTGCTCAGGTTGAGCCCCCCTTTTCAGAGCCAAGATGAGACCAGAAGGAACCCCATATTCTTTCTCTGTCCATCTTGGGCCTGTATACCCGATCTAGTCCCCAGGATTTCCAGATCAGAAGTCCTCATTGAATAATCCTCCATGAATTTATGCATTGCCTTTATTAAACAGATAGTTACATAGCTTATTTAACACAGTTGGAGGGTAGAATATGGGGAAACTGCATATGGTACAGATTTGAGCACTTTATGGAACTCCTGAGAAGCACATCTAAATTATATCTATCGTTAGGAAGACTACCCATTTTTCCCTTTTTACCTATTGGGGGAGCCAGAGATTAGAATATACAAATGACCTTGTCATCTGGTATGAAAACATCATCAATCCTCTCATTTCATTTACAGAGGGAGTCAAAGAGTTGTTTCCACAAGCCTGCCAGCCTTAATGCTTACACTTTCCTTTGCTGCTTTTGATGCAGAACAGCACAGGAACAGGATTTAGTTCTCTCTGCTTTGAAGAAACTGACAGGACTGTTCTGCCTACAGGGAGTGACACAGGCATCATTTTCTTTCCACAAGGGACATTCAAAATTTATCTTTTCTGCAATTAAGCCTTTTCTCTGTGGGCACACAATAAAAATAAGTAGTTTTCAAAGTGTGGTATGTAAAACATGTATTGGTGGTCTGTGAAGAACTGGCCAGGCATTGGGTATTAATTCTCTTTGTTTCCGTGTTTTAAATTATATGCAATTAAAATACACTAAGTACTTTCCTAATACTTCCAATATAAGCAATTGTTGTCGTTGCTACAGGAATAATCTACAATCATGAATAGGAGGGGAAGTGGTCCATGGAAAATCTGTCTATAAGAATCAGAATATACAAGGAAAAAGTTTGAGAACTTCCGATCTAATTGCTTTTAAGGCTCTGTGTGTAGGAGGAAATACTCTGTTCCACATCTGTGATGGCCCACCACTTCCAAAAGCACAAAATGTCAATACATTGGCTGGAAAGAAAAACAGGAAGTTCCAGGTGCACCCAGCCAAAGCATAGCTATATTGAAATTGGAAGCTTAACTTTTAAAATTGTTTTTATTTTGTTTGATCAGTAGGAGCAGTCCCCTCAAGCACTACCAACTTCTACTCTCATCTCTTCAGACACTTCTAAAACAGACAAGGAACATATGAGAGGTCCTACAGAGTACTTGAGGCAACCAACACTATAAAAACTTAGAGTTAAGTCATCTCTACTGCAACTTTCAAACAGGCCTCTTTCAAAACTGCCAAAGCTAATGACATCAGAGAAATAACTTATGTCCCCCTAGCCTTCTCCTGAACCTTCATGGTTCTGTGTCAGGCATACCTTTTTTAGACAGCAGCAGTTTCTTCCCACAGGAGGGAAGCCTCTCCTCTTGTCTTGTTAGATATATTGCTCCATGAGGAGAAACAGGTACCTTTTCAATGCCTGGCTTTCCACTACCTCCACTTTCCCTCTCAGACTATAGTATCATTTCAGAGAACACTTTTTATGGTATTACCCTTTAGGACCTCCGAGCTTTGAACCCTTTGGACAGCCTCTCCAACCTCCCTGCACCTCCAGAGGATAACCAGGAAACTTCTCAACCTTTCAGAGACCCTTCCAGGCCATAAACTCCCAGGAACTTCCTGCTCAGAGACCTAGACCAGGATCTCTCCTAGCTAAAGGTTAAAGAAAGGTCTTCCTCCTCTTTCTGTCTTCACAAGGTAAAGTGGAAATGGAAGTTGCCTACTGCACAATCTTCCCCATCTTCAAACGGAGAGAATCCAAGTTCTAAGTTTGTAATAAAGAAAAAGAAAATTGTCCATTTCTGTAGAGGCTTCTGAGCTCCATCCTTAATCCAAAAGACAGAAGGTTTACAATATTAGGACACAGGTACTCCATTTTAGGAAAAAAGATGTCCATCAAAAATGGGGGGAAGTGGAAACGGTGCTCCTATGTTTGTACAAGTGCATGAGGAGGAAATCAATTTGTGTAAGATTAGAAGCCACTATAGTAATATTTCTCAATGACTAGATGTGTGCATGCAGCAGGCTGATGGCACAGGAAGTAAATGGTATGCTCAGGTGAGCACAAATCAGCATTCAGTAGAACTCTTTATCTCACCTTTCAAGAGTATGAACAGACAATCTAGGGGAATTGATCCTCAATAAATACCACTTTGTTACTCTTCTGAGCTTCCATTATTGGGGAACATAGATGTGATGGGAACTAGTTTCTGCTAAGAAGTTCCTAAGTCTACAATAGGGGTCAGAATACAAAGCAGAGGGAAATTTGAGAATAAAAAAACCTCTTCATCAGGGTATTGCATGATCGTAAATTTGTGTGCTGTTGGAGCAAAAATGTGGTCTTATTAAAATTATATAAGGGGAAAATGTACCTTTGTCCAATTAAATGGAATTTATTATAAATTCTGTTTGAAATATTAACAGTGGTGTAGTGAACAAAGGAGGGCTTGCAAGGGAAGATGTGAAGTGCCTATTCCAAAACTAACATCCTGTTTAATAAAACAAAATTCCATTTAATATACAATTCCTGGATTTAATTATTAATTGGATATTAAATTGTGAGTGATAAAATTAGAAGAGGAATGTTGTAGTATTTGCCATATCAAAAACTTGCAAAATGTGTACATGGGATTGGCCCATTGAACATGAAAATAAAGTTTTAAACAAAAAGATTTCAAAATGGTTAGCTAAATTAGTATTTACGTTACACCAGTGGTGGGCAACCTGCGGCCCGTGGGCTGCATGTGGCCCATCAGGGTAATCTGATTGTGGGCTGCAAGACATTTTGCTGATTTTGACTGTCTGCAGGCACAGCCCCCCGCAGCTCCCAGTGGCTGCGGTTTGCTGTTTCCGGCCAACGGGAGCTGTGGGAAGTGGCGGTCCGCAGAGACGTGCCACCATTTCCTGCAGTTCCCCCCATTGGCCAGAAACAGCGAACCGTGGCCCCTGGGAGCTGCGGGGGGCCGTGCCTGCGGACAGTCAACATCAGCAAAATGTCTCGCTGCCCACAATCAGATTACCCTGTTGGGCCACAGGTTGCCCACCACTGCTTTACACAGTTTGATGGATTGCCAGGAGCCTGGTTCTGGAAGGTTTTACAGCTGACGTGGTTTCAACACCCGTCTGTTGTGCTTTCTGCATTTTTGTTTAGATCTCATTAGTTCTTTTTAAGGCAGTAAACATTTTCCTGGAGGCAGAGAATGATTCTTATGTGGAGAGGTGTTAGTGAATCCCTCCTGTGCATGTGTGTGTTTGTTTTATTACAAGTTTTGACAGCCTAGTGCTTATCTGGAGTTTTCTCAGTCTGCTAGTTCTGTTGGCTTAAAATAATAGCTTGATTTTGGGATCTGTTTTTATCTTTTTCACTGCCTATTATGTGGGTTGAGAATGTGCAAGGTTATAGTAAGTTAGTGTTCACGTTGTTAAGAGAAATGCAATGCTATCTTTTGTTGTTCATTTCACGTAGATAAGTTCATGATGCTATTGTGGCTTAAAAGCAACTGCCATGACACTGTAGAAGATCTTGCCAGGACTCATGACAAGTTATCTTTCAAGTACTTTGTTTCTACCTGTATGTTATTTATTATCCTTACTGAACTAAGAGAGTACACCAAGGCTATTTGGTAAATACTGATTTCTCTGATTTCCCCCCGCCCCTCCGCCCCCCGCCTTTAATCTCTTATCTTCACCAATACCTATGTTAATGCACCTCTTAGTGAATTGATAGCAGAGCTATAACTAAAGCCTTCTTCATAAGTGATCTGCTGAACACCTGTTGTATGTTATCAGAATGTTCTCTTTGTATTAGATCTATTCTCGATCAGCAAACTTGTTGCTCAATAGCCACAACTAAAAAATCAGGTAGAACCTGATTTTCAGAAATGCTCAGCAATTACAGTTCCAGCTGAATTCCATAGAAGCAATTAGTACTCAGCACCTCTGAAATCCGATTTGGTTTCCAGCATGGCTTCATCCCATCCTAATTTGACCTAGCTGAAGAGTGGTTGGTGAGCTACTTTCTGTGGTATCATTACACATAAATACATGGGGATTTTCTAGGGTACATTAATGTTGATATATTTCTATCTGGGGGCATGACTTGAACTTCAGATAGGAAAATATCATTATTCTATGTAAGCAAGTAAAGAAAACCT
Organism: Eretmochelys imbricata; assembly: GCF_965152235.1. Lineage (NCBI taxonomy): Eukaryota > Metazoa > Chordata > Testudines > Cheloniidae > Eretmochelys > Eretmochelys imbricata. Next base: position 10,833,439 of record NC_135581.1, on the reverse strand, counting down.
GGAGGTGGGAATATTATCAACACCATTTAAAAAAAACCAAAACCCTGTGAGGAAGATTCTGCCTGGGCAACAAAATGGCAGATGAAATTCAGTGTTGATAAATGCAAAGTAATGCACATTCGAAAACATAATTCCAACTATACATATACAATGATGGGATCTAAATTAGAAGTTACCACTCAACAAAGAGATCTTGGAGTCATCGTGGATAGTTCTCTGAAAACATCCACTCAATGTGCAGCGCCAGTTAAAAAAGTTAACAGAATGTCATATTGTCTCTGTATAAATCCATGGTACGCCCACCTTGAACACTACATGCAGATGTGGTTACCCCATCTCAAAAAAGATATATTAGACCTGGAAAAGGTTCAGAAAAGGGCAACAAAAATGATTAGGAGTATGGAACAGCTTCCAAATAAAGAGAGATTAATGACTGGGATTTTTAAGCTTGGAAAATAGATGAGTAAGACGAGATATGATAGAGGTCTATAAAATCATTACTGGTGTGGAGAAAGTAAATACAGAAATGTTATTTACTCCTCATAACTAGGACCCTATCAAATTCATGGTCCGGTATGGTCAATTTCACAGCCACAGGGTTTGAACATTGGTAAATTTCATGTTTTCAGATGTTTAAATCTGAAATTCCACTGTGTCATAACCGTGGGGGTCCTGACCCAAAAGGGGATTGTGAGGGGGGGTGTCGCAAACCTGCTGTAGGGGAGTCATGGGATTGCCACCCTCACTTCTTTGCTGCTTCAGAGCTGGAGCGCAGAGCTTCCTGCAGCTGCAGGAGGTTCCCAGAGGTGGAGATGGGTCTGATCTCCCTCCCACAAGTCCTGTCCCTCCCCAGCCCAGCCAGAGCTAGGAGCCCCCTTTGCTGGGGTGCTCCCAGTAGCACAGGGAAAATCGGACCCAACTCCACTAATCTCCTCCAGCTGCAAGAACCTCTGGGGCTGCTGCCCAGTCCCAGAGTGTCCTGCAGCAGGGGCAGGCATCCAGAGGTGAGTCTGGTCTCCCTCCCCAACCGGGCAGCTACAAAAGGATCTCTCAAAACTGGGTGATTGGGCAACAAAACGGCAGATGAAATTCAATGTTGATAAATGCAAAGTAATGAACATTGGAAAACATGATCCCAACTATACATATAAAATGATGGGGGTCTAAATTAGCTGTTACCAGTCAAGAAAGAGAGCTTGGAGTCATTGTGGATAGTTCTCTGAAAACATCCACTCAATATGCAGCGGCAGACAAAAAAGCAAACAGAATCCTCACAAAATTGGGGTTGGGATGCGGGAGTGGGTGAGGGCTCTGGTAGGGACTGGGGATGAGTACTTTGGAGGGGAGGAGGCTGCTCTAGGCTAGGACCGAGGGGTTCGAAGGGCAGGAAGGGGATCAGGGCTGGGGCAGAGGGTTGGAGTGTGGGAAGGAGTGCAGGCTACGAATGGGGGTGCAGGCTACAACTGGGGGTGTGGGCTCTGGGGTGGGGCTGGGGATGAGAGGTTTGGGGTGCAGGAGTGTGCTCCAGGCAGGGGCGTGGGGAGAGGCTCAGGGGTGCAGGCTTCAGGCGGTGCTTACCTCAGGTGGCTCCCAGAAGCATCACATGTCCCTCCACCAGCTTCTATGCATAGGTGTGGCCAGGGGGCTCTGCACGCTGCCCCATCCACGGGCACTGCCCCTGCAGCTCCCATTGGAGCACTGGAGGGGACCATTGGAGTGGGGCCATTGGAACTCGTAGGAGCCAGAGTGGGGCCATGCCGCTGCTTCCGGGAGCCACGTGGAGTGGCCCCCGACCCTGCTTCCCAGCTGGAGCGCCGGCGAGTAGCAAGCCCCAGATCCCGCTCCCCAGCGGGAGCTCGAGGGCTGGCTTAAAATGGCTGGCGGGCCGTAGTTTGCCCACCCCTGCTTTAGATAATCACTTAACCTTCTCTTTTTGAATATGTCGAGGAGTCCTCCCTTATTTTCTTTTGGAAATTTTTCCTGTTAGCCAGGAATCTTAGGGCTTGTCAGAGGGTGTGATTTGTAGAGCTCTTTAGAGTGTTATGCTCTAACTGCCCCCTTTAGAGCCTGCTGGAGTGAAGTAAAAGGCACCTAACCTTAATGTGAACTAGGTACCTTTTAGTTTGCCCCAGCAGGGTCTATGCACAGTAGTTAGAGTGCAGCACATTAGAGCACTTGATATATTACATACCTTTAATTTGCTTTGTTAGTGCTGTGTAGACAACACCTCAGTAAGTTTGGGGGACTGTATTTACCTGGAATGCTTATGTGCAGTTTTTCCCAGATAAGGTGATTTCAGGCCTGAACCAGAATCTGGTCCCTAAATTTGTCTTTCACTTGAACCAATCTATTTATTTGATTTCTGTGTGTGCCAAGCCCCTCCACAACTAGAAGAATCTGTTGCATGCCTTATTATTGTTTATGCAAACCATATCCAGGAAGAAAGTCAATACAATTTCAGAAATAGTTGGGTGATCTAAAAAGGGGCACAAGTCATCCATAATCACTGTTTTCATACAGATAAATTCAGTACTTTGGCTTGCAAATTGTTCATAAAATATTGCTCTCCTTCTGCGATGGCTTGCTCAGGCAGGCATGGCTATTTCTTCTGCAGAACAGCACAGTGCTTCATTCCAGTAAATTTGCTCTATGGCTATGTGGTCTTCAGTGTATTCTTTTATCCATTACTTTAACATACATGCTATTTTTCTTCTTGATTCAGATTTCTTGATGTTTTAAATTTTCCTGCCATTTGTAGAGATTGTTTTTACTGCTGGCTACTTCCCAGATGTAGTGGCTCATGGAGCAACAGGTGCTCACCATGGAGTACGATAAAATGTACTTACTTACCCAGCTGTAATTTTTCCTTCTCTGTAGTGGACACCTGGTGTTCCCTGAGACCCTAGCCTCACAAAACCTTCCATTAAATTCCTGTTGCAGAGGAAATATCTGTCTTTATTTTTTCCCTTTATGGAGCATTCCTACAGAGAGAAGGAGAAGTCTTGGATTTCCCTCATATTGGAACCAGAATTTGCAATGTCTTCATTTTCATTTTTGTATAATAAATGAATAAGTAGATAAAAGATATAATTTTCTGCCTTCATTTGGCTAATTTTTTAACGTTTGTTTATAGAATATATATAGTTTGTTTTCTCAGCTTGGGCAATTGGTTAGGGAGTTAGAGAGGTAGTCAGTTCTCTGAACGGCAGTTGGTGGAGCTTATACATTGTGAAGCTAGAGAGTGAGGGGTTTAAAAAACAAAAACAACCCCCCCCCCACAAAAGAAGAAGAGCTTCCTTTTGAAAGATGAGGAGGAATAATCCTGTTGTAATGGATGATGGAGTACCAGGTGAGCGCTTCAGAGGAGGAAAAGTTATGGATGGGCAAACAATTGTTACTATTTTTGAATATGAGATCCTTCAATGTGTTCTCAATCCTTTTCAGGATGAAGGTGTGTATAACTAAGTAAATACAGAAAAATTATATGTAGATATATGTAAAATTATTCCTTTTGGGAAGTAGTAATTTGTGCATGCACAGTTAATTGAAAGTAGAGTTTGATGTATATTTCTAATCTCAGGTCAATTATAGTTTGAGTATGGTCTTTTCATTTGGCTCACAGTCTTCTCTGTAGTTCCTTTATTTGAAAGGACTATTTTTGCATTTATTGACTATTTTATAACCCTCTGTATGTGGTTAGTGGTTGTTAAGGCTGCAAGTCCGTGACTTTCCGTGACCTCTGTGACTTCTGCAGAGGCCGGTGCTGGCTCCAGCTGCCTGAGCAGGGCAGCCCCTGGGCCAGCAGCAGCAGTTTTGGTGTGTGGTAGGGGGCTCAGGGCTAAGGGCAGGGGTTGCTTATCTTGGGGTGGGGGGACTCCCTGGCACCCACTGGCATTGTCCTTCAGCTCCTAGGCAGAGGGGCCAGGGGGCTCTGCGCACTGCCTGCGCCCTCAGGCCCCACCCCTGCAGCTCCCACTGGCTGCAGTTCCCAGCCAATGGGAGCTGCCAGCGCTTGTGGTGGGAGTAACGCGTGGAGACCCCTGGCTCCTCTTCCGCCTAGGAGCTGCAGGGACATGCGGAGCTGGGTAGGGAGCCCATGCCAGCCCCACCAAACATCCCCCCCAGCACCAACGGGGGTCCCGGGCTGTGCACTGCTGGCCCCCCCCCCCCGAACCATGGGGTCCCTGGCCATGCACCACTGCCCTCCCCAGCACCAGCGGGTGTCCCGGGCCACCTCCCCCAGCACCCGCAGCATCCCACCCAAACTTTAGTTAGGGGTATATAGTACAAGTCATGGACAGGTCACGGGCCGTGAATTTTTGTTTACTGCTCGTGACCTGTCCATGACTTTTACTAAAAATACCCGTGACTAAAATGTAGCTTTAGTGTTTGTTGATCACTGCTTGCTACTTTGAGTTATGATTTCTATAAGTGAATAAGAGTAAGAGAAGTGGATCCATCATAAGAGACAAGCAAAGTTTGATTTCATATATGTAATGATCAATTGTTCAGGACAGACTCTCTCTGTGTTTACCTAGTATTTATTTACTTATTTATATTTATACAACAAATTAAAAGGACTCCTCTTCTAGACATCCCTGTCATAAATTATATAAAAAAATAAGTTAAATCATCTGCAGAACACCAAACTCCGTCCCCACAAATCTGATTTCCCTCAAAAGTCCACCTTGTAATTTACCCTGAAGATCAATAGATTTGGGGTTTTCAGACCTAGTGGGGGGATCTGTTCTGTAGAGATTTGGCTTAACATAGGGTTTCTGTCAAGTCAGGAAAGAGGAAAAGTCAAATGGAGCTAAAAATGTCACAGAATGTCATCAACATAATGCTTATGTTTATTTAACCAGTTTAAATGATAATTGTCCTATTTGTTGCATCTTCTCACCTTTGGAAGTACTCCTCTGGGGGAATCATGGTTGATTGAGCCATCAGGAAGAGCTTTAAGTTCTAGTTTGACACGCAAATGAAGGAGGAACTCTGCCTCACCTCCATTTATTTGACTGGATGGACATGCTTTATGATCTCTGTCGAGAGTAGTGGATCCATATTGGGAAAAATGAAATTACAGGAAACCCCCTTCTTTTGTCTTTCTAATAACTCACTTTTAATTAAACAAACTGATGATTTTCTGATGGTTTTTAATAGAGTGAGAAGTAGTTGGTAGTTCTTTATTCAGTAATTCAATAACTTTGTAGTAGTACATCTAAATGTTCTCATTTTACATATAGTATTTGTGTTTCAAAATTCCTAAACTTGTTATCTGCAGTGCCAGATCTTTTATTTTTATGTTTGAAGTAATAATTACACTTTTTGTGCCTCAGGGCCCTTGCTGGATATTGGCATAATTGAATCTGTGGTGGTGTATGTCAAAATGCACCTTTTCTTTTATAAGAAATATATTAAGCTTTTTTATTTTAAGAACAATAATTTCTGACTACTCTCGTATAACCCAATTGAAAATACATCAAATGCCATTCAGTCTGTACACCTCGTTTTTATTGAATAATGTAATTACAGAATTTCACTGGAAAATGAAATTATTTATTTTTATTGTTTTTATACAGGATTTTATGTCTGTCTTTCCATAGTTGCTCTAATAGAAAATTGAAAGATAAGTGTCTCTTGGGCTTCTGATTGTGGGATTACCTCTTCAAAAATTCGATGATCTAAAAAGCTTATAACCTGTACATACTTGTAGAACCCCAGAGCAATTCTCAACATTCTGTTGACTGTACTGATTATCTTCATAGCCTTATTGCTCCTGAATTTTTAAGGCGGTTGTGGTATTTAGAAAGTTAAGGGAAACTCTGAACTGATTAATAATGTCATCATTCAAATATAAGTTTCAGAATATGGCATTGATTATTACTGGGTAAATTTAGATGGTGAAGAAAGAGAGGGATTTGTAGCACTGGCTAAAATCAGGCATAGTACGCATATACATTATACTCATTTTGCCTGAATAGTTCTTCTAAAATGTTATAGTACCATTGCTGCCATCTCATTTGCAGTCACACCTAAGTAGGATATTGTGTGATTGTATTTAGGATTATGTCTAAGCAATTGTATCAGATAACATGGTGGCTTTGTAGTGTGGACAAAGGAATAGCATGAGACTGCTTACACCAGGGGTTCTCAAACTTTTGTACTGGTGACCCCTTTCACATAGCAAGCCTCTGAGTGCGACCCCCCTAATAAATTAAAAACACTTTTTTATATATTTAACACCATTATAAATGCTGGAGGCAAAGCAGGGTTTGGGGGTGGAGGCTGACAGCTCACGACCCACCATGTAATAACCTCGTGACCCCCTGAGGGGTCCCGACCCCCAGTTTGAGAACCCCTGACTTACACCCTTTCACTTGTTTTAGGATGGAATTTGAATCCAGCTTCTTAGAGGTAAAAAGCAAGTGCATGAAATTGTGCTATCTGTAGTAACATCCTTGAGTCCTGAGCATAATGCAGGGCTCCCTAAAACCTTTCAAATGTACCAAGAAATGTCTTCTTAATATAATTTAATAAACACGAGCTTCCAAAATTCGTCTGTGAAGAGTAGAAATTACCTTTGTATATTTAATCAAATTCATCTTAAAGGTAACCAGAAAGTATTGCTTTAAATTACTTTACTGTAGTGTTATCTACTGAACACCAAACAAGAATATGAGGGGCCTTCAGAGCACAGATTATTGTTAAGGAAAATTCTCTACATCTACAACATACTGGTTTGGAATGATTTCAAGGGCCTCTCATTAGTTCCTTTTTCTGTAACATCTTGTGTCCCATTGTTGTTCTGCCTGCCACAGTAACACACTAAACAGTTAGTTTCTAGCTCCTTTCTTCAAAGTTTAACCAGAAAATAACTGGCTAAAGGAACAGTAAATATGCTTTCATTAATATACACAGCTTGTGATTAGAGCACCACTGACAAGTCTGGCAGACAATTCTAAGACCTTCTTGTTTGGTCTTGGCTCTAGAGGTACAACTTCACAAACTGGTGGTTTGACACATTCTGGCCTGGCCATAAACAGACTTTAGTCTTTTATTCTCAAAATGTAAGACTTCCCATTTTGGGCCTATTGAGTCATTTGTGTGCATCGTAATAGATAATTCCTCTGTAGCCATCTACAGAGTTTTTTGCAGGGGTGAACTCATGCAGCTCCATTGATGACGTACCAATCCACTGCAAATATATCTTGGGCTTTGTCTACGCTACAGGGGAAATTCGATCTAAGCTACACAATTTGAGTTACGTGAATAGCTCTCCCATCGACTCCTCCTACTCTTCTCGATTCTGTAGAGTACAGGAGTCGATGGGAGAGCGATCTGCAGTCCATTTAGCAGGTCTTCACTAGACCCACTAAATTGACCGCTGATGCATTGCTCGCCACTCATTGATCCCCCAGTAAGTGTAGACAAGCCCTTGGTGTATATGGAGGTAGTGTAGGCTAATAATTCTGTAAGGGAGAATGTTAGACTCTGATTTAGTGGAGGGATAAAATGAAAATTGTGAAGTCAAGTATATCCGTGAGTTATCAGTGAATTTAAGGTGCGGAACTTAATGCCGGATTTAGAAAAAAAGAGGATCCTTTTATAAAGAAAACAAAAAAGTTTAGAGTCACTTTTGTGCTGATAGTTGCTGTTTTATTGTCCCTATTTGAGATGTATAGCCCAGAACCCTTCTGTTATGTAATTAAAAACCCCTAATATATATGAAATTCTTCTTTAAAAGGGCAGTTTTGCTGTGCTTTTTATGTGGAGGAAAAAAACAAAGCCTTGTAATGGTCTATGGCAACTGTTGCTAGGTGCATTTGGAGACTTTATGGGAAACAGACCTACAGTACATATGTAATGTACATTTATAATGGCAAATACAGTTTGCTTCTGAAAATCACTCACAAATAAGATTGCCTACAAGTAACAAAAACAGCACTTCCTTGGAATTGTGTTCTGGGATTAACAGAAAAACACTGTCTCTTGTGGGATTGTGGAAGTCAAAATTCACCGAATAATTCATGATGTAGCAGACCAATAATGTCAAGCCATTTAGTGCATGGTTTCTGGGCCTCTTTCAGTCTGCAACTCCAGATCTACCTATGTTCCTCCCACCCCCATCTTTCACTCTTATCTAGGAGTTCTTTGTATATTTTCAATCTAAGACCAAAAATGCTGTGGTACATCATAATTTATTAAAATAAATTCAGATTTTCTCAATATATACATTGAATGTAATTGCCTAATTTCACATTAAAATATATAATTTATACATTGTTATAAGATGTCGTAAACTTCACATTCCCCAATGTTTTTATAGCTAATACTTCAGGATGTCACATATAGCCCTAAAAGTGATATAAATTCAAAATTATTAATAGAATTTCAATATTCAATGATATATAGACCCTGATACTGCTGTCAGGATCTATGTGGGTAGCCCGTTGTGCCCATGTGGAGCCTAGTAATTTAGATGATTCTGTTCAATAATTCAAAACAGTAAAACAAAATATTATCAAAATATATCCAGCTCTGTGTATGCACGTGCATACACAATGTGAAAAATAGGGAAACAACTTTTTTAGAAATATATGTTAAAGACAAATAATATATTTATAAAACACTCCTCTTGAATGTGAGTTATACCATAACTGATTATTCACTGTTTCTTCAGAAGTAGTTACATTGGAAAAACTAGAAATGGATAGAACAGAAGAAAATGGGCCTAATTCTTGGGGCTGGCCAAGCTATGCTAGATACACTACCTTGATGGGGAGGGGAAGCAATCATCTGATTCCAGTCCATAAATTAGAGTAGCCTCAGTTTATATTCTGAAAATTATTTTTATAGAGTCTGGAAACATTTATTTTTAAATGAAAGCTTTAGAATCTGTAGCATATACCTCAACTCTCAGAAGACAACTTTGGATTCACCAGGGGGTTGAGCACTGGTTGGGGCCTGAAAATATTTTCTAGCAGCTGTAGTGCTTACTACTGTGAATAATCCTATCTATAGCAACATCAGGTAAGAGCATCTGCAACAGCATAGCACCCACCTCTCGTGAGCATCCCTTCTGGTCAGGTGTGTCTGCAGTCTTTAAACAGTCCTGGCCCTGGTGTCAGGCCATACCCCCAGTGCTCTCCCTGGAGGCAACGGTTTTGCCCTCTTGGTCTGTTCGGGCTCCAGGTGGGCCTCTTAGCAGTTCAGTCCCCCTTCCAGGGGTTTATCACTGTTCAATTATAGGCCACTTCCCCATGGCCTATAGGGGAACCTGGGGCCACGCACTACTCCAGGTCCCAGCCCAGGGACCCTAAGAATAGAGGCCACATGCCACCATGTCCCTTTAACAAAACTGCTTTCAGTTCCCTGAGCCACTTCCCCACATTCCCAGCCTTCACCGATGCTTCACCCATAGCTCAGGGCTCTTCTGTGTTCAGGCCTAACAGCCAGCCAGGAGCTCTTTCTCATTCCCCCTGTCCCTGCGAGCACTGAGCTGTCCAGGGTGCTGCCAGTCCTTTTGGCCAGCTCAAAGCACAAACTGCACCCCTCTAGCTCCAGCAAGGAACTACTTGTGTCTGGCTCTGAAGCTGTTTTTATATGGCCCTCCTGGGCGCTGATTGGCAGCTCTCTGCAGCCTCTTTGGTTGGCTAGCCCTTTGCAGCCTCTCTAGACCACTTGGAACACTTAACTCCACTGCTCCTTTCCTGGGATGGGTGTGGCAGGACCCCATGGCCTCCAGCATGGGGCTTCTGAGCCTAGTCCACCCCATCATAGCATCTTAAATAGTTTTCTGGAAATATCTGATCAGTTTTCTAAAAATAATGCTGATAGGGGTTAATCAACTTGTCATGATGGAATAATTTTCTTCCTTATAAAAATGAACAAAAATGAGACACTAAATAACAGTTGGTACACAACTAGGATGCTCGCCATTTGGAGACATAGCTGCAGTCACTATAGAGAATTTTTTTTGACAGATAAGCTATGTGCTTAAGAAGTTAAATGTTATGCTAAGACTTTGGAAAACAGATCACAATGTACAGTGCTGCATTCACATAGAAGACATAAACAACATTAGCTGCACCATATAGGTCTGTTTGCTAAAACTCTTATAGCTATTGTGTAGTATATGCAGAGTTAATAAACTATATACCAAACACCCTTAAGTTTTGACACAAACATTAATTTATTTCTTTTAGTGAAAACAGTTCAACTAGTGTTTTAATTTAGAAATTTACATTTCCTTTTTTCCCCTCTCTCATTAAGATGGTCTTCTGTTATCTTTTTCTTCTTGGTGGCCATCAGCTTGGCCAGAAGGGTCTCTGAAATCAAGGCCCTTATGTTGGAACTGCCTTACATGGTGTTCTTCAAGGACAAGATCCAACTGCGCCTCCTCCTGGCCTTCCTGCCAAAGGTCGTGTCACAGTTCCATAGCAACTAGACCATTTTCCTGCCAGTTGTCTTTCCGAAGCCTCACAAGAACTCTGAGGAATGGAGTCTTCTTTCATTGGATGTTAGGTTTGCCCTCACCGTCTATATTGAAAGGACTAAACCCTTCCGCAAATTCTCACACCTCTTTGTAGCAATAGCAGAAAGGCTGAGAGGGCTATCTGTGTTAGCCCAGAAGATCTCGTTCCGGAGAACTGCCTGTAATCGGGCTTGCTACAAGCAGGTGAATGTCCTGCCACCAGCCTGTTAAGTGTTCACTCCACAAGAGCACAGGCTTCATCAGCAGTGTTCCTCACACAGGTTCCAATCCAGGACATCTACAGGGCTGCAACGTGGTCATCGGCATATATCTTCGCATCTCACTATGCTATCACCCAACAGGTCTGAGATGACACCAGATTCGGGAGAGTGGTGTTACAGTCAGCATGTCCATGAACTCCAAATCCACTTTCTGGGTACTGCTTGTAAGTCACCTCACATGGAATGGACACGAGCAAGCACTCGAAGAAAAACAGTTATTACCTTTCATAACTGTTGTTCTTCAAGATGTGTTGCTCATGTCCCTTCTGTGACCCACCCTCCTGCCCCTCTCTTGGAGTTAACTTGCAAGAAGGAACTGAGAGGTTGCATGGCCAGCGGCACCCCTTATACCGGTGCATAAGCGTGTGGCACCAGAGGGTTCTAAAGCCAGCCTGACAGGTACCACTGAGGGAAAAATCTCTGGTAGTGGTGCACGCAGTGCACACACACCTAACATGGAATGGATGTGAGTAATATATCTTGAAGAACAACAGTTACAAAAGGTCCGTAACCATTTGTTTTCATCTGCAACTAGCAGGTGGAATCAGGAAAATAAATCAGCAATTTCAAAAGGTGTGGAGACACAATACTAAAACAATTACCATCATTTACACTGAAGAAGCAAATGCAGCCATTTTGTTGATAACACTGACATTTGAGCTCAATTTAACATTCTCTCTTGTCCTCACTTGAAGTAAGACAAAATTCTATGCTAAACCACACCTGTATAGAATACTAGATATGCATAGGGAGTGTCAGTTAAGAGCGATAGATTCATATTAGGAGAATTAAAAATTAAAGGTAAGAAAACTAATCTTGCCATTGTTCTGAAATGGATGCACAGATCAAGACAAAAGCCATAACTCATGAGAAGTAGCTTGAGGACATGCATATCTGGACTGTTAGCCACCACACAAGTGCAGCTGTAGGAATTTCCAACATGTTCCTCCATGTCCTCTGGAAATTGTGTAATAACCAGGTAGAGAGCTGTCAGTCCAACACAGAAAGCACTTAAAGTGCTAAGGCCCACCTGATGCCTTTGGGACATAAGTAAATTATTATAGTAGTTTTCTGCCTGGGTCTTTATTAAGAGTTTTCCACCCTTTACCTGCAATTGCTTAAGGCTTTGTGGGTTCAGGCAGGTTTTGGTGAGGAAGTAGACTGCCAGTGTTGGTTCAAAAATGCTCTACTGCTGATGTAAAACTGTTGCCAACAAAGTACAAGGGCAGCTTGGACAGAAGCATCCCTCTGACCTTGAGAAGACAAATTCAGGTCCTAAAACTATTTTGCTGAACCCTCTTGATATGTCCACAATCTGTTGGGCAGCAAAGTAGAGCACAGCTAAGATTCTGGATACATGAGCAGAGGAGTGGCTGCTGAACAATATTGGTGGGGAGGTAAGAGAAGAAAACCTCTGATGCTAAGAGAATATGTCCCAAGTGCTCTATTCCATTTTAAAAGAAGAATATTTTCTGAACTGGAAAGCATAAGCAGGAGCCATTTGTTGTTGCTGTTGGTCTGCACAACTGCTTCAATCACTAACAACAGCTGTGGATTTACTGCTAAGTTACGGGAATCCCTGCCCTGTCCCCAACATGCTCCAGTGAAGATCTTCTCCTTTCCAGATGGGTGTGGGCCAAGCTAGAAGAAGAGGAAGAAAATGAGCAGGAATAAATAAAGGGAAACTTGTTTGGCAGGGTAAAAATTCCCTTACAACAGACTCTCCCGCAGGCAGCAGCAGAAGAAACATTTGCCCCTCTCCACAGAGGCAGAGACACTGATGAGGACACAATCAGTTCAGCAAATATACTATCAGGAGGAACTTTTTACCTCCAAAAAGGAATTATGCTTCAATTTTGCAAATATTCATAAGTTATAGGTCCTGTTCAGAAAAATGGATCTGTTACAGGAGAAAGTTGTTTCCTGGACCCTTTTGTGGTTTAATAATTATGTCTAGCAAACCTAATAATAAACTTCCTTGAACTTCTCAAGCAGAAGTACGGCTGTGCAAGTCCTCTTGTTGGGAAAGGTTATAGCACTGGATTGACCTGTCAAGTAGAAGAGCAAAATCCATAAATCCAAGTTACTGTAAGGAAATTGCAGAAATCTGATTTACAGGTCGGATTTTTTCTTAATAATAATAATAATAATTAATAATAAAAAGCCCTAACCATATTGTGTGTGGGGAGCAATTGACATTTTAAAAAAAGATTCTCTTTAATCATTTTGTTTTGGCTAAAAATATCATATATGGCTTTTCTAAACCTTGCTCAGCAATCTCCATTCATGTTTGATAACTAGTGGTGTGAGCTCATAAACTCTGCTGCTGGCGAGGAAGCGTCTCATTAATCCAATAGGTATTTTTATTAAGCAAATGAGAACCTTATGAACCTTTTTTCATTTTGTGATGAAGCTTTTCCCTCCAGCAAGTTCTGAGATGTATATCTTATACTGAATTTACTGCATATGTGTTTTTAAATACTAAGCCTTTGGTCGACGCAAGTTATGTGGGTGTACACCTGCCAAAATTAGTGTATTGCCTACCTCTTGCTCCCCTGGCTCATGAAGCCATATACTGGCTGCCTTGATAGCACCAAGGAAAGATTCAACTACCAGCTAAGCAGGTGCAGAATGACAGTTAAATGTGCTTTTGTTAGATTGAAGCGACGTATGCTCCCTGGATTAGATCTCAGAGAGAAAGAAATATCTCAACAATTACAGCTACCTGTTGTGTGCTGTGTGATATATGTGAGGCAAAGGGAGAAAAGTTGCAACTGGGGTGGAGGATGCAGGTGGAGCAGCTGTCTGCTGAAATTCCAACATGGAGCTTTGCAACTACAGGAAGTCTTGAAAGACCTCTTTTATGGTCAGCCTGTGCTTGTCTGCACTCTGGCCCTGAGGGTTTGTGGGCTGTTAGGAATTGTGTAGTGCATGGTGTATGTTTATGGATATAACACTGTGTCTTATAATGAACCTATGAACTATTCTATTTTGCTATACATTTATAACTATTGCACTTATTCACTGAAACTATGAATTATGCGGTGCTTACTGTACATTTACGCATATGACAGTATTTTCTTAAACCTATGAGTTTTGTGGTGCAGTACACATAGGAATACTGGATGGTTTGAGTACTGCTATACATTTTGCAGTATGTGTGGTGAACTCAGAAAGATGAATTTATTTTCAAAAATTGAATTTTATTGACTGTCAAAAGAAGTGAAAAAAACACTGTACAAATAAAATAGGACACTGCAATACAAACTTCCAATTTAAGTGAACTGAACATTCTGTGGGTGTGGAGGGGACACCCCTCAAGGTCACAATGGTAGCAACTACAAGTAAAACAAACAGATGTATCATTGTATTTATAGTCATAACGGAATGTAAAAAATAAGTATCAATGCTCCCTTCCCCCATTCCCTCTACATTTTAAAATAAATCTCTGCACAGCAACACTCTCCAGCCCAAGCCATAGTGAGTATTGTCCGTGAAGGGGTTGGGGGGAGGAGAGAAGGAGGGCATTAAAATTTTTAGTTGCGTGAAACAATTTGGTCCCTATTTTCATGGATACAAGTATACGGCAATGGCACTGGAAAAATGGCACTATTTTCCACAGGCGGTGGTGATTTTAGCTGATATCTCACTCCTGAGGATCACAAAGGCACAGAGAATGCAGCTGCTGCTGGCTTCCTGAAGCCACCCAGGCTGTTATGCCACTAGACTGTTTACTGCAATGGGTGCCAGCAGAAGTTATCACGAACTGGTGTGAGAAACTGCCGTGCTGCAGAGGAAGAAGTAAGGTGGTCATCCCTAGACACCTTTGGGAAGATTGCAGAGTACTTCTGTGAAAGTTTCATCAAGATCTCTCAGGAAGATACTAGGGACATCCCTATGTACATCAACAAACTGTTCCGCATGCCGCTTCTCCCTCCCGCCCCCATCCTATAGGGGAATGAAAAGCAGATAACAACTCTACCTGTTTTTTATGCTACCTCTTCTCATATGAATAAAAGAACGAAAAGTCGATACATGTGTCTTTGGTGACTTGGAATGAACCCGATGCTGTCTTTTCATTTAAACATTGCAAGGGAAGATTTATACACACACCTGAGGTTCCTTCCCCTGCATCGGGCTTGTCCATGCTTGGCTGATGGGGCTGGTTAGACTGCAGGGGAGTCTCAGACAGATCCTAGCTTGCGGCATAGCTGGATTCCCCTTCACGCCCCCCTCCCCTGCCACGTTTTTGTGCTCCTGCTCCACCTTTTCCTCCTCTTTATTCATGGCAGGGTTCTCTGTCTTGGGCTCCACTCAGGTATCCACAGTGGTCTGTGGGGTGCTAGAGGTATCTCTGCTGAGTATGGTTTGTAGGTCATCGTAAAAGCAGCAGGTTTGAAGCTCAGCACCAGATCAACTGTTGGCCTCCCTGGCCTTGTGGTATGCCTACTGTAGTTCCTTCACTTTCATGTGGCACTGCTGCTCATCCCTGGCCAGAATGTTCATACGTTGGTGTCTAAATTTAGGCACCTAAATCTAGGTGCCTTTGTCTAAGTAAATGACCAGATTTTCAGAGGCTCATGGTGTGAAAGTCTGAAAAATAGCTCCCTTGCATTACTGCAGCCACTTACACACACGCTTCACTTGACTTCAGTGGGACTACTGGTATGGTTAAAGTAAAGCATAAGTGTTTGACGGATTGGGATTATATTTCATTTTCTAAATATGGATTTAGTTGCCTGACTTTGGACACCCACATCTGAAAATTTTGGCTGAGCTTCCACCAATATGTGTTATAATTTTGTTGGAGCTGCATTTTCTTTTGCTTGAGATAAAAGGTGCTAATTCAACTGTAAAAAGTCTGGTAAGAGACCAGATTCTTGGTAGTTTAACAAATAATTTAATATGGTAGCCTCCTCAACTAGCATTTTATACTATCAGTAGAACAAAAATGATATTCAGATCCCTAAAGGGATCCTGCCAGACATTGTGATTCAGAGCAGAGGTGTATTCTGCTGTGCTGCTTTTCTAATAAAGAATTTTGTCGCTGATCATTTGCAGTCTGTAGAGTCAGGCTTGTCATTACTACTTATAATTTGCAGAGAATACTGAATAAAACCATTATATTTTAGGAATTTTCTTATACCACATATAAGATTTCTGTGTAGTCATCATTAGCATTTCTTTTCAATACATAAGTCAGGAAAAGATTAAGTCAGTATACTAAACAGATTGAAGAGATCTGAGAAATTTCACCTGTCATTTCCCTTCAACTTAGCAAACTACATTTATTATCAAATAAAGTGCTCTAATATTACTTTATGTAACTGTACTGGAAAAATTGGTTGTCTTAGAAAGATTAGTTTCTGTCAAAAAAAGTGTGCTCATTTTTGCTTGAGGAAGGAACTCTGGGCATCACAAGTGTTTATTAAAAATGAAGATGACTCCTGTGGTGACAGCAACTGACAGACTTAATAACACTACCTTCTTTAAAGTTACCATTTTAACTCTGTATAGCAGAGGCTTTTAAGAAGTGACAAGCTCCAGCTCTTTCCTTGAAGTAATTTTACAGAGGATGTTTGACTGCTACCTGCAGTTTTAGAGTTATAGTTGTTTCTTTCTCACATATGTAAGAAACAGATCGGTGTGCTATAAATGCACTCAAGTTTAACTTTTGCTTTCTTTAAACTCACACAGTTGCATTACCTGTTAGAGGAGTAAAGTAATTTAGTGAGTGAAAAAGCTACCATGTTTCCAAAAAATTTCCAGATTCAGCTGTTTTGTGGGAGATTCTTAAAAAACATTGTAATAATTTATTAAGCAACTAAATGCTTATTGGGGCAGGAACCTTGTCATTTTATGTTTTTATAAAGCAGTATGCACACCAAATATACTGCATGAATAATATTAATCCGTAAAATATAAATAATTCCTGTGTAAACTTAAAAAGTTGAGGATGTTGGAATGGTAAAATGTTATTACTAAAAAGCTTAATAATAATGTAATTCTTCCTGAATGGTGCTAAATAGAATATTTCAATAGGTTTTTGGATGTCAGTATATGTCGTATATTTTGTTCTTTCTTTACTAGAAAAGCTTAGTCAAGATAAAATGTTTTTTTTTTTAATTTATTTTCAGTTTTTATTGAAAGGGAATAATACAGTGAGTGACAGGTTGTTGTGTTGTTGGTATTTGCTTTATTTTTATGATCCCTAAGCCTGTGATACAGACATATAGCCGTAATACTCTAATATCTTGATGAATCCTGTTGCTAAGAAGGACTATAACTGCTCTCAAACGGCTTTCAGTAAATATCTGAGGAAGTGTTTTAATCAAATCTTAGTCACTCTAATTACAATTAATAGTAAATCAAGTGCTGCTCAAGGAAAGGTAAGGTTTAACTGACTTTTCAATCATTCTCTTTTAGCATATGTTAATCAGATTACCAACCACTTTTGCAACAAATAAAAAGTATTTTATGGCAGAAATGCATTTCATCACCTGCAGAAAGTGTGATGCAACTGCCTTTCTAAAGCCCAAATCTTTGCCAGAATGTAAAGGAATATGGTTTGATGAGATGTTTGCACCTCCTGAAAAGTTTGAACATGACCATGGTTTTGTCTGCACTTCTGCAGCAATTACATATTAACCCTAGTCTGCTCACTGTAATGTCTTCCTATAAAACTTTAGAGGCATGCCAGTTTCAGTGACCAGGCCCTAATCATAATATATGCTGAAGGGCCTATAAAAATGTAGGGCTCCCCACATTTTGGGATCCAAAACTACGAACTCCCTTTCAACATACCTGAGGAAGCTTGGTGCTGTATATTTCCAAAGAGGTGCCATTGTTGCCACTATACCATTTTCCCTTTAAAAAATATTTTTAAAGCATCTTTATTTCTGGTAGATCCAAGCCACATTTAGCTTTAATTCTCCAAGACCTCCTGTGCTCTTGCTCTTCATTGGGCTCATTTACCAGTTTGGAATTAGTAGGAAGGAGAAGGGGAAGCTCAGGTCTTCTAGGTCGGGGTCTTCCTGTGTTAGTATGTATTTTATTAGTGTGTATCCTGGGACTGCTGAAAAGACACTTTTCTGGGATGGCTCTATTCTCAGCATAGTTTGTGATATTATTTACTGGGAATGAGCTGTGATGTACTGGGAAGTGGGAGTTTAATACTAACTACCTGTTTGGGCAATTTTTAGCCTGCAGAAAACAAATAGTTACTTGTTCTAAACCCACCCTCCTCATCCCAAAGGAATTTAGGTATGGATCCCTCATGCACATTTTAAAGTGGTTATTTACTGCAGTTATGTTCCTCCATGGTGAGGAAAACTGACTGGAATTTTGGTGGTATTTACAGGCTTGGGAGCAATTATTCAGACTTGTATTAGTAACAAAACAAACAAAAAAGAGTTCCCATAAAGAGCACACTACTAATGTGATCTCAGAATGAAGCATTTATCAAATAAAGCATACGTTTAATATTACTGATGTTTAAAGTTACTGTGGGAGGTAGTTGCTCCTTTTGTATTTACTGTACAATATGTAAAAGTTGCTTTGTGGTAAATACTTTCCTTGTGGGAAAAAAGTTCAAAATAGCTTTGTATTACAAAGGCATAATTTAATTCTAGTTGTAATCATCAAGTTAAAATCAATACCACTTTTCTAGAGCACTTCATATGGAAGCATATTCTTAAATACAATGGTATAATCAATAATCAATTGGACACTTTGTTTTTAGTAATTAACTTTATCTAGTAATTTTTCAAAAGACCCTACACGAGCTTGTACCATACAATAAAGCTCTTTCATCTCATTCTATTTACAGATGGACACAAACTTAGACAGGACAAAATTACTTTCTGGGTTCTGGATATATATGTTTTTTCATTTGCCCTCTTGGATTTTTTTAATTGTCATCCCGGGAATGTGTGTTCAAAAGGTTAAGGCCTAGCTACTTTGCAACAATCAAGTCAACAGTATTTTTTAAAAATCAACTTGTTAGCAGATCTGGCACATTCAGGTATTGTGTAACTGTTCTGGTAAAAAGAAAAGGAGTACTTGTGGCACCTTAGAGACTAACAAATTTGTTTTAGCTCACGAAAGCTTATGCTCAAATAAATTTGTTAGTCTCTAAGGTGCCACAAGTACTCCTTTTCTTTTTGCGAATACAGACTAACACGGCTGCTACTCTGTTCTGGTAAAAATATTGTTTGCAGTCTAGTTGAAGCCATGTTGATTCCAGGATATTAGAAAGATAAGATGAATGAGGTAATATTTTTACTGGACCAACTTCTGTTGGTGAAAGAGACAGAAAATGGTCCAATAAAGGATATTAACTCACCCACCTTGTCTAACTGGTATAAATACAACATTTTATTTAATTTAAACATAGGACACAAGGCTATTACACGCCAATTTGTTAGTGGGTAGCTTCCTATTTTCATACCGGGCCTGGCAACCTAGCTGAGATCTTGAGTATCTCCCACCATTTTAAGAGGACACAGCGGCAAGGGAGTGACTCCAGGCTCTGATCAGAATACTTTTCTGAATTTATTCACCCTTATAAACATAATGATATAAAAAATCAGTGCTGAACTTCACAGATTAACTTGATTTTAAATAAAATAGGACATTTTTATTTATGTATTTGATGGATAACCTTTTCTGTGACACTTATCACTGTGGAATCTTAGTGCCTCACAACTATTGATGAATTTATCATTTCAACACCATTGTGGGGTGTGAAAGTATTATTTCCATTTTACAGATGGGGAACTGAGGCACAAATGGATTAAGTGATTTCCCCAAGGTCACTCAGGAAGTCGGTAGCAAAGCTGGAAATGGAACCCACATCTTAAGGCATGCTTAAAGGCAACAAAGCAGAGTTTTCCTTTTCTTTTGAAAACTGAAGTCATTTTTTTCTATTTCTGAAGAACTGATTCCTCATACTGACAAATTTCCTTCAGCAGAGTCAAAACTAAAAACATTTTTGCCTTGCCTTGTTTTCTCTAACAGTATTATCCATGTTCAAAGTATTTACATTTAGTAAAAAAACAATGATCTAAAACAATTTTTTCCCAGAATGATAGCTCTTAGAAATGTCAAGAGAATGGTTGTTGTTGTTTTGTTTCAAACAAACATTCACTAAGGGCTAAATTCTGCCACCCTGACTTATGCTGAGTAGTATCTTGCTAAGTGAGTAGGGGTTTGTTCTATGTATGCTTAGTCATAGAATCCAATTTCTTAGCCTCCATTTGAAAGACCTACTGATAGAAAATAATCCTATAAATCCACGCCCCCCCCCAAAAAACCCCCAAACCAAAACAAAAAAACAAAACAACAGAATAAGGGACCAGTCTTGGTCTTCTTTAAAAGCAAGGAAATCCAGTTAATCTTATATAGTGTTGGGTGCCCAGTCTAATTATCTCATTTCCTCCTGTTTCTTAAGAATAGTGGAGGACAAGAGGTATAGCACTCCTGGAGAGCTCACTGGGTGAGATATATGCAGTGAATCTATTTGCTTCTGCTTTCCTCTCTAGTAGCAGACTTTATTGTTGCCAGAAAAAAAAGATCAGTCAATTCGGCAGTCTGTCACACATACCTCAAACCAGGTTGCAGTGGTCCTAGCAAAAAAGCCCCATTTCCTCTCACCTGCTGATGGTAATGTGCAGAGGAGTAGAGGAGGGAATAGAAGCAAGAAGGTGGGTGGTTCTGCCAATGTAAGCAGTAGTATGAGAAATATAGCTAGCCTGCTGATTTCCTTAGGGCACAACTCCCTCTCACGGTAGTGTTAGTGTGGGATGATGTTTTTCCTCTGGACACATCCTCAGTCCTGGATATGTGGTGGGAAGAGCTGGGGAGAACAGCTTCTTCTCACATTCCTTTTGATTGAAGCTGCTGCTGAAGTTGGAAATAAATACAACTTCCCCTCCACTTATGCACTGAAGAAGATGAAATATGTAGACAAGTTTGTGACAGTTTGAGGAATGTCTCTGTCTATGTCCAATTATGAATTCCATTTGTTATTATG
Organism: Eretmochelys imbricata; assembly: GCF_965152235.1. Classification (NCBI taxonomy): domain Eukaryota; kingdom Metazoa; phylum Chordata; order Testudines; family Cheloniidae; genus Eretmochelys; species Eretmochelys imbricata. Next base: position 10,812,648 of record NC_135581.1, on the reverse strand, counting down.
AGCACTATTTATATAGCAAGGTGAGAGAGACCAGAACCAGAAGACTCAGCTGGAGGAGTGGGGAGAGCATGCATAAACCATTAGGAAGTCTTGAGAGGTTCAGCACTGATCTTAGTGTTGAGGGCAGTTGGACTCCAAATTACCATATTCAAAACTGGAAGTCTGGCCTGAGAACCCAGAACGAGAGAGAGAGAGGATCTGGACACTACTCAGGCCCAGCTGATATATAGCAATGATGGGCAACCTGCGGCCCATCAGGATAATGTGATTGTGGGCTGCAAGACATTTTGCTGACATTGACCGTCCACAGGCACAGCCCCCCGCAGCTCCCAGTGGCCATGGTTCACCATTCCCAGCCAATGGGAGCTGCGGGAAGTGGGGGCCAGCAAGTTCCAGTGGCCCGCTGCTTCCTGCAGCTCCCATTGGCCAGGAACGGCGAACCACGGCCACTGGGAGCTGTCGGAGGCCATGCCTGCAGACATTCAATGTCAGCAGAGTGTCTTGTGGCCCACAATTAGATTACCCTTACATCTGGTGGCACATTAATAACATTACAACTCATAGAAGCCACATTCAGAGCAGCGATATCTTGGTGGTTTCATCCCTTCAAAACGTTGCAGTTTTAAGAAACTTGGACGAGAGTACTTTGAATCCTGCTCAGAGCCTAGTGTATCTGGTATTTACTTGTAAAGTATATACACTGTAGTGAGAGTATTCCTATAACATATATCTGAAATCTTGCACTATTTGTCATTTCAAAATGGAAAGGATGCAGTTAGTTTAGCATCTGGACAGCCAGTGGCAATAAGGTGTTTCTTGATTCCCCTCTTGATCTCTTTGCCTTAGGGAATCAGTTTTCTCCAGGAGTTGTATCTCTCACAGAAAGTAGTTCATAATGAGAAAGTGGCTCCAAATCAAGGAACATTTAAGCTGAAAAGTAAAACAAATACTGTACTGAGCACTGTGCAAGAAGACAGCTGCTGATCTGGAAAAGAAGCAAGTAAGTCTTACAGATAAATTTAAAGCCTCCATACTTGCTCTTGGGCCTTAAAGAGGTGATTCCACAAACCAGCAAATCAGGGCAGTCAAACTAAAGCCTGTTCTTGAGTTAAGTGGTATGACTTTAAAAACTAGTGAGTGAAGAACCTGGTGTTATATGACTTTGGGACACAGTAAATAATTGGTTATCCCCAACCTGTCTGGTCCCAGTGTACTATTTCAAATAACTTTTTTTTAAAAAAGATGATTATACTACACATTCCACAAACAGAAAATGTGTCCTGGTTGATGGAGAACAATTAATTATTTAAAGGGGGACTATTAGCCTCTGACTTGGCAGGTGTAAATTGTGAAATGATTTTTATCACCCCAAAAATGATAATCAATCAGCTGAATATGTAGAGCATCCCTAGAGCTCTATGAAGCCACTAGATGGTTTAAACCAGAGACCTAGGCTTGTTTGGCAAGATTTTTGGCTAAAGAGTTTTTAATATTTAAACATGATTCATCAAACTCCAAAAAGCTTTCAGAGGCTTTAGTGCTAAAAGAGGACACTGAAATAATTGGTAATAGTGAAGTTACGTAAAGCCCTTAATTCAATATCATTGGGAAAATTTCCCTTCTAGAATATCCAAAATAAATTCTTCATGGACAAACTTTTCAGTTGCATGAAAACCCTTTTTACCTTTGGCTGGCACATCCTATGGACTGCTGAGCCTATCTAGGATTTCTTCCTTATCACTACATGCTCCCCTCTCATTCTAGATAGTTTGGCAATTTATTACTTAAGGGATTACTATGCAGATACCATTTTTTCTAAACTGGCATACAGAAACTGGCAAAAAATAAAATTGTACTTGCTAACTGACCTGCTGCATTGGCAATGTGCAATTTTAGAATGATGTTGCTTGTAAAGAATCTCACTATGGGTATTCCATGTTGAGCTAGTTTCTTATAGCACTTACTTCCTTTCTCTACATGTTGATGGTTTCTATTGCCATGACAAGTTTCAGGTATTGCTAATAGCTTGTTGAAGCATTTATTTGAGAATGAGCAAAACTCTGGAAGTCTAATCTGAGGAAAATATTCTTTTAGGAGGTTTCCACTGGAGAGTGCTAAACAGTCCCCTTTCGTGAACAGGATGCTGTTGCCTGTGCAAATGTACTGCTGTCCATTAGTCCTGAAGGGGGATGCATCTGGAACAGTAAGACAATTAACTGGAAAGGTCTCCATGAATGACAGACACAGAGATGGATTTAAGCGGCAGGCCACTACTTCATGAATTAAACTCTGGGGTGGGGTGTGATACCCCCACTCTTCAATCTTATATACCAGGCATTTGACTGGGTCCACTGTCGGGTGAGAGGGCTCCCAATATTACTAATTACTCAAGTTAGACCCTCCTTGGCCTATCCCATCTCACTTCTGAATCCTCTCACCTTCCCCCCAGATAGAGGTTGCAACAAGCTAAACAGTCTTACCTTTCCTTATATTAAACTTTCAAGTCCTCGTCTTTTCATTATGATGCAAGGAATGCAAGAACCCTCTGGATCTCAGACAGTTTGGCCCAATGGGAAAAATTCCTTCTTGATCTCAAAACATGTCATCAGTCAGTACCACAGCATCCTGAAAAACACATCTCCTGTACTCCCCCTAAGGTGAATGACTGAGAGTGGGGCAGCTAAAGGGGCACGATTCTTTTGAAAAGCCCAAGAAGGGTTTAAATAGAAGGATGAGGAGTCGGGGTGGAGTGCAAGAGCCAGTCAGCACACCCAGTCCCCCCTGCCTGGCCAATGGAAGATCAAGAACCCAAGGAGGCGAAATCCAGCTCTTCCCTCCCCAACCTTGCACTCTCCCTCTCCCCTATACCCTTTCTGGGCACTGTGTCTTATCCCTTCTGAGCTGACTAACAAACCTTCCCATTGAGAGGTAAAACTCCAAGAAAAGTAGATCTGAGAATTCTGGAAAATTGCAATACCCTCATTTGTAATTGAATCCAAGTCACCCTGATGAAAGATACCAAAGTACTGTCATTACTGTCAGTGACAATAGTTTGCTCTCTACTTCATATTTCTGCAATGACAATTCAGATCACTATAATGAGTAGACACATCTGTATGAAGGGAGTGCCAAACCTTTTCAAGTTTTCATAAAGGATTGTGATCTGAATAGCTGTCAGCCTGAAGGGACAGAAGGGTCTGTGACCCATTTCAGAAGGAGAATACTTGTGGAAACAATGGAAACCCCCACTGAGTTCCAACAAGAACAAAAGACAGAAAGACTGGCTTCCTAAGGATTCAATCATCTCACTGGAGAATAAAATATCATGTTGGAAACATGACAGACTTCATACATAACCAATCAGAAGAGTAGAAGAGTAATTCTGAATCAGGAGGTAATAATTATATTGAGGTGAGCACAAATTAATGTGTTATCAGACCTATGGGTTTAAGATGTAAGACTGATTAAATTCAAAGTAATTTAATCTAGTTAAAATGGTGGATACTAGGAAAGTTTGAAAGATCTAGAATAATTGACCTCTTTTAGGTACAGAAGAGGAGCAACAAAGTTCAGGTGTTAAATACGTTACCTCAGAATTGGTCCAATTACCTGATTTTTCACATATTTTTTCTTTAAAATTATTTTTTTTTAAACTTACCTAATAAAGGTAGTTCTCAAGTATCCCCAAAGATCTGGTACTGAAATCTACCATTTAAACAGGAAATTCTGAACTAGGGCACAGTATTTATCCAGACACCATTAAACTGAACCTGGTTATTGAAAAAGCTGGCATTCATTTTCCTCAATGGACGACTCCTACAGCATGATTTACCGATTTACTGATTTACCTTGGTGTGACATTGGATAGGTCATTAATGTACTGCAACCACTTGAGGAAGACGGCAGCCAAAGTCAGCACTCAGAACAACCTTCTCAGAAAATTGGCTGGTTCAACCTGGGTTGCGACTGCGTGGACACTCAGAACATCAGGCCTTGCCCTCTGCAATTCAACAATAGAGTACTGTGCTCCTGTCTGGTGTCACTTATCTCATAAGAGGCTGGTCGATGTAGAGCTTAACAAAGCTATGGGTATTGTTACCAGGATTTTACAGGCAACTCCATTGCCACAGCTACCAATACTTAATAACATAACACTGCCCCATATTCGCCATGAGAAGGCCTCTTTCATGCTGCTGGCCAAGATCCATGAGAATAGTGACTTGCCTTTGTGTGCAGACCTCTTCAACCACTCGCCAGCTCTCCTGTCTTCTAGATGCCCTTTATAGTCATTTATGCCACCACAGGACATGACGGTGGAATCTGCTTGGCGCAACGAGTGGTCAGCAGCAACAGTTGTTAATCACTCTCTTGTCACTGACCCAAATATCTGTCCACCAGGTTTTGATCTGCCAAGTCACCTGTGGTCATCTCCGAACCGGTTTCAAACAGGACAGGGACACTGTGTGGCCAATCTCTTTAAATGGGGTTTTCTAATGACCAGTGATGCAGCTGTGGTCAACGTCAGACTATGTTGCATATCCTTGATGAGTGTCCACTGACATACTTTGACAGCAGGCTCTCCACCTGGCTGACGATGACACCATTAAATGGCTGGGCAGATTGCACATACGCTGATATATGAGAAAGGATACTGCAATTCTCTGTTACATTAATCTAAGTAAAACCTCAACTCAAATTATTCTGGAGTCTGCACATTGGGTGGGTGTATTGAAAAAGAGATGAATCCAAGAAAGCAGAAGATTTCATAGATATCAGTTTTTACTTAGGATGGACTTACTTCTTAGGGCTTAGTGTTAATACGTTAGGAGTGCAGTATGATGCTTTGGGAGTTCACCCACACCAGTAAGGGGCTCTGTCACTACCTGCCCTGTAACCCTCACACAATGACCTCACTTTGGCTTCCGCCAGCCTGGTTACTCCTTGCAGGGAAACACCAACAGCCCTTCCAGTCCTAAAACTACCCAAAACCATCTCCCTTGCAGTGTCTAGTCCATCTTGCTGTACCTCACAGAAGTAATTAAGTTTGCTATCTCCAAGGAGACAGAATACATACCAGCCTGTTAGTTTAGCTGAAGGACCACAGTTCAGTTTAATACACAGCACTGAGATGTTTTTGTAATATAGTTACAAGTAAAACAAAACAAAACACGCTTTCTAGTGATAAAACTTAACTTCAGCAAGTTACAATCATTGTCTAAGCAGGTTTATCACCTATAGTCAGTTCCTAGAGACTTCAACCCTCTTGCCTGAAGGATTCACCTTTCTCAGTTTACAAGAGCTCTGGTCTCTTGAGTCCCCCAGGTGATGGATGCCAAAATGGCTTTCTGCCTTTGTTTGTATTTCTCCAAAACCTATTGCCTCTGTTTCAAGAACTAGGGAGGCTTCCTGGGGGTGCAAGCTATATCCCCCATCATAATAATTAAAACTGCAGTCTTCCCCCTCCTGCTTGTTTAGTTTGATGGCTTTATTTACCTTTTATGTAGATATACTTTTCATTGTCCTCTGAGGTGTTACCTGTCTCGCATTACATGGGAGACACAGGAAAATAGGCAAAACAACTTTCCTGTGGCTAGGACAGGCTGGGTGTATGCACTGATTGCAAAACACCTTTTAAGAACATATTTCCAGGACACATCTATAATTCATTATACTCTGCCTGTACATACATCATGCAATAATATTCATGACCAGTGAGTTACTGGATTGCATATGATACCTTACATGACACCTTTTAGATACAGATTATGACAACACTATGTTTGGGCAATGAGTGTACCAGGCCTGATGTGATGTATGGCATGGTGTGCACTCTGCCAGTTGGCATTGAGGGACTTCCTGGGTCATATGCAGGTATCTCTGTTGAAAGTATAATTGCACTTGACAGTTACATTAGCCATTTGATACATCCACATAGTAAAAGATATCTAAAAGCATCAAATGGACTAAAACCCTCACAAATTAGAAAATGTTTAATTTGGGCACTGAATTGAGTTCTTCAGGCTATTACGAGTCAACCATTTGAACTTTTAAAGTTAATTTGAGTATATTTTCCATTTAAATTGCTTTTACTCATTGCAGTAACATCAGGCAGGATAATTTACAGATCAGAGGGATTGTTTCTTTAGAAGGTCAGTACTATGTTTTTCAACAGTATAAAATAATCTAGGAATCTCACCTTAATTTATTCTTAAAATATTTGAAAGATCACAACAGCTAGTATTGACTTCCTTCTGTCATACTTACGTGAGGAGAAATTATGGCATAGACTAGTTAGTAGAGTGGTGAAGGTGCACATTAAAAGGACAAATGAATTTAGAAAGATGTGTGCTCTTTTAGCAACATTTCATCCTAATGTCAAAGGTAATAATGTGTCAAGATCATTTATTTCCAGCTGGAACAGGGATGTATTTTCAAAGCATAAACCTCTAAGGGACTGTCTTCACCCCATGGTATAAGAATTCAGTCAACTAGAACTATAGCATTATCTTGGGCAGATAACCTTATGTACTTTTAGTGTAAATATGCAGAAATAAGTATGATCTAATATTCATACTTGTGATAAGTTTAGTAAACCAGATTGGTTCTACAAGCCTCAGTTAATGCAGTATTTGTAAGAGGTGTTCTACACACGGCAGTAACTCAGTAAAAACAATTAAGATGGGGATATTTTATCATGATTCCTTTTATTCCCTTACTTTCTGTGGTTAGAGGCTTGTTATGACTGTCTCCTCATATAGTTCCAATGACTGTATCACAGAAATGTAGAGAAGTAGTGGGATGTGGTAAATATGAATTGGAATCCTGCTTGCTGGCAGGACAGAAAAATGTTGCTATCTTATCAGCAATACATTTTCTCCCAGTTTAGAAATAAGAAATAGTGTGCTGCAAAGATAGTGACAACTTGAAAAATAGTTTTAGTATAAACTGATTAAATTTTTGTAGCTATTTGGCTCCTGTATTTCAAATTCAAGCATAATTTAAGTACAATAGTTGACAGATGTCAGGCATGCTAACAAAATTTTGATACTTATATTTTCTATTTGGTAATTCACTCTACAGAAAATGAGATCTGTTTTTGTCACAAAAGGCTTATTAATGAAGGGGATGATGACTAGTTACACAAAAGCTGGTATTAGCTGGGTATGAAGTTTAAGTAATTTATTTTATAGCTGGTATGTAGAAGAGTTGTACTAGCCCAGTACTTACATGCCCTTAATGCCATCATACAACATTGACAAGAGGAAAACTAATTTTATTGTATTTCTCTGGGTAACCTTGAAGATACCAACTTTATATTTTTCAGTGAATAACTGTGCCCTCATTTTAAAGTTCCGTTTCATAAAGCTCTTGTGCCACTCAGCTAGCATCAATCACAATTATATAAATCCACATAATGAAATGCAAACAAATGACTTCAAATTGCATTAGTACCACAAGAAGTATTAAGTATCCATAAGGCTTATAGACATGCATGTACAGCATTTGTAAACTGAAAAGGATTAGCATCAAAATATGGACATAGAGCTGTTGTTCATTAAAACAGCATTAGTTTATAATCTAAGATAAAAAATGCCAGGTTGGAAGATGTAATTCTATACATAATAATTAGTTCACATTGGAGTCCTGTCAGCTGAAAAGTTCACTTCCTGAAAAGCTCCACCGATCGTACTATTAGAGTCATGATGCCTGTTTCAGACCTCTGAAATAACAAACTTGACTTCTTCATTCAATCTGCCCTCTTCTAAGTGAAAGAGTACATCAGTCCTAGAGGCATTCCTTTAATTTTGAGAAAATAAATTTGTAAATATTCTGATATGTGATCCCTGAACCTTAAGTTCTTACAGTACCAGTAGATATTGCCATAGTTTTAATTATTTTGGGGTGGGTTTTTTGGAAAATATGCTAGACTGAAAAAACTGTACAAAAATCCTTTTTCAGAGTCTAGTATTTTAGTAATATTTGGTCAGAAATCAGATTGAAAGGTAAATTATTCCCAAACTGCACAGAAACTAAAAACTGATTAGGAACTGCTCTGTTATCTTCCCATAATTCTTAATAATAAGTCTAAAACTTCTCAGCCAGACTGGTTAAAAATACACAATTGCGGGAAACCTTATGCCAAACAGGATGGGCTATTAGGCTCTACTCTGTAGAGAGCCATCACAAGACCTGTGTCCCATTTAAATTCCATATTTTAAGGTCTTAAGTTGTGCACAGGACATGCTGAGTCTTTGCCCAGGGGAAAATTTCAGCCGTAGGCCCCAGTTCATAAAGGTACTGAAACACAAATGTAACTTTAAATCTATGAGTAGTCCATCCTTAAAGTTAGGTATATGATAACTTGATGAATAAAGCCCTTAGTGAGAAACACACTTCAGGAAGACTAACAAAATAAAATGAATACATTTTACATTTGCTTTAGGAGATGAATGCTAGATCTGTTAACTTGTAGGCAGATTTGATTTCATTATCATGCCAAATCCCAAAGGGATGTGGGCTTTTTGCATATCGACTGCCACGTGGATCGATCTCTGGTTACGTCCTTAAGGTGGTCTGGCTGGATATCCAATGTATGTCCATCACTAGAAATCTTTATCGCACTACTGAAGCATTTGACACCCACGTAATCAATGGGCATGTAGTAGCATTCCTTGGTAAATATACTTCGGAATTCTTTGATCTTCCACTCAGATAATATGTCCATACCAAGAAAGCTGCCAAAACTGAACCCAGGCGGATAGAGGTGGTTGCTGAGTTCAGCTTCAAATATCTTCATTTCTGATCCTGTCCTACCTCTTAATATGGAGAAGCAGATGAAGACAGTGAGAATGGAAACATCAGTCAAGTATTCTTCAGCGTTCCTCAGTGCCACATTTCGCTTCCATACAATAAAGTTGATATAGTCATGGTTCTACAAATTCATAGATTTGTGGCAAGCTTGATGTCATGATGTCCCCACAGAGTTTGGTAAAGGACCTTAAAAATGGCAGCAGCTGCTGCTATGTGAATATTCACATATTTTGAGCATTTTCCAGCACTGTCTATGATGTTGCCCAAGCATTTGACAGTTGCTGCCTCTTCAGTGTTCTGTCTGTACAGGTTAATGCTGAGCTGATTTTAATTTTGACCTGGAGGATGTTTGATGAAAATGTCCAGGGATTTAGTTTTATCCAGATTAATAAACAGGCAGTGCATGCTGCTACTTGCCTGACCAGACCAGCCACCAGCTGCAGCGATTAACCAAACTGAGCCAGCAAGACAACATCATCAGTGTATTCCAGATTTCAAAGCAGAATAGTGTTCAGCTCAATGCCACAGACAGCTGCCTCCTCAAGCTTATCCATCATCCAGTCAATGCCAGTATTGAACAATGATAGTGACAGAATGCAGCCTGGCTGATCTCCCATGGAGATACAAAACCTTGCCATGTTTCTGCCATTGATGCAAACACAGCTTTCTGTTCTGTTATAGAGCTCTTCTATCAATAACATTCTCTTCCTAGCAATTCCAAGTTGCCTCATCAGATCCCACAAACTTGCTTGCTGTGCTGATCAAAGCCTGGATGGAAGTCTTTAAAAAGTGCTATGCATGGTTTATTGAATTCAGCTATCTTCTCAAAAAGTTGTTGCAAGGTAGAGATCTGGTCAGCAGTGGAACTACCAGATCTAAAGTTGCACTGAGTATCCAGCCAGTGCCATGAAGTCTGCCTGTTGATTGAAGACATTAACAGGGAAGTGAAGACTTTCCCTGGTGCCAACAACAGTGTAATACCTCTCTGGTTGCTACATTCAATTTTATCACCAATTTGACTTAGCTGAATGATGAATCTGCCCAACTGTCATAGAAGTTGCCTAAAGAAGGAGAAAGACAAAAAGGAACAGCATGCTGTATCCATAATTTCATTGACTATGCAAAACTGTACGGATAAAAGTCAGTTGTGGAAATAAACTCACTTCAGCCTCAACGAATGAGAATAACTAGTTAAATATCAGACTGAATTTCCGAGGGCTTGTCTATATGATGGTGGGATAATGTGCACTACAGGAGTGTGATTTCTATAGCACACTAATATGCTGTGCATTAATTGGTCCATAGAGATGCTGCTGGTGTGCATTATGGGTATGTTTACACAGTGAAGAAAAAGCCATGGCTGGCCCATGCCAGCCGACTTGGGTTCACAGGGCTCTCAGGGCTCTGAGACTTTCCAACTTCACAGGGTCCTAGAGCCTGGGATCCAGCCTGAGCCTGGAAGTCTACACAGAAATGAAACAGCCCCACAGCCCGAGCCCCTTGAGCCCAAGTCGACTGGCATGGGCTAGCTGTGAGTGTCTAGTTGCTGTGTAGACATGCCCTAAATGTTCCTAGTGCACTTTAACATAGTGCTGCTTGAAACAGTACTTGTTAAAGTGCATGGGGAACTTTTAGCGTGCACCAACAGGGCAATGCACAAAACATTAGTGCTCTTTAGAAATTACATCCCCATCATGTGCATTACACCACCATGTAGACAAGGCCTTAAGAACCACATTTGGAGAAAAAATGTCATTATCATTTGATTATTTGAAAGGAGTTTGGGGGCAGAACCCTGATCTTATTTAAATAATGGATTAAGCTATTATTTGGTCCTGGACACTCAGTCTGACTCTATATATAGGGCTCTACCAAATTCACGGTCCATTTTGGTCAATTTCATGTCATAGGATTTTAAAAATAATACATTTCATGATTTCAGTTATTTAAATCTGAATTTTCACTGTGTTGTAATTGTAGGGGTCCTGACCCAAAAGCGAGTTGTAGGGGAATCGCAAGGTTATTGTGGGGGTGGGGGGTGGGTTGCGGTACTGCTAACATTCCTTCTGCACAACTTTTGGCTTGGTGTTGTCTTCAGAGCTGGGTGCTCGGTCAGCAACCACCCAGTTCTGGCTGCCCAGTTCTAAAGGCAGCACAAAAGTAAGAGTGGCAATACCGTGACCCCCCTAAAATAACCTTGTGATCCCACTGCAACTCCCTTTTGGGTCAGGACCCCCAGTTTGAGAAACACTGGCCTCCCCCGTGAAATCTGTATAGTAAAGGGTAAAAGCACACAAAAGACCAGATTTCACGGTCTGTGGTGCATTTTTCATGAATTTGATAGGGCCCTACCAATATACCACTATATTGATTAGGTCCTGTATGATTACCCACAGGACCAATTATAGCATACCAATCAGGGAATTGCAACAACTGTCTTGGTGAGAATGTCTAGCCTTTAGGACAAAGACCAAGGCATCACTCTTGCAAGCTGCTGTGTATGCAGAATAGCTTGCAGGATCAAGGCTTTGCATATAGTAACAGTTTGGAACTACTAGAGAGGATATATTTCTCCTCAATTAAAAAATTATTTTAAAATAACAAGCAAACTTCTCATTGTAAACCTCAACTATAGTATAAGCCAGCAACACTAATAACGTATTATACTGTAGATGCTGTCTCTTTTATGGATGAGAGTGTCTATCTTGCACATAATGGGTTAGCTTCAAGTCACAGTTGTGGGAAATAAGACTAGTATGACTGACTTTCAAATTTCTTCCCAAAAATTTCATAATATGAAAGGAAGACAATCCAGATTGTATTGGGCAACTGGATGTAATTATAAGTTTTATAAACAGAATAATCAAGAGCATGACTTTTGTTTGACTCTAGTCAACACTAATTGTCTAGTGCCTTTCCGGGAAACTCTTCCACAGACTTTTTTCCTTCTCTGGAGAGTGTGTTGTAAAATTTCCCTTTCCCACAGGCTGAGAGTAGGTTTCTCAGGGCTTTATTTAATTCTCTAGAATGTGGATCTCAGGGAGGTGCTCTCCAAATTCAGACGGACTAGATAAAGTCACCTTAGTCAATCCCATGGTTTGATGTCCCCTCAATTTTGTGATTTGCAGTGTAGATGTATATAGTTCCTACTATCTTGTTCCCGTTCTTGATCTGCTCAAAGCACTCTCTCTGCCTAACAAACTTCTTTTTGAGCTACTATAGTTTATGATATTGTCCTTCAGCCTATTGTGAGTTCATTCCAAAAATATATTACTGTGTTCAGCTTCACCAGCAGATTACCCCTGATATCTTTTAAATTAAATCTTAGGAATCATAAGGAAGAAAAGTCTGCATTACATAAACGTCAGAAAAGCACTTAGCTTCCTTTGTTGCACAGTCTCTCAGTCTATTCAGTCTTTTCTATTTAGTACTCAGGCAAAGTGATTTATAAGTTGAAATGTGAGTGGAATACTTCTGAGATGGAATGAGAATGGAAAAGCCCAAAGTCATTTATTTCTCTGTTTTTATTGAATATAATTTCTTTTTATCTGAGTTCTTCACTGTGTTAAAACTACAAATACTTGCTCATCCAATTATTGCACCTGGGTTGCATTGTCATTGTTGAAATTTGTCCTTCCAGTGAGCAAGTCATTCAGCACGGAGAGGGCAACTGAGCAGACCAACTACTTGGAATGGATAATATATAAAGACAATCATTTATGAAGTTTAAGTTTTATAGATGGTGTGACAATGAAATAGATTGATTCCCAATCTTCTTGGAACTAAACTTTGTTATTCAGCTCCTGGAGTGTATGTTGTATATATCAACCAATTTTAATTAGGATATACTGTTAATTTAATGTTTTTCTGTATTCTACTGTTAGCTCCTAAAGTAATAGGAGATCAAATTAATCATGTGGCTTCATACAGTGAATGTAGAACCAAGCTGGCTTGTTCCTCTCAAAACCTAAAGAGTCCATCTTTTAAATTTGCCTGTGTTGTAGAGGAGTAGTGTAGTTATGAGGTTTTGCCTAAGAAAAGGCTTAGACAAAAGTCACTGTTTATCCAGTTCTTTGGTGAGTCTTCTACCAGCACGAGACATAATGGATCCATTCATCAGGTTTGAGTGATCTGTGCCTGAGAGGAAGAGTGGGGGAACATTGCTGTATGCCACATTTATGCCTCTCCAGTATTGGTGTTACACAGGAGCTGGTTGGGTCTCCATCACAAATTAGAACAGACTCAGGACTGCTTTAACTTACAGCTGGCTGTAACTTCTTTCCAGGAGCTATTCTGCCAGCAGACAGTTGCTAGCATTCAGTGACATTCTGGCCATGCTCCCTTGCTCTCCAAGCTACACCTCTGACAATTTAGGACAGATTTGAGTCTTCTTTGCATTGCTGGAATGGCACAAAGCAGCTTTAATGAGAGGCTATGATATGACTCTGATTGGTATTTGGTATGAGTTTAGACTGCCTTCAGATATGGAAGTGTTTTAAGGTGCTGTTTTTGTGTAGTCTGATTTATGGAAACTTACCTCTGATTCAGATCCCAGAGGTGCTTTTAAGGGTAGGATCTGAAACCTGATTGTAATCAGGTTCAGTAATCATCCCTGATGGACAACACTCTTAGGACTCCAGCTGCAGAATTAATGATACTGCTTCTCCAGCCAGTGCAATAGTTATTTTAAGTTCTGCATTGATTAATCTAATTTACCAATAAATTTATTATTAATTTTGCCTTTAATTCTAGATTCTCTGTTTTCTCTAACTCAGATGGAGAGCAGCAAGGTTGTGGTCAGTAAGCTTCCTTTCTGCAAGTGTAAGATAGAATTAAAAAGGTTTATGGGATAAATTCCTCATTTGTAAATACAGTATATACTATACAGCATATGCTATAGCAGAGAATTAGTGTAATTATGTTCTCATGATAGTTGCCAAGTAGAATGCTACAGTTTGTAGCCTAAGTGTCAGTGTTACAGTTGCTGATATCATCTAAACTACAAATAAGGGATGTTAATATGTAGATTGAAAGAAGTGGACCTGAGAAAATAACGTTTTTCACTGGTAGACTTACTAGATAGTTTGGAAACAGAAAAGTCAGGTGAGAAGGACTGCTTTTCCCTCTTTTTGTCTATATCAGGGGTTCTCAAACTTCATTGCACTGTGACCCCCTTTTGACAACAAAAATTACTACCTAACCCCAGGAGTGGGGACTGAAGCCTGAGCCTGCCCAAGTCCCACTTCCCCGGGCAGGGGGGCCAGAGTCCAAGCCCCACTGCCCTGGGTGTGGGGGGCCACAGCCTAAGTGCTTCAGTCCCAGGCAGGGGACCTGTAACTTGAGCCCCATCACCCAGGGCTGAAGCCCTCAGGCTTTGACACCAGGCAGTTGGGCTCGGGCTTCGGCTCTAGCAACTCCATTAAAACAGGGTCGCAACCCACTTTGGCATCCCAACCCACAGTTTGAGAACCGATGGTCTATATTATGAAGAGTGGTCTGTCTAAAGGGGAAATGTTAACTATTTTGAACAGTACTACTTATTTTATTTTTGAGTTACTCTTAATTCAAGAATCCTGCCTTTCACTTGATGACTATAATATTGTCCTTGAGGAGCTTCTTACGCAAATAGGATTGGCAGATGCTCTTCTGGTTTTCCTAGCTTGGTAACTGTGAGAATGAATCACACTTCTGTTGTTTCTGTTAATACTGATCCACAGTACACACATTTTTTGTCATTTTTCCAAGGTTAGAATCATAGAATCATAGAATATCAGGGTTGGAAGGGACCTCAGGAGGTCATCTAGTCCAACCCCCTGCTTATACTTACATAGAATCTCATCTTCTGACTAGTGATTACATATCTTCTCCAAAATTATTTCTTTTGTAGTCCCATTGGAAATTACTTAGGGACTATATAATGTCTCAGAAATCTAGTTGTCCCTTTAGGTTGCTGATTGTTGATGGTATTTTTTTTAAATGATCTGTTAACTGATTTTTTATAAAGACATTTTACATACCAAAGGAGCTATGTTAGTATGTGTAGAGCAATACAGTATGTTGCTTCCACTAGTAGAAGATAGTAATAAGTTATCATAGTAAACCTGAAATGAAATGAGTCAAAGTTCACGGCATTTATAAATTGTAAAGAATGCCAGTAACAACAAAAGATTAGCATGAATTGTTAGAAGTTAAAACTGAAACTAAGTTTATTGTTAAAAACTCTCATTTGTCTTAGTGGGTGAAATTTAGCTACTATACAGTAAAAAAAAAAAAAAGTCCTTTAAAAGAAGAAGCTGGCATGGCAGTGAAGTGAAGATGAACCTGTAGACATGGTTGTCAGGACAGGAATATATTATTTCAGTATCTAAATTTAAAAAACCATACTGAAGCTATATATTCCTGTCCCTGCAGCTCTAGCCAAAGGTTCATGCCCATTTCAAAGCTGTATATAGCTTATTATTGAATTTTTTTTGCATAATAAATATTACACTGCTAATGGACAGTGACATGGGTCATATGGGAGAACCAAAACTTTGTGAAAGTTCTCATATTTTATAAAATTAAATTTTAGATAATCCTCTGGAAAAAAATATTGAGTGAATGGATAAAAATGACACTATAGAAGAGTGATTACCAAATTACAATTTGCAGACTGCCAGTGATCTGTGGATCTTTTGCTGGTGCTCCACAGTCAGTTGGCATATTATATGGTGCTGACACTCCTCCTTGTGTGCAGCTGCTAAATAGCATTTTAAAAGATTAAATAGATTCCTAATATTGTTTAGCCATTTAAGCAGTTGCTACATTATTGTTTATTTGTATTATGGTTGTGCATAGCAGCCAGGGCCCCATTGTACAAACATGTAACTAAGAGACAGTCCTTGCCTCCAGTCACAGGAATGCTATTCAGTTGCCAACACAAGGGAAGGTAGTATTCAAGGCGCTCGCTCTGTTAAGACACGATACAAACAGAAAATGCTTAAGGGATAGGATAAGAGAATCGGCTCTAGCTAATCATGTGGGATCCATTTTCTGTATTCAAATAGTGGATTTGTCATTATCTGGTTATCATGGTTTGTTTAGGGCTCTGTGAAGTCCTACAGCACATCATGGAGGATGAGTGGAAGTAGATAATAAAAAGACCATATGTCTAATCTTAGACCCTATGAACTGTCAAAAATGATAGAAAGATTGGCATGTATTCCCAAAACATAAAAAATATAAGAGCATTAAATTGGGTTACATTTGGATGCAGGAGGGAAACTGGCATCCTAGAAAGGATAAATGCCCTTTACATCCCAGTGAAGGGCAAATAGAGAATTTCTTAAATATTTGGAATTTTTTTGTGAGGGAGTGGTCCAGTTCACAGTTACAAACTATACGTTGCATTTCAAAACAGGGAGCCTCTGAGGCTTTTGTTAGGAATTACAGAAAACAGAAATTGAATCAGCCAGTAAATCTTTCCCTTAAGAAAGGTGATGAAATGTTTTTAATACCCAGTTAGTTTAATAAGACTTAATCAGATTCACCTTTATCCCTTGCAGACATCCCCATGAGTGTTGTCATTATAATATACCAGTTTTATGGGGGTCTTGTTAAATTAGTTTGGTTACAGTTGGGACTTAAAATTTTACATACTATCTGCATTATACGTATAAAGGATTTCACTTCTGAGTATTGTAATTGAGGAACATATTACTTCCTCCAGATAATTCAGAATGGACAGTGATCATTTCTCTCTCAAATTGCTGTTAGATGTAGAACTCATGCGTTTGGCCCTTCAGCTCTGAAGAAAAGTTAGAGGAAACAGAAAATTGAGGATTTTACAGCAGATACTTCTGTGACAGGTTCCCCCTGGGGTCCCACCACGAACTGGGGTACCACTGAGCTTCCCTGACCCACCAGCCTGGGCTCCCTTTACACTGTACTGCTGTGACCAGCCTGCACTTTCACCAGCACACATACAGGTAGGGACACACCCAACTGCAGTTGCAGGCAGATGCTGTGAGCAGCTCTGCATGGGAAGGCTCCAGCTAGGGAACTTACCAGCTACTCAGGCATGCACCTCATCTGGAGTATAAACCCAAAATTATACTGTCTTGTGCTGCACAGGGAACTGTACAGTGTAAGCTCATGAAATTCACCTACCTCAGAGGAATACACAACAGCTTTCTGCCCCGAGTTATGACTCTCACACACGGGTTTAGACAAAGTAAAAACAAATTTATTAATTACAAAAGATAGCTTTTAAGTGATGATAAGGGATAGCAAACAGATCAAAGCAGATTACTTAGCAAATAAACAAAAACACAAACAAAGCTTAATAGATTAAATAGATTGGATATGAATAGCGGATCCTCACCCTAAGTGATGATATAAGCAGGCTTCAGATTCTTAAGGGGCAAGCTTCACTTGCCTACAGCTTGGGATCCCCAGATGTTCCTTTCACAGGCTAAAAATCTCTTTAGCTTGGGTCCAGCACTTCGCCCAGTTCAGTCTTTGTTCCTCAGGTGTTTCCAGGAGTCTCTTTGGGTGGGGAGTCAGTGAAGAACCAAGATGATGTCACTCCCCTGCCTTATATAGCTTTAGCATATGGTGGGAATGCTTTGTTTCAAAGCTTGGTTCCCATGCCAGTCAGTGGAAAAATACTGATATTCCAAGATGGAGTCCAGCAGCAGGTGACCTGATCACATGTCCCTGTAGTGTCCCAGTAGCCATGACTTGGAGGCTGTCTGCAGCGTCCTCAGGAAGGCCCCCAGGAGAGAGATAAGCTTCTTCTAAGGCCTATTGCTTTCTCTAATGGCTCTTCCCCACCCAGCTTTTCAGAATGAAAGCATCTTGTCTAGTGGGCGTTCCCCAAGTGTAAACACATTTGTAATACAGATACATAGTCAATATTCCTAACTTCAGATACAAAAATGATACATGCATACAAATAGGATAATCATATTCAGTAAATCACAACCCTTTCAATGATACCCACATGATCTATCTTGCATAAAATACATCATAACTATGTCATAATCATATCATAATAATATCACTGTGGAGAATATGGGGTGCAGTGTCACAACTTCTATTACAGATATTTGCTGTGCAGTTGGGGCTGATGACATTTTGTGACTGAATAGACAGATTGACAGGTAAAGTGTGCTCACAGCAGTAGGTACTGTAAATACGGATATCTGACTCTTCTAGACAAAGCCTGCTGTGGGCTGCCTCCATTGCTTTTGTATGAATTGTTCAGTTAATAGTTATTTCAAAGTTGGGTGATAATGCTATTTGTGTACTCAACAAGTCAGAAATAGGTTAAAATTCACAATCTCCAGATCTGCTAAAACCAAGGAAAAGGGAGTGATGAAAAAAATGATAAACTTATTGCAAATTTTTGTGTATTTTGAAGAACAATCTCTGTGTTGGTTATTCCTATTAAACAGTAATGTATGGTTTTGTTGAAAGCTAAGAAAAGTTTTATCTGTGGTAGGACTTTGGAGAAGCAGTTTAGTTTTAAGAAATTCTCATGGGATTTGGCACCAACAAATGGAATTCAGAATAAATACTGAAGTTTGTGTAATAAAAAGCAACTGGAAAGAGTATTTTTAAGCAGCTTTACTATTTTATCTTTAATTCTGCACATTAATGACTTAAACTCTGTCCATTGGACTTTCACTTCATGGCCTGCAGCAACAGCAGCAGAAGCTTATACCCTAATTTTACAACAAAGATACCTATCTTTGGGGATAGTTAATGGACCAAATTTTTTACTCCTGATAACTCATGGAATTGCTAGGGATGTACAGGCCTAAGTGAGGGCAGAATTTGGCCCAGTTTTCATATAGAAGGTAAGGGTTTAAATGTTTCTTGGTGGACACAAATTTTTGATGCCCCTTTTAGTGTTATTAATCAATCTGGCTCTTTTCCTAGGTACTGAGATATAAATATTATAATTCCAGTTTTGAAGGAGGGTGATAAAATTGAACCTTCATGTTATGGACCCATTAGCCTTATTGATGTCACAACTAAATTCTATGCAAGGTTTTTGCTGACCAAACTATTGCAGTAAGAGGCTGAAGTTTGTTATTTTTGTGAAGAACAGATTGGCTTCTGGTTTTCTCATTCTGTTATTGATCAGTGTTTTGTATTGTCTCCCTTGGTCAATAAATATGTAAATATCCCAAAATCAAAAGCTGTGTGCTGGGTTTGCTAACCTTTGGGTAGCCTTTGATTCCTTACATATGAATCTTGTGAGCTGCAAGATGCTTGAAGAAGGGATTGAAAATGAGCCTGAAGTAAGTTTGAATTTTCTTATAAGAATCCTTCACTTCTCTACTGTCTCTCAGACAACATGGGGCAGAACTGAGATTGGGACAACATGGGGCAGAACTTCTTCTCTGAGTAGTGTCTCTATGAGTGCTCCACTATAGGTGTATCAGCGCCCCTGCACCTCTAATTGGAAATTTCAGGTAGCAGTGTCCATTCAGCCCACACATTTGCTCTCACTTATGCTATACTATCGTGTATTTAGCTGTAACACTTTGAGTACCTTTCCTAGACCCGAAGAAGAGCTCTGTGTAGCTGGAAAGCTTGTCTATCTCTCACCAACAGAAGTTGGTCCAATAAAAGATATTAATTCACCCACCTTGTCTCTCTAATATCCTGGGGCAGGGTGTGTTAGACTGTGAGGCCTCCAGCAGGGAGCCTCAAAGGAGCTGTTACACCCTGTCACAGCTCCTCAGTATATCTATGTAATATTCTCCTACCTGAATGAACAGTTAGATCACAAGGGGTTATTAAAAGAAACCAATCAGAAAAGGTAAAACAAATGCCTAAGGTAAGAAGCATTCCTTCAAACAATAGCCAGGTTTATAGCCTTGATGAGGGACTCCTCAGGTTCCAGTGCTGTTTGGTCAAGGCTGAGAAGAGAGAGATCAAAGAACACTGATCTGTTGAAAGGTGCCCCTGGGAGAAAAAGAGCAGGGAAGGGTCAACAGGCTAGCTGACACAGAGACAGCAGGCTGACTGAGAACCAGGGTCTATACTAAGCAGGTTATAACTTGGTCCCCAAGATAATGGAGGACACCAAGGCTGTTATGTCCACCTAGGGACTTGAGTGGAATAACAAGTGTAGATAAGACAGTATGTGTATAGGTTTTTTTGTTGTTTTACATTCACTTCTCTGTGTACCTTTGGGCAAAATAAAACATACTTTCTTTTGGAGATGCTGCTGTGTGACTGTTACTATCAGCAGGCTCCCAAAGGGAAACTCTTGCAGGCACCAATCCCATAGGGCCTACAAAGTAATAGAACATGGTTGCCAACCAGAAAGATGTAAGCCAGAGACCCATTGTTGCAATGAATCATAAAACTAGTGTCTATTTAGTTCATGGTTTTTAATGTCTAGCAGAGATATGAATTTAAATTTAAATAGCTCATCTTTTGAAGGGGTTGTGGAGCTTTCCTTTGAGAATGAGGACAGAGGTCAGATATGGACCTTCAAAAAGATGAGCTTTGGAATTTAAATTCATAACTCTGTTATATACTAAAAAACATGGCCTAAATAGAGACACTGGTTTTATGGTTCATTACAACAATTTGTAACAAACCCTACTGCCTGATAACCCTTAACTGCCCACTTCATTTTTAATTGATTTTCTACAGAATGTGTGAACCCCTTATGCTTAACAATCTGTCCCAACTTGCATTTAGCTCAGACACTCTGGCTATCTTCCCCAGACCTGAAGAAGAGCTCTATGAAGCCTGAAAGCTTCCCTTCCACCTGCAGAAGTTAATTCAATAAAACATTATCTCACATATGTTCTCTCTCTCATTAGAACTATCTATCAGTCATATTGTTTATTTCTGTCATTTGTCATTTAAAATGTAACAGTGCAGCCATGTTGTACATGTCGGATTATAATTGTAGCATCGCAATTAATTCTGTTCCACTTTGTACAGTCCCCCCCCCCACCAGAAATTCACACAAACGTCTTTTTTTTTTTTAATGGACAGTTGTTCCGATACTTGCAGCCTGAAATGACTAGAATATTTTTTGTCAAATGTAGTGGCTCAGAAAGAACATTGTAATGTTTTGATGAGTTTTGCTCACTCATTGTAAGTTCAGTGCTCCAAACTGACTCCTTGAGCTAATCAGCATTGTTCCTTTAAATGGTCATATTGGCCACTTGTAAGATTCTTTACCTCCCTTTTCCAAAACAATGTTCAATGTTAAATCAGATGTATCGCAAGTACTGACCGCTCCTTTCTACTTTACCATGCCACTACTTTGTGTTTTCTCTCTGATGTTGTGCATGTTTTGTTCGATTGTAAAAAAAAAAAGTTCTATTTATTGGATACCAAGTATATTAAATTTTATTATTTGTGGTTCTTCATACAACTCAGAGATAATCATGCTTTTAACAACTAATTTTATTTCTGCTGAGATTATTTAATTTTTACAATATTTAAAAAAATAAATTAGAGAGAAGTTGCCAATTCCCCGTGCTGGAAGAGGTAAAGTGCACCCAGTCTTACTACAGTTACTCTCAGTGAAGAGGAGCTGATCTTCTTACATTCCTTGGAAATGAACATATGGCCTTCCAAAGACATCTTCCTGCCAATTGCCAGTGTCCCCTGCAAGTGCAGAGAGTGAAAAGGAATTATGTCTCCACTCTTGAGTGAAAGATGTTTACCAAGTAGGCCCTTTCCTCTTGTAATGAAGCTCTACAAACTCATTTTTTGTTGGAGGAATCTCAACTCTCCGGGTATATTATGAATACTTCTGAATGTCAGTCTGTGTTTCAAAATTTCACTGTGTACCAGTACTCATTATTTAAAGCACAAATAGAAGGGATCTTGTTACTGCACCTTTTTCTTCCTCTCTGCCTGATATAAAGTTTGTTTAAAGATCTAGGAGAAGAGACGCAAGGCCAGACTGATCTTTTTTTTCCCTTTAGGCATTTGCTTACCTCTTGTTGTCTCCTGTGTTAAAAATCACTGAAAAATACTGTTTTTTTTTTAAATTAGTACACTAATATAAACATGACCAGCACATGATTTAGCTGATAAATAAAGTCACCATGGATTAGGTATTGATTTGGGAAACCAGTGTTGGAGCTATTCTCAGCATTTGGAAAAACATCACTTAAGTGATTTGGAAGCTTACTCTATTATCTCTATATAGTTATCACTACTGTAGTTATAGAGCTCCAAGTAGTATTTTAAAACAAAATTAACATTTTGTTAAGTTTAATTGAAAATTAAAATTAAGTTTAATTGAAAAACTTTACATATTTTTAATGTTATTGACTGAAAGCTTTGCATGAAATCTTCAAACAAAAATAAAAAATTAGCCCTAATATCCTCTCTTCAATTCATTTAATTGAAGGAAATAATACTCGTAGGACACATTTGATATTGTATGTATTGTGAGTTTATGCTGTATTTTTCTTATCTCTAAATTGCAATGAATCTTTGACATTTAGTTTTAGAGTGCACAAATTAGTTTTTATTGAACAAATAAATGACAATAGCTTGATTCACTTGTAGGCTTTATACAAAATATACTCTGAATATCCCTAAACCATGGATACATAGTTTAGATGGCCACAAACTATTGAGGTGTCTATCCTGCAAACACTTATGTTCACACTTGAAGCCAATGGGATTACTCATGTTCTTAGAGTTCAAGCACGTGCATAAGTATTTGCTGGATCAGGGCTTCAGTCAGTAACTTCTGAAAAATTGAATTTAAGGTATAAAACTTAAATGATATAAAATCTGATATGTATAAATGACAAATGATTATCTGTTTCATATATAAGGCCTAAGGTAGTTCAGTAAAAGGCTTATTCTGAATGATCTATCCCTTTTCACCATGGCTGACCATTTTAATTATGTGAACAAGGAAAGGAACAGAGTTTAATTGAGGCTTTAAATTCTAGCAGGAGATGTGTGTGCATGTTATATATTTCTCAATGTACCACCTTCACTTACAAGATTATCTCCAAGAATCATATATTATAATAGTTTTATAGTTAGTGAACATTAGTAATGTAAAATAAAATTAAAAAATAAAGTAAATGTCCTAGGCAAAAACAGAATAACTTCAATCATTGCCGAGGTTTATCTAAATCTTTCAGGTAATCACAGTGTTATTGTAAAGTATAGTAATTCATTTCTACACTAGATTGGTTTATTACTTCTACAGTAATTTCTCTGTAAGCAGTATACAGGTGTGTGTGTGTCTGTACACACAAACACATAACATATATACATTCTGCCCCCCAAAAAGTGTGTGTACACACATACACACTTCTTTCAAGAGAGGATGAAAGGTAACCCTACTGTATTTTAATGGATAATTCTGAGTCCTCTTACCCCCAGCACAGAAAATATACAGATTAAACAGGACAGTAACTAATACAAAACTTTCATTCTGGTGCCTTTCAGCTAGCCTAGCTTCACTTCATTTCCATTCCATTGTTTTCTCAGTCTCTCTCCTATCTTGCTGGGATGAGGCAGCAGAATACAGTCTTTACTGCATTCTGAAGTGGTTTCTGCCATCATGCCAAAGTAGCAATCTGGGTTTCCAAGCTGCCCAGCCTGCACCAGGGAGGACAGCCAGCTTCGCAGGGACTCACATTAGCTGGAGTGTCCCACTAGGGTCTTGGAACAGAGTGCCTGAAACCTGTTAGTTGACTCTCTTCCTCCTATCATCTGCACAGCACATTAAAGTGATCTTCACCTCAGGGGTTGTTGCTTGACTAAACAAGGACTTTGCCAGATCAAAGGTGAATATAGGGAACCTCTCTTCCCCCCCACTCCCAAGTAGCTCCTACAATTGGGCCTCCCCAGAGTGTTATTTCATTTTGGTGGGCAGAGAATAATTTATCTCCAAGTTCTTCAGTAGGGTGGCCAGGTGCCTGGTTTTCGACTGAAAAGGGGACCCAACTGTGTCCGGTCAGATCTACTGACCGGACACCCAATGTCCAGTTACTGCAGGCAGGAGAGACCCATGCCAGCTCCTATTCAGCCAGGGCCACCTCCTACCTGTGTCGGGCGGCTACAGCTCCCAGCCCTGGCTCCACAGGTGAGTCCCTCTTGACCTGGGTGGGGGAGTGGGAGGGGAAAAGCAGTGAGCAACAGGAAGGAGGGGAGAAGAAGAGTGGATGGCGTGCAGGGCCTCAGGGGAAGAGGCAGGGCGGGGCCTTGGGATGAGGTGGGGCGGGGGAGGTTCCCGAACTCCTGCTGGAATGTACAGTTTTTAAATAGTACCAAGTTGGCAACGCTATTCTTCAGTATGCCCAGGCCTGCTTTTCCTCCTTTTCTCTGCTATTCACATGGACAGAGGAGTAGAAAGTTCTGTTTTCTTGAGTCTAACGTACTGGTTATGGATGCTCAGAAGAGGATTTCTGAAAAAAGACGGGAACATTGTTATTAAATATGTACCTGGTACATTTAAGATTCACCCGTTAGGGAACAGGAAGATGATTTATCTCTGTTTTTTTGGATGAAGCCCAAAGGGAGGATACCTTGCCTATCTACTCTTCAGTTAAAAAAGACTGACAATACTTGTTGGGAATCCCCAGATGCCATGGTTTATGTGGCCACACCAGTGCAGTATAGTGTAGACAGTGAGCCTTAGGAGCTCTGGTAATCAAACCTACCTCACTCTGGATGGATCCCTCAGTGACAGCCTGTATGAAGCCTTGTATGAGACCAACGTTTTATATAAAAGCATTTCAGGAAGATCGGTTTCCTCTGTAGGACTTTTGAGTTGGCTGGGACTCAGCTAGAGTGATTTGGTTTTAGGCCTCCTTTATCTCTGGAGCTTGTGTACATGGTAGGGCTCACAGGGGCAAGATTAGTTTCATTTTCCTTATGTGGGGGCTCAGGTTTAAAAAGTTCGTGAATTGCTGTTCTAATCCAATGCTTTCTGAAAACGCAGTTTTAAGCTAAAGAACCAGCAGCTTTGTTTAATATGACCTATCAGAGAAGAAATCTACATAGGCCAGATAAACTGTTACGTGTTCTATCTCAGGATACACTTTGTCTTGTCTTAAACCTCAGATTTATTCTTGAGGGAATATCATTACTTTAGTCAAAAGCCTGGGTCCATTATATGTAGTTATTTCCATGACTTTGGATGGTTGTTTCTTCCCAGTTTCAAACTGGTCAGCTAGAATGACAATAGAAAAAATATTCCTCATCAGGAATCATAGTTTTTCCAGCATTTCTTCTGGAAACACAGTCTTGGTGCTTGAATAAAAATGTTTTGCTGCATGGGTCAGTCTCTGGCTCTTTTATGATTTGTAGAGAGACAAACCTATAATCAATAAAGGATATTTTAAAAGATAAAGGTGCATAAGTTCATAATTGATACAGAAATCATCACTGCAGTTTGAACTATTTTCTATATGACAGGCTATTTTACTTCTTGTCCTACAACTTGTTACTCCAATTGAAGGATATTAGTGTGCAGTCATTTTTTATGTTCAAGCATATCAGTATTAACTACTTTGCTGAAGTTCATTCAAGTTAAGACCTCCCTCTCATAAATCCACTTGGGCTATGTCTAATCAAGTTTGTTTTTAATGATATCCTCTAAAAATTCATTTATAGTGTCTTTCTCCACACACGCTGGAAAGCCAACTGGTCTAACAGTTTGCTGATTATTTTTTTTTAAATGCTTGCTACTTCCCAGTCTTCAGGCAAGGGGTCCATTACCCCTGTTACTAAGTCCATTGATCATTAACCTTTGTGGCCCACTATTTCATCACAGCTCTCTCATAGTACTAGCACCCCCTTCTATTGGTCACTCTGGAATTGTGGTGTTTTCTCTGCCAGTTAACTCAGCCCTCTGGCTGGGTAACCATCTTAAGTTCACCCCTTTCAGGGTCACAAGTGTCCAAAGTAAAAAGTCCCCAAAATGTCTTAATACAAAAGAACCTTCTCCCCTCTCTGGGGCTGTTCCTCAGTCTGTCTTTGAGGTTCAGCCTGCATCCCCCTTCACTGGGGCCAGTAGCAAAACCCAGTCCCACCCTTGACTCTGGGTTTAAGCACAAGGCCCTATATAGCACAGCTGAGTCAGCTCCTTTACCTGTATCATGGTTTTGCCTGGGCCATTTCCTATCTTGGCTCTTTACTTCCTCTCTGGATCTCCCAGTCTCTTCACTGTTTTGATCAGGATCTCTCGCAGGCAGGCCTGAAGAGCTTCACTTCTCTGACTCTCTTTCCACACTTGCACCCTGTCAGTGCTTAAAATCTGGCTCCTTTTATACAGGAATCACCTGATTCCTCACAGGCAGGGCTAATCCTATAATTAGGGCCTGATTAAATTCAAGGCCATGAAAAGTGCGTCAGGGACCGTGAAATCTAGTCTCCCCCCTGAAATCTAGTCTTTTGTGTGCTTTTATCCTAAACTATATAGATTTCACGGGGGAGACCAGCGTTTCTCAAATTGGGGGTCCTGACCCAAACAGGAGTTGCGGGGGGGTGCAAGGTTATTTTAGGGGGGTCACGGTATTGCCACCATTACTTCCATGCTGCTTTCAAAGTGGGGTGGCTGGGGAGCGGCAGCTGTTGGCCAGGCACCCAGCTCTGAAGGCAGCACTCTGCCAGCAGCAGCACAGAAGTAAGGGTGCCAATACCATACTATGCCATCCTTACTTTTGCCCTGCTGCCCGCAGAGCCGGGCAGCCAGAGAGTAGTGGCTGTTGGCTGAAAGCCCAGCTCTGCAGGCAGCAGCACAGAAGTCAGGGCGGCAATATCATCCCAGGCCATCCTTACTTCTGCGCTGCTGCTGGTGGCGGCTCTGCCTTCAGAGCAGGGCTCCCTGCCAGCAACCACCGCTCTCCAGCTGCCTAGCTCTGAAGGCAGCACCACCGCCAGCAGCAGTGCAGAAGTAAGGGTAGCAGTCCCGCAACTCCCCCCTACAATAACCTTGTGACCCCCACTCAACTCCTTTTTGGGTCAGGATTCCTACAATTACAACATTGTGAAATTTCAGATTTAAATAGCTGAAATCATGAAATTTATGATTTTTAAAAACCTATGACTGTGAAATTGACCAAAATGGACCATGAATTTGGTAGGGCCCTATCTATAATCAGGTTTGGCTTAGCCCTAGATTCCCCAGCTATGGGCAAACCACCCTGTTACAGTCCCCAACAGATACTGCTTATTCCAGTTTATAGAGAGAATCCTTTATCCCTCAGTAACATCTTTTTGGACAGCCTGTACAACATATGAAAAAGTTTTGACATTTTTTGATGTAGAGCATTTTAGAGTTTAGAGCAGCTTGTTCCAACTGTAGTGTATATGTGCCTTTTCACTCACTTCCTTTCTTCTAAAAATATGGCCAGATCTTGTCCTTCATCTCTTTGTGGATTTTGCCCTTCTCTCTCTTTATGAACAGGGGGAGGGAGATGTTCATCCACCTCCTCTGCACTGTCTTTCCTGCTATTGGGGTCCAGGAATCTCACACATGGCTGCACTTAGTTCCCCCACTAAGCCCTTGGGGAATTTGACTAAAAGTTAATGCTTTGTGGAGTTTTTGCCTTTGCTTCTTGGTCCCCTCCTGCATGCTTTACCAGTCGTCAGGCATTGGGCAAAGGTGTGTGTCAGCACTCCTGAGGAATAAGGCTCATTTTGAAACCTCAACTGATACTACTTCTGTGAGACCTCCAACTGGTCCAAATTACCAGCCTTCATAGCCTCTGTGGCTACATCTTCATCCAGCACTCGGTATGCTGCTTGTGCCCATCCCATCAGAAAAAGGGCCTGTGAAGGGTTGGATCACAGAACCCCCTATGGACTGCCACCTGATGTGCCAACACTACTTCTGCCCCTGCTTTCCTACCCCGTCAACTTAGGACTTCAATGCCTTGCCTGGTTTGAGCCAGACTCGCTAGCCTGCTGCAAACCCAGACCCAGGTCTGAACCACGTCCCCTAACAGCTGTAGGCTCAAATGAAAGCAGCTTACAGAAGTGTTCCTGTCTTTAACACTCAGATGCCCAACTCCCAATGGGGTCCAAACCCTAAATAAATCCATTTTACCCTGTATAAAGCTCATAAATTCATAAATTGTTTGCCCTCTATAAACTGATAGAGAGCTATGCATAGCTGTTTGCCCCCCCCCCCAAGTATTAATACATACTCTGGGTTAATTAATAAGTAAAAAGTGATTTTATTAAATACAGAAAGTAGGATTTAAGTGGTTCCAAGTAGTAAGAAAACAGAACAAAATGAATTACCAAGTAAAATAAAATAAAATACACAAATCTAAACCTAATACAGTAATACACTAAATATAGGTAAAATCTCACCCTTAGAGATGTTTCAATAAGTTTCTTTCTCAGACAGGACACCTTCCTAGTCTGGACACAATCCTTTCCCCTGGTACAGCTCTTCTTCCAGCTCAGGTGGTAGCTAGGGGATTCCACTTTGTTCTGTTCCACCCACTTATCTATCTTTTGCATAAGGCGGGAATCCTTTGTCCCTCTGGGTTCCCACCCCTCCTTCTCAGTGGAAAAGCACCAGGTTAAAGATAGATTCTAATTCAGGTGACATGATCACATGTCCTGTGAGACCCCCCAAGCATTCATTCCTCCCAGCCTGATGCACAGGAAGGCCTCCCTGCAAACAGAGCCATCCACAGTGAATTGTCCTTGTTGATGGGAGCCATCAAGATTCCAACCTCCATTAATGGCCCACACTTTGCATAACTACAGTAGGCCCTCAGTTATATTTTATATTTCTATTTTCAGATACAAGACTGATACATTTATATAAATAGGATAACCACACTGAGTAGATTATAAGCTTTGTAATGATACCTTACAAGAGACCTTACAAGAGACCTTTTGCATGAAGCATATTCCAGTTACATTATACTCACACTTATTAGCATATTTTTAATAAAATCATATAGAGTGCATCACAGGGCCAAACAAATATCCCTGGATTCCTCCCAATAAGCTTCAGTAACTACCAACTCAAAAATGATCAGGTAGACAGGGTGTCATCTTCCAATCCAGTTTGGGAGGGGCTAAGACTTAATTAAGGCCTGCTTTTGTGCTAATCATCCTGTGAAGCACTGCTCCTGGAATTGTTAATATTGTTGCTATTGAGTTGTAGCCTGGGCTTATTGCTCCTTCATAAACTGCAAAAAACATGCTGCTGTTGCTTCCATGATTCCATCATCTATTTCAGGATCTTTCCATTCTTTGGAGAGATGATGTTTCATACCACTTCTGGTACCATGTGTCAGCAGCTGGAGTGCCTCCTATGTTCCAGACAGAGTGTACAAACCCTGGATGTGATGAAAACTTAGCTCATTTGTGGGATTTTTCTTAACTAACAACAAAATACAAACCCAAGCCTAAGCTTTCTCTTGATAATGGACATCTATAGAGTTTTCTCCCGCAAGACCCCCAGGGTTCTGCTCAGAAAGTCACTCCAAACATTCTTATATGCTAGGTTGGAGCTAATAGGACCCACCTGGAAGCAGAAATAACCATCTTTTTAATGGGTTCCTACCAGCTGACGTTAGGGCGACTTAGCAGAAGGGCTCCATGTCCCTTTGAAATTCCTAAATCCTGAGCCCAGTTAAAATATGTAACAAATCTTTTTGTGGAATCATGTCTTTAATGGCTGAATTCATTTTGGAAGGCTATGCAGAAGAAATGTATTTAAAGGAAATCTGAATAAACTCTTGCCCCCAGTTTATTTGGCAGAACCTGGTCAAAGTAGTCAAATATTCTTTTTTTTTCTCTTTCTTTTTAAAAAGAATCCCAAATTTTCTTGATTAAAGTTGTTGTGGGCATTGTATTACATGGTGAGATAGCTCTGTTCCTGAGATACAAGATTCGAGAAGATACAAGATACCAGCAATGCCCCTCTGCTATGTACATTGGCCAAACCGGACAGTCTCTATGTAAAAGAATAAATGGACACAAATCAGACATCAAGAATTATAACATTCAAAAACCAGTTGGAGAACACTTCAATCTCTTGGGTCACTTGATTACAGACCTAAAAGTCGCAATTCTTCAACAAAAAAACTTCAAAAACAGACTCCAACGAGATACTACTGAATTGGAATTAATTTGCAAACTGGAAAGCATTAAATTAGGCTTGGATATAGACTGGGAGTGGATGTGTCATTACACAAAGTAAAACTATTTCCCCATGTTTATTCCCCCCCCCCACCCCCGCCACTGTTCCTCACACGTTCTTGTCAACTGCTGGAAATGGCCCACCTTGATTATCACTACAAAAGGTTTTTTTTCTCTCCTGCTGGTAATAGCTCACCTTAACTGATCACTCTCGTCACAGTGTGTATGGTAACACCCATTGTTTCATGTTCTCTGTGTATATAAAATCTACCCACTGTATTTTCCACTGCATGCATCCGACCAAGTGAGCTATAGCTCATGAAAGCTTATGCTCAAATAAATTTGTTAGTCTCTAAGGTGCCACAAGTACTTCTTTTCTTTTTGCAGAAGTCCATACAGTAATTAGAAAGTTGGTCTCTGGCTTGAAAATCTGCCTTGGAATTGGTCCTCTTGAGCATAAGTGCCAATGACATTTTTGAGATTATTTCTTTGGTTTTGTTAAATTAACATTTGAACATAGATAGCCAGGGACATTTATTCTGTCAGTCCAATTGTAGACACTGTTAAGTAAAAGCAAAAACTATTTTTGAATATAAGCCTCTTGCATATGCTCAGACATGCATTTTAAAACAAAAACTCGTTCTGTCTCTGAGTATTCTCATTAAAGGCACTCATTATCACATCTTGGAAACACTGAAACCTATACATTAGGATGTTTCAAATAGCCTTCAGAATCTAACTTTTTTTTAACATTTATCTGCCAAGTGTATTAAGTAGTATGTAACCCACCTATTGTGACACTCTGTCTCTCTCTAGTGGTGACTGGATTACATATAGAGGTTTATGAGCATGCTACAGCCTTGGTTTACAGAGCTAACTCTTTTTTAGCTAAAGCAGTAGAGGCTCATGCTTTTAGAACAAGAGGTCCCAATTTCAATCCCCTACTGACAACCCACCCAGCAGTGTGGCATTACAAGTACATAGTATTCTATACCCGTGTTTGAGTTCAAAACATGTAATGCTTATATTTCAAAATAATCCAAGAAGTAAATATTTGAATGTACCAGAGACTTTTTTTTTCATTTTACATTTACTTTGATCCTGGAAAGCATAGTACTGAGAGACCATAATATTTTACTATTTGAGCATTTTAGTTATCGTTACCAATTTGATTTCAAGGCAGGTGTCACAGAAAGAAACCAGTTATCAAACAGAAAATTTTAATAATGGATGGTCAAGCTTGAGTTGAGAAGTTCTGTTAGAAATGAACTACCTTTTCTCACTAACCAAAAAATACATTGTACCTTAAGAAAGAAAAACTGTGGGCCTTGCTCTACCTTCTCTCTCACCTTGTGTCTCCATTTACACCTGTGCAAATTGGATGTAAAATGCTACTATTCTGTTTTGGTGGCATTCTACCTCTTTGCCGAGGTTTAAGTCATGGCACAAGGTACAAGATGATGAAGAATCAGGCCTCCTTATTTTAAAGGTCCTCTCCCTGCCTTTCAAATATTGTGGGTAGTTGATACATTATTGGAATTCAATGACTGATAATTCGTTGGGCTTCTGTTCTCCAATTAAAGCTTATATCTAATGTCATTCTGCTATGAGTTACTGTAATTTTGAGTAATTTTCTGAAACTCAAATTGAGATTAGCCATCTGGTCACTGGATTTTTTAACACCCAGAGGTTTTTTAGTTTGTTTGTTTTTGGGGTTTTTTTTCTTTAAACATTTGATTAAATGTTACTGTTAGGAAACCCATTTATCTGAAAATGAAAAGTGCCACTTCTTAGTGTATGTACGGTGTTTGTTTTTTATCAGCAGTATTTAACTTTTTTAAAGTGGTTCTCTGCTTAAGAGGAACAATTGTTAGCATGACTAAATTCCACAGTTAGTGGTTATTTCCAGGTTGGTTTTCCAATGACATTTTTTAGCAAATGCCAAGGTTTTCTTCTTTTTTTTTAATCCATTGACCTTTTTTAGGTTTTGTACTCTCCATTCTGCTGCCTGATTACTTAAGAATTCACTGAGCAGTTCGCTTGAAGGCTGTTCTTTTTCGTAGCCACTGGCATGAAAATGCATCTGTCTGTCTGAGTGAGGCCTCTTTGATCTTCAGAGAGCTTTAACTAAAAGCAGATTAAAAAGAAAGCTGTCAGGCAATTTTTTTCCTGTGAAATTGGAAGTACTTCCTAAGATTTCAGGTCAGGTGAGGCTTTGCCTTCTCAAGGACTTAAGATTTGGGAAAGTGATCAGACTGTTTTGACCAGCATTCTAAGATACATAAATGTGTGTGATGTACAGCTTTAGTGCTGTGCCAAAAAACAATGTAGGGCATCATATAATCATATGTTAGTTAAAACCCAGAGGGATAATGATCCTGCTAACCCCTGGATAAAGTAGTATTTAAAAACCTCATTAAGAACCTAGAGTCCAATAAAGTAATTAAAACTGAATCTGTCTCTAAGTAGTCTGAATTTAATTCTTATACTAAGGTGCTGATTTGCAGATAAATCAAGTGACTCCTTAAAGTACCTAGTACTTTTGTTTGTTTATAGGATAAGGACTGCAGAAATTTACTCTGCAAATCTTGGGATGTCTTGAAATCCACTGCAGCAATATGAAATATTCTTTTGCAAATACGTGCCTACAAAAGTGGATTGAAGGAGCCTTAATTAAAAAACCCACATAATTACATCTTTTTCTTTGTTTTTCTTTTGAGCCTGTGTATTGATAGTAAAATTATATAGAATTTGCTCTACTGAATCAGACCGTTGATCTGCCTATAGTAGTCAAATATTTTGCCTCCAGTAGTGCCAATTCCTGGTTCTTCAGAGAAAAGCAAAAGACTCTTAGGGTTTGTCTACACCTACAGTGCTGCAGTGATGCAGTTGTACTGGGACAGCTGGGCCGCTGTAGTGCTTAGTGAAGACATTACCTACACTGACAGGAGAGCTTCTTCTGTTAGCATAGGTACTCCACTTCCCCGAGAAGCAGTAGCTATGTCAATGGGAGTGTTAATTCCAACTGGAGTTTTAAAAGCGGCAAAGACTCCTGTGGCCCCTTATAGACTAACAGACGTATTGGAGCATAAGCTTTTGTGGGTGATGACATGCATCCAAAGAAGTGGGTATTCACCCACGAAAGCTTATGCTCCAATATGTCTGTTAGTCTATAAGGTGCCACAGAACTCTTAGTCTGGATCTGTAAAAGTGGCAAACACAGCTACCCCTCTGATACTGGAATTTTAAGTTATTCTCCATAATTTTTACTGACTAAAACAATTTAGCATCATCAGCAAATTTCACCAGATTGCTAACCATTTATTTCTATAAATCATGAAGTTAATTAAAACACTGGGGGTAAATACTCCACCACTTACCTTTCCACTTTGAGGAGAACTGTTAAGATTTTTCAAGGGGAAGTGATCTGTAAAACAGTAGTACTATAGTATTTTTCTTGTGTCCCTTATTTCACTGTAAACTAGGGAAATCTGATTATTATTTTATTGCACAATATAAGGAGTTTGTGTTACTTCTAGTACATGATAGTTTGTATTTTCCTTAGTTTTAGTAATTAGTTAACAAAAGTATTTTGATTTTTATATACAAGTGCTTATTAATTATTTTATCATGAGAAAAATGAGTGAGATCCAAGTGTTCTATTAATGCATTTCAGTCTGGAAATTTTCTTCTAATTGGCTTGGCAAGTGGAATGAGTGAGATTAGTTGCTAATGAGAAGATAAGTATAGTAATTTTTGCATGATATAAACCTGTGATTGTCAGTAGGTAGAAAAAGGAAGTTAGATTATTTTCCATGAGACCTTGCTGCTTTGTGAGAAATCATTAACATCTTCTGATATTGTAAATTAGGTTATTTCACACCTGTATTTTTATCACTAACCATTAATGCTCCAGCCACAGATTCTGATGTTTTGCTAATTAGGGAGACATTAATGAAGTAAGGGATATGAACAATCATTTATGGCTTGTTCTAGTAATCTAAACAAAAACCTAATTGCATAAATTTATCTTGTACGTCCACCCTTTGGCAGGATATTTGTGAAATGCAGCAAGTGTCAACTTTTCACAAGCAACAGGTGTGACCTATATACATTCACAAGTCTTTCTAATGTTAAATTGCAAATAACTTGACTTGACTCATTATATGAAGTGATAGATTAATGGCTTGTTGAAATCCAGGGGCTCCTGTAAGCAAGGATTTTGCATTTATGCTCTGGTTCATTTTCCTTGAATTATTTATGTAGCTAGTTTCTGCTAGGTAACTACTGTGTGTTATTATTCTGAACTTCTACTGATTGTTCACAGATTTCAACGCCCGTTAAGTTTCTGTGTGAACAAAATGAGGCACTTCTCATCTCCTGTTTCAAATTCAAATTTATTGTCCTCATCCTCAAGGGCCTTCAAAATCCCTGACCCTGCCTAACTCTCAGCTTTCATCTTCTCCTCCTGTCTTTCCCACTGTTCTCTCTACCCAAACCACCCTGGCATGGTACCATTCCCTATTTATTGCCTCTTAATGATTTCTGTGTCAGATTTCCTTAATTTAGAAGTAAAAATAGTTATCTAATTTAGCAGCCCTGAGATATAAGAGTCAAGCTAGCATTTTAGCTTCTTATTCATCACCACCAGTAATGAAGTCTTTACAGACCAAATCGTACCCTCACTGAGACCTGTGCAACCCAACTGATGTCAGTGTATTTACATAGATTTAACTGAATAGAACATAACAAACAATTCTGTTAATGCAGAAGAAGGAATGGAATCCAGGTCATTGTTGCAGCTTGGGGCAGTCTGGGCTCGAGGCTGCCCGGGCTCGAGGCTTCAGCCCCTGCGGCTCCTGCAGGGGCTCAGGGTGATCCAGTAGGGGCTTCTTCCATGGCTGGGGCACCCATTTTTCCTGGGGGCTCCCAAATTGGCCAGGGTCACTTGCCTTAATCTGTCCCTGGCATGGACTCGCAGCTAAAAGCCCCCAGCTGGGGCACTCCGAGCAGCATGGAGAAGATCCTGCCCACCTCCAGCTCCAGGGGAACCTCCTCTACCTGCAGGAAGCTGGGAGGGTGCTGTCTTCAGAGCCCAGCTCTGAAAGCAGCACAAAATTGAGGGTGGCAATCTGGGGACCCCCCCTACAAAAACTTTGCAACCCCTCCCCCGATCCCATTTTGGGTCAGGATCCCTATGGTTACAACACTATGAAATTTCAGATGTAAACATCTGAAATCATGAAACTGACAAATTTTAAAACCCTCTGGCCATGACATTGACCAGAAAGGACCATGAATTTGGCAGGGCCCTAATTATGTATTAGTCTGAGATACGGTGAGGATATGAAGGTTTTAATAGATACTAACATCTGAAAGATGGATCTTTTTTGCCTCAAAGCCTGTGACTTATATCTGTTTCTTGGCCAACAGATGTTATTACATTATCTATGTTGTTCAGAGCTACTCAGGTACAAATTTGGGAAAGAACTGAAAAACAACATTTCAAAAGACTTAATTAGGCATTCCATCATTTGGGGGGGTTAGTTATTGTAAAAAGTAACAGGAGTTTTTTCATGAATTCATAAAACTAGGAAAAATTCTAAGAAAAAAGGCAGGATTCTTTTTTAAAGCAAAGCAATATCAAAATTTGCCACCTTTGCAAGCTTATGAAAACACAGAAGCAATGTTAAATTACTCGTCTCAAAATACACCAGTTAATTATTCCAGAGCTAAAGTGCTAAATAAAAAAGTGAAGTATACAGTTTTCTTAGAGGAATGTTCTTGGAAGAAAGTTATGATTAGATAAAAAATCTTGCACCAAGGCATGTTATGAAATAGTGCCCACTATGTATGAAGCAGTCAAAAGTTAATACAGCTAATTGCTGGATTTAAAAAAAAACAACTTACTGTTATCGCTTGTTTCTTTGGAGGGACTGATCAGAAATTATATACTGTCAGTTGCCTTCTAGCTGGAATTATTTTGATATTTAGGTTTAGATTCCAAATAACTCAAATCTTTCTTCACGGAAATTACCACAAGTGTAGTGTATTCTTGTCAGTAGCAGTTTGATCCTATAGCTGCTAGGTTTCTTTAGCAAGTAGGCAGATACTTTAACATGAATGATGGGTTATGAAATTCCGTTTATATTTTTTATTAATAGTTTAGGTTAATAGTTCTTATAACTGATGCCAATTAAAGGAAAGAAAATGAATTATTTTTCTCTTGATAGCTCTCCTTGAATAGCTGTCTCACTGGGATTGTGGAGAGATGTTTGCTAGCCATGCCTACTAATCTATGATATCATATCTAGTATGAAAGGAAGTGGCATGTCTCTGTTAAGTCTTTTTATACTTGCACTTTTGGCCCTAGGGAAATTGTTCTTGGCTTTTCTGAATCATTTAAGATGTGTGTAAAGGAGCTCACATCCAAGTGTTAACTCTTTTGAATAGAACACCAGCACTGATTCAAAAGTATTTTTTTGTCTCTAGTGCCAGAATGAAGAACTTCCTCTGCCATCTGTCAACTAAGCCTCCCAAGTACTGTTCACAAACTCCATGCAGAAAGATAAACCAGCTCAGAACTTCTTCCACTGATCCAAGACCCATCATGTTAAAGCACATAAGAGAAAGGAGTGGTTTCTCAAACAGCCAGAACTCAAACTTTTGAGAGCCAGTCTTTGAAGAAATAGCTTAATATGTTCTCTGAAGTTTGAGTCAGAAACTTCCAAGTGATTTTTAAGGCTAACCCTATGCAGAGCATATTGCAGTAATCCACTCCTAAGGTAATAAAAGCATGAATAATTATGGCAAGGTGAATATCAGAGAGAATAGGTGATGAACAGTTTATCAGGAGTAGACAAAAAAGCAGCATAGGCCATCAAGGCTATGTGGCAATCCAGGAGTAATTATGACCCATAAAGTACCTCTAAATTGCTAATCTCAGGGATAAGTATGGGGGAGCTCCTTCAGTAACATTAGAAGACCTCCCCACCAGTATGTCTTGCTTTATGATCTAGAGCAGATGCTTTTGCCAGCTTACCAGTGTCACCTTCAAGTTGTCTGGCTTGAGCTCAAGCTTTCCTACTTTTCCCCCTACTTTTTTCTCGCATTCCTAGATCCCATCTTTTTCCACAAGAAGGTTGTTCAGTATATCCAGCTGTGTTGAAGTACCATTCCTGATGAGAATAAAGTATTCATGGTTATTCACTCTAAAGATGTCCTTGTTCTCTTTTGGGTATTGCTCCTTCTGAACACATTGAACATCTCACACATCTCTATTAGCTTAAATATAATCTTTCTTTTGTACATTCAGAAAAAAAATACCAAACTAATACTAAGCCTCTTCCCTTCGTACCTACAGCATGAAGAATCAACCTTTTTCTGAGTCTTCCTGCTGAAACTTTCAGTGGTGTAGAGCAGTGGTGCCTATACTTTTCCTGTTGGGCCCCCCTTACCAGTAATGGAATCTATCTGTGCTCCTGCCCCCATTACTGCACAGTTGGCTCAGCAGAGAGGCTTGGGCAGACAACAGAGCTAGAGGCAGAACTGGGGATGGGGGAGAAGCTGGGGCTAGAGCTGGGCAAGTGGCAGAATGGGAATGAGGGCAGAGCTGGGCTTGGGATGGAGCAGGGGGAAGAATGGAGCTGGAGCTGGGCTGGGGCTAGTGCAGGGGGCAAAGTGGAGCTGTGGCTGGGGATGGAGAAGAGTTGCAGCTGGGGCCGGAGCTGGGCTGAGGGCAGAGTGGGGCTGGGGGCATTCCTGCCCCCTGTGGGGGCTGGCCTGTGCCCTGCTGTGCACACCCTCAAATGTTCCTCTGTGTCCCCCTATGGGGGCACGCCCCACAGTTTGCGGACCATGATGTAGAGGGAAAGGATAAAGAAACAAATATCAGTTTCCCTAAGGGGATCATTCAACTCTAGAAGTTCTGTTATGGATAATAGCAATTAAGCATGTGAAACAGTTTAAACATTTCTTCAGAACTTGTCTTATTCTGGAGTACATAAGAATGGCCATACTGGGTCAGACCAATGGTCCATCTAGCCCAGTATCTGTCTTCTGACAGTGGTCAGTGCCAGGTGCTTCTGAGGGAGTGAACAGGACAATTTATCAAGTGATCCATTCCCTGTCATCTAGTTCCAGCTTCTAGCAGCCAGAAGTTTAGGGACATCCAGAGCATGGGCTTGCGTCCCTGGCCATCTTGGCTAATAGCCGTTGATGGGCATATCCCTAATTACTTTTTTAACTGATTTCAGAGTAGCAGGCCTGTTAGTCTGTATTCACAAAAAGAAAAGGCACTCTAAGGTGCCACAAGTACTCCTTTTTTTTAATTGAGTTATACTTTTGGCCTTCACACCATCCCTGGCAACGAATTTCACAGGTTGACTGTGGGTTATGTGGAGAACTATTTCCTTATATTTGTTTTAAGCCTGCTGCCTATTAATTTCATTGAGTGACACCAGATTCATGTGTTATGTAAAGGGGTAAACAACACTTCTCTATTCACTTTCTCTGCATCATTAATGATTTTATAGACCTCTATTCTATCTTCCCTCAGTCATCTGTTTTCCAAGATGAACAGTCTCAGTCTTTTTAATCTCTCCTCATATGGAAGCTGTTCCATACCCTTTATAATTTTTGTTGCCTTCTTCATACTTTTTCCAATTCTCATATCTTTTTCTGAGATGAGGTGACCAGAATTGCATGCAATATTCAAGCTGTGGCTGTACCATGGATTATATAGTGGCATTATGATATTGACTGTCTTACTATCTAGCTTTTTCCTAATGTGTCCTAATAGTCTGTTAGCTTTTTTGACTGCTGCTGACCGTTGAGCAGATGTTTTCACAGAACTATCTACGATTACTCCAAGATCTTTCTTCAGTGGGAATAGCTTATTTAGACCCCATCATTTTCTATGTATAGGTAGGATTGAATTTCATTTGCCATTTTGTTACCCAGTTTTGTGAGATCTCTCTGTAACTCTTCGCAGTCTGCTTTGGACTTAAATATCTTGAGTAATTTTGTATTGTCTGAACATTTTGCCATCTCACTGTTTACTCCTTTTTCCAGATCATTTATGAATATGTTAAATAGCAGTGATCCCAGTATAGATCCTTGGGGGACTGTAATATTTACTTCTCTCCTCAGTGTAAACTGGCTGCTTATTCCTTTTTGTTCCTGTCCTTTAACCAGTTACTGGTTTGTGAGAAGACCTTCTCTCTTATCCCACGACTCCTTACTTTGCTTAAGAGCCTTTGCTGAGGGACCTTGTTAAAGACTTTCTGAAAGTCCAGGTACGCTATATCCACTAGATCACGCCACATGTTTGTTGACCTCCTCAAAGAACTGCAATAGATTGGTGAGGCATGATTTCCCTTTACAAAAGCTGTGTTGACTCTTCCCCCAACATATCGCATTTATCTGTGTGTCTGATAATTCTGTTCTTTGCTATAGTTTCAAACAGTTTGCTTGGTACTGAAGTTAGGCTTGTAAATTAGGCCTGTAATTAACAGGATCGCTTCTGGAGCCTTTAAAAGAAATTGATGTCACATTAGCTATCCTCTAGTCATCTGATACAGAGGCTGATTTAAATGATAGGGTACATACCATAGTTAACAGTTCCACAATTTCATATGTGAGTTCCTTCAGAACTAGTGGGTGAATACTATCTGGTGCTGGTGACTTCTTACTGTTTAATGTATCAGTTTGTTCTAAAACCTCTTCTACTGACACTTCAATGTGGGACAGTTCCTCAGATTTGTCACCTAAGAATGGCTCAGGTGTGGAAATCTCCCTCACATCCTCTGCAATGAAGACAGATGCAAAGAATTAATTTAGCTTCTCCACTACAGCCTTGTCTGTCTTGAGTGCTCCTTTAGCACTTCAATCATCCAGTGGCCCCACTGATTATTTGGCAGGCTTCCTGCTTCTGATGTACTTAAAAAAATGTTGGTGGTTAGTGTTTGTGTCTTTAGGTAGCTGCTCTTCAAAGTCTTTTTTTGCTTGCTTAATTATACTTTTACACTTTACTTGCCAGAGTTTATGTCCCTTTGTTTTCCTCAGTAGAATTTTATTTCCAATTATTAAAGGATGTCTTTTTGTCTCTAATCATCTCCTTTTCTCTATTTAGCCATGGTGATATTTTTCGGTCCTCTGATTTTTTATTTGGGGTATACATGTAGTTTGAACCTCTATTATGGTGTTTTAAAAATGTTTCCATGCAGTTTGCATGCATTTCACTCTTGTGACTGTTCCTTTTCATTTCTGTTTAACTAGCCTCCTCATTTTTGTGTAGTTCCAGTTTTTGAAGTTAAATGATGGTGTGATGGGCTTCCTTGGTATTTTCCTCCCACAAGGATATTATATTTACTGATTTTTAAATGTATGTTACTACCTTTTCATAAATGCCTTTTTAATACATAACATTTTTAAAGCACTTTATATCTTCAAAGCATTATTCAAACATAAACTAATGCTTAAAACAGTCTTTTGAGGTAAGTAAGTAACTATATTACTATTATCCCATTTTACTGATTGAGACTGAGGAACAAGGAGACTAAGTTACTTGGCCAGAATTAACCAAATGAGTCAGTGAGTAAACATGTTCTTCACTTATGTTAGTTCATTGTTACTTAACTGAAATATAGAGCATATTATTCAAAATTCTGTTGCCTCTAAATCAATCACTTTCATATGAACACTTATCAAATTATGAAATAGCTATTTAAAGTTGCTTTCAAAATGATGGAGAGAGTATTAAATTGAAACTTGAGCAAAATCAGCTAAATTCAAAAGCTGTTGCAGCATGTATCAAAAGCTTAATGTGGTAGTGAAAATGAAACATTAAATGCATTTTTTTTACTGTTTTCAAAGATGACAAACCTTTCCCAGAGGAAACTTTAAAAATGTAGTTAAGCATACAGTGTATGAGGATGCTTTGTAAAACAGATACAAGATGATTATGTTATTGCTGTTAGCTAATTGTTAGTGAGGACAAATTTGTGGCCTGATCCTGTAAACATACACATGAGTAATTTTATTCATTGTCCCTTGACTAATAAAGTGTGGTAATATATTTACAAATATTGGGAAGAGATGTAAGAGAGCACCTTTGACCTAGCCATATTTGTGAAAATCCAAGGAATACTTATACTTGATTGGAATGTTTTATTTGACAATTTGATTAATGTATGTAGGTATATGGATGCTAGTATAGCATCCACCCCTGTCATAATTTTTAAGGGTTATTTACCCCAAGAAGCACTGACTTTTTCAACAGCTTTCTTAAGGTTTAGAATTAATAATACTGAATATTAAAATACTAATGCTGGGGCTACTTGATACCTAATTACCTGAAAGAGCATCTTGTTCCCTGTGATATACTGTCATACTTGGGATCAGCAGAGAAACTTGAGCTGGAGTTCCCTCAATACGATGGAGATGGAATTGCTAGCAGGGCATTCTCTGTCAAGTGTCCTCCATTTTGAAAATTCCCCTCCTCTCCCACCTTGTCTGCCATACCCCAGATTTGTTAACTTTCCAGGTACTCTTTGTTGAGGATGTTGAGGAAGGTGTTGGTTGAATGGACATTCTTTTACTTATGTTGTAATTTTTAATTTATGGGATAGAGAACCAGAGCACTGGATATGTGCCTGCAGATGTGTTTTAATTATTTGAATAAATAAATAAATTTGTCAGTGCTCACAATGAGCAATTTTATGCCTTCTTTGTCTAACTTATAAGGTGTGTGTCTCTGTGTGTGTGTACATACTCACATACAGAATAAATGCTTAGCAGTTCTAAAATAATGTTAATATTTAGGATTTTCTTTAAATATCCTTGTACTGTCTGGGGAAGGAAGATTATGTAAAAAACATTATGTAATCTACTATTAAGTGTCAGAGCCCTGGAATTCTGTGGCAGTTCAGTGCAAGAAGAAAACTTTTCACATATTAGTTCAGAAATACTGATGCTAACTATCCCTGTTTCCCTTTGACAGTGCACTATGAGTAAAATAACATAGGATTTGCAACGTCAGATTAGATCATTGGTGTCTTTTACTATATTCTGCAGAATTTAAACATTTTCTGGCTCTCCTGATGTTCTTGCCTTGTTTCACAAAATAATCTGACCCTCACTTTAAATCCATTGAACCAGAAAAATTAGCTTAGATTGCTAGAAACATAAATATGGCCATCTTTTTCATTTTTGAAACTTAAATGTTGGCAGTTCAACATGATGTCTATAATTCTTCCGGAAAATGCATGAAAGGCATGACTGTCCATTAACATTTTTAGCAGGGCAATATAGGCAGGTATGAATGATGCTTTAGAAATAATTATGACCATTTATATCATTGATATATTCCTATTATACAATTGCAACAAATCTTGTACACAATATGTCATGTAAGGTGTCAATGGAAAAGTTATGATTTGCTAAGGATGCTTATCCTGTTTATATGCATGTATCATCTTTGTATCTGAAGTTGTGAATATTGGCTATGTACTGGTATTATACACATGTGTTGTTATCCTGGGTAACACCCCCCAGATAGAATTTACATTGAGGCTAGACAGAAATATATTGATGGCCCATCAAAGACACTTAGCTCTCACAATGGGCCATAGAAGAAACTCATCCCACCCAGTAGGTCTTCCTTCAGACTCCGAGAGGTGAATAGCTACCCCTTGGAAGTCATCAAAGCATATACGGTCATATGATATGCTCCTGTGTCCCTAGACTCCATCTTGGGCCAGTAACTTTCCACAAACAGAGACTGTTGCCTTTGTTTGTGACAGTAAAATTCCATGCACATGGCAGAGAATATAAAAGGACCCCCCGAGATATCTTCATTTTGTCTTAATTTCCTGCTTCATTTCTCTGGGCTGGATTTCTAACAAGGAAGCTTTGCACAAGGACTGATGAACCCCAGTATGTTTGGGTAAATCTAGAGAGACTTTTGCAAGCTCACAGTTTATTCCATCACTGCTGTGTTTCTGATCTATGAACAATGAAAAATTACCTGTATGTGTATGATCTATTAACCATTTACAACTCTCTTCTTTTCTTTTATTATTAAACCTTTAGTTTTTAATTACTAAAGGATTGGCATCAGTGTGATTCTTGCGTAAGATTTGAGTTACATATTGACCTGGGTAAGTGGCTGATCCCTTGAGATTAGAAGGCCCTATATTTGATTAAATTGTTTTTCAGTAACCACTCATCATAAAAAGAAAAGGAGTACTTGTGGCACCTTAGAGACTAACCAATTTATTTGAGCATGAGCTTTCGTGAGCTACAGCTCACTTCATCAGATGCATACCGTGGAAAC
Organism: Eretmochelys imbricata; assembly: GCF_965152235.1. Taxonomy (NCBI): domain Eukaryota; kingdom Metazoa; phylum Chordata; order Testudines; family Cheloniidae; genus Eretmochelys; species Eretmochelys imbricata. The sequence continues at coordinate 10,769,384 of NC_135581.1, read as the reverse complement.
TGCAGCAGACTTTATATATACACAGAGAATATGAAACAATACCTCCTCCCACCCCACTGTCCTGCTGGTAATAGCTTATCTAAAGTAATCATCAGGTTAGGCCATTTCCAGCACAAATCCAGGTTTTCTCACCCTCCACCCCCCCACACAAATTCACTCTCCTGCTGGTGATAGCCCATCCAAAGTGACAACTCTTTACACAATGTGCATGATAATGAAGTTAGGCCATTTCCTGCACAAATCCAGGTTCTCTCACTCCTTCACCCCCCTCCAAAAACCCACCCCCATACACACACAGACTCACTCTCCTGCTGGTAATAGCTCATCCAAACTGACCACTCTCCAAGTTTAAATCCAAGTTAAACCAGAACATCTGGGGGAGGGGGGGGGTAGGAAAAAACAAGAGGAAATAGGCTACCTTGCATACCACACAACAGAACCACTAACCCAGGAACTTATCCTTGCAACAAAGCCCGTTGCCAATTGTGCCCACATATCTATTCAGGGGACACCATCACAGGGCCTAATAACATCAGCCACACTATCAGAGGCTCGTTCACCTGCACATCCACCAATGTGATTTATGCCATCATGTGCCAGCAATGCCCCTCTGCCATGTACATTGGTCAAACTGGACAGTCTCTACGTAAAAGAATAAATGGACACAAATCAGATGTCAAGAATTATAACATTCATAAACCAGTCGCAGAACACTTCAATCTCTCTGGTCACGCAATCACAGACATGAAGGTCGCTATCTTAAAACAAAAAAACTTCAAATCCAGACTCCAGCGAGAAACTGCTGAATTGGAATTCATTTGCAAATTGGACACTATTAATTTAGGCTTAAATAGAGACTGGGAGTGGCTAAGTCATTACGCAAGGTAGCCTATTTCCTCTTGTTTTTTCCTACCCCCCCCCCAGATGTTCTGGTTTAACTTGGATTTAAACTTGGAGAGTGGTCAATTTGGATGAGCTATTACCAGCAGGAGAGTGAGTCTGTGTGTGTATGGGGGTGGGTTTTTGGAGGGGGGTGAGGGAGTGAGAGAACCTGGATTTGTGCAGGAAATGGCCTAACTTCATTATCATGCACATTGTGTAAAGAGTTGTCACTTTGGATGGGCTATCACCAGCAGGAGAGTGAATTTGTGTGGGCGGGTGGAGGGTGAGAAAACCTGGATTTGTGCTGGAAATGGCCTAACCTGATGATTACTTTAGATAAGCTATTACCAGCAGGACAGTGGGGTGGGAGGAGGTATTGTTTCATATTCTCTGTGTATATATAAAGTCTGCTGCAGTTTCCACGGTATGCATCTGATGAAGTGAGCTGTAGCTCACGAAAGCTCATGCTCAAATAAATTGGTTAGTCTCTAAGGTGCCACAAGTACTCCTTTTATCAACTGCATGAAAAAAACTTGCACAGATACAGACAGACATCATCTTCCTTTCCAAATGCAAACAGATGGACATCGTACCAAAAGGACTGAAGGTAAAAAATCCATTACAATCTACATACCACACAGACTATGCTGACAGCTTGTGCCACACGCTCTCAAAGAAACTGCGGAATCACCTGATCAACATCCTCTACAGCAAACAGGGAAAGATTAAGAATAAGCTCTCAAAAATGGATACTCTCATAAAAAACCAACCTTCCACACAAACTTCCTGGTGGCTGGATTTTACTAAAACTAGACAAGCCATTTACAACGCACACTTTGCTTCTCTACAAAAGAAAAAGGACACTAAACTTTCTAAACTACTACATGCTACAAGGGGCCACAGCAATGGTTCCCTCAACCCACCTAGCAATATTGTTAACCTATCCAACTATACTCTCAGCCCAGCAGAAGCAGCTGTTCTATCTCGGGGCCTCTCCTTCTGCCCCTCCACCCCCACGAACATGATACAGTTCTGTGGTGACCTAGAATCCTATTTTCGACGTCTCCGACTCAAGGAATATTTCCAAAATACCTCTGAACAACATACTAATCCACAGAGGTCTCCCTACCAACACTACAGAAAGAAGGATTCTAGGTGGACTCCTCCTGAAGGTCGAAACAGCAGACTGGACTTCTACATAGAGTGCTTCCGCCGACGTGCACGGGCTGAAATTGTGGAAAAGCAGCATCACTTGCCCCATAACCTCAGCCATGCGGAACGCAATGCCATCCACAGCCTCAGAAACAACTCTGACATCATAATCAAAAAGGCTGACAAAGGAGGTGCTGTTGTCATCATGAATAGGTCGGAATATGAACAAGAGGCTGCTCGGCAGCTCTCCAACACCACTTTCTACAAGCCATTACCCTATGATCCCACTGAGAGTTACCAAAAGCAACTACAGCATTTGCTCAAGAAACTTCCTGAAAAAGCACAAGATCAAATCCGCACAGACACACCCCTGGAACCCCGACCTGGTATATTCTATCTACTACCCAAGATCCATAAACCTGGAAATCCTGGGCGCCCCATCATCTCAGGCATTGGCACCCTGACAGCAGGATTGTCTGGCTATGTAGACTCCCTCCTCAGGCCCTACGCTACCAGCACTCCCAGCTACCTTCGAGACACCACTGACTTCCTGAGGAAACTTCAATCCATCGGTGATCTTCCTGATAACACCATCCTGGCCACTATGGATGTAGAAGCCCTCTACACCAACATTCCACACAAAGATGGACTACAAGCCGTCAGGAACACTATCCCCGATAATGTCACGGCTAACCTGGTGGCTGAACTTTGTGACTTTGTCCTTACCCATAACTATTTCACATTTGGGGACAATGTATACCTTCAGATCAGCGGCACTGCTATGGGTACCCGCATGGCCCCACAGTATGCCAACATTTTTATGGCTGATTTAGAACAACGCTTCCTCAGCTCTCGTCCCCTAAAGCCCCTACTCTACTTGCGCTATATTGATGACATCTTCATCATCTGGACCCATGGAAAAGAAGCCCTTGAGGAATTCCACCATGATTTCAACAATTTCCATCCCACCACCAACCTCAGCCTGGTCCAGTCCACACAAGAGATCCACTTCCTGGACACTACAGTGCTAATAAACAATGGTCACATAAACACCACCCTATACCGGAAACCTACTGACCGCTATTCCTACCTGCATGCCTCCAGCTTTCACCCTGACCACACCACACAATCCATCGTCTACAGCCAAGCTCTGCGATACAACCGCATTTGCTCCAACCCCTCAGACAGAGACAAACACCTACAAGATCTCTGTCAAGCTTTCTTACAACTACAATACCCACCTGCGGAAGTAAAGAAACAGATTGATAGAGCCAGAAGAGTTCCCAGAAGTTACCTACTACAGGACAGGCCTAACAAAGAAAATAACAGAACGCCACTAGCCGTCACCTTCAGCCCCCAACTAAAACCCCTCCAACGCATTATTAAGGATCTACAACCTCTCCTAAAGGATGACCCAACACTCTCACAAATCTTGGGAGACAGGCCAGTCCTTGCCTACAGACAGCCCCGCAACCTGAAGCAAATACTCACCAACAACCACATACCACACAACAGAACCACTAACCCAGGAACTTATCCTTGCAACAAAGCCCGTTGCCAATTGTGCCCACATATCTATTCAGGGGACACCATCACAGGGCCTAATAACATCAGCCACACTATCAGAGGCTCGTTCACCTGCACATCCACCAATGTGATTTATGCCATCATGTGCCAGCAATGCCCCTCTGCCATGTACATTGGTCAAACTGGACAGTCTCTACGTAAAAGAATAAATGGACACAAATCAGATGTCAAGAATTATAACATTCATAAACCAGTCGCAGAACACTTCAATCTCTCTGGTCACGCAATCACAGACATGAAGGTCACTATCTTAAAACAAAAAAACTTCAAATCCAGACTCCAGCGAGAAACTGCTGAATTGGAATTCATTTGCAAATTGGACACTATTAATTTAGGCTTAAATAGAGACTGGGAGTGACTAAGTCATTATGCAAGGTAGCCTATTTCCTCTTGTTTTTTCCTACCCCCCCCCCAGATGTTCTGGTTTAACTTGGATTTAAACTTGGAGAGTGGTCAGTTTGGATGAGCTATTACCAGCAGGAGAGTGAGTGTGTGTGTGTATGGGGGTGGGTTTTTGGAGGGGGGTGAGGGAGTGAGAGAACCTGGATTTGTGCAGGAAATGGCCTAACTTCATTATCATGCACATTGTGTAAAGAGTTGTCACTTTGGATGGGCTGTCACCAGCAGGAGAGTGAATTTGTGTGGGCAGGTGGAGGGTGAGAAAACCTGGATTTGTGCTGGAAATGGCCTAACCTGATGATTACTTTAGATAAGCTATTACCAGCAGGACAGTGGGGTGGGAGGAGGTATTGTTTCATATTCTCTGTGTATATATAAAGTCTGCTGCAGTTTCCACGGTATGCATCTGATGAAGTGAGCTGTAGCTCACGAAAGCTCATGCTCAAATAAATTGGTTAGTCTCTAAGGTGCCACAAGTACTCCTTTTCTTTTTGCGAATACAGACTAACACGGCTGTTACTCTGAAACCACTCATCATAGAGTCTAGTATCTGGGTGATGGGTCAAGGTCTGGAATGCCTAAGGAGACTGCATTGTTGGCTTCTTGTTAACCAGTGTGGTGAGACAGAAGTTTACTTTTGTTAATCTAATGATAGAATAACCACCATTCTGGAGTGAGTCTGCTCCATTTCTCAGCAGTCTGTCCTGAATTTGGTATTCTCAGCTGTGACCCTCTGAGGCACGGTGACAGTATGCTCTAATAAATAAAAGGAGATTTACTCATCCAGGAAGAGAAGATTCTTGTTAACTTTGTTTCAGTAAGTCCTCTAGAGATATATTTAGTCAAATATGCCTGTTTCCCCTTATGAGAGAAGAGGGACTATCCTATAGTTTGCAATGATATAACAAATCACAGGAAAGAATAGACATGCACAAAAACCATATTCATTAAAATGGAGGAGACCAGCTAATCATATATCATGATTTAAGCAATATTTCTGATCTCATACTCTCTGAGATTAATAATTACAAGATAAAAGCCCTGTATTTAGTACTGTATTCCTTAACTGGTTTGGACATTTATTTTACTTTACAGTGATTTAATATTTACTGAATTTACTGTGTTGTATGTCCTAGTGCTCCTGAGGAAATTCTGAATCATTGGATGTGTGCAGAATTCATGTGGCTTGCAGAATATTTTCCTAACAGAAAATATGTTCTGCCAAAAAGGTGTTGTAGTTACTCCTTTTGCCCACCAGGGGCTGCTGTGGTGACAGAACAGAGACTAGCCACTCCCGGGCCAGCACCAGCTGTGGAAAGGGACAGAGCAGTGGCTGCCTTCCTCACAGCACCCTGCCTGTGGGACCAGGTCAGGAGGCAAGGGATATGGGGGGATGCACAGCATGGGGCACCTGGAGCTGCTGGGGGGGGGTCACAGACTGGGGTTCAGAAGGGCTCATGGAGGGGAACAGACTGGGGCAGGGGCTGGATGGGAGTGGGGGCACAAGGGCACATGGGGATAAGGGGGTGGCAGAGTGGGGGTGCAGGGCCACATGGGGATTAGAGGGTGGATGAGTGGGGGTGCAGGGCCACATGAAAATGGGGGATGGGGTGCAGGGACACATGGGGGAGGAGGGTGGCTGAGTAGTGGTACAGGGACACATGGGAAAGCGGGCAGATGTGTCTGACTGAGGTCAGACAGGGTCTGCATGGGGAAGGCTCCCTAACAATTGCTTCCCCCCAAAAAAAACCCCTGTTACATACTTCTCACACCCAACAATCCTTCAGGTTCACACCCAAGCTCCTTCCCAGCAATTACTTCCCTCTCCCTCAGCTCCTCTGTTACCCCTAACTCCCTCAAGCCTTTTCACTGCTTCTCAGGGGTGCAGGAAATACATTTCTGTATTCTACTTTAAATAAATTATTACTCAAAATTCTGTAATAATATTGCTAGTAAGGAATCTATTTGTCAAAAAACATTTCCTGAATCTTTTTTGTTGTCTATATTGTTACAGACATACTTATTGACAGGTATTTTGAAATAAATTACCAAAATAATTGAAACTGGCATGATTATGTTGTGTTATTTTGAGAAATAAAGTATGCAGAACTTTGGAGAATTTTAAAGTATTGTGTGCAACATTTTTTAATTTTGTGGCACAGAATTCCCCCCGGGATAGTCCTAGTCAATATGGCTATTTTTACTATTAACAGAATTTATACATCTAAGCTAAATTGCAATATCTGGAGATGTGAGAAATTTTGTACTGAAATTATATGAAATTGATTCAGTGCTATATACCCAGGCTTTGTAACTTTAAAAATATGATTCAATAAACTTTAGCTAATACTAAGAAAGTTTTATGCACATTAGCACATCAGAGACATATGCTATATTTTATTTTTCAATTTGTGCTCTTGTATACAAACACCTAAAGAGAAGTGTAGCTCTAATTTCCTTAGTGTATGGTGGGAACATTTTAAAATGTCAGAGCAAATAGTTCTTATTTTTCTGTTTCATTGTTTCACATAAAACACTTAACACTAATGGAAAAGTTAGTTTCAGTGGGTAATTTGTCATATATAAATTATATGAGAAGTGTTCTATTCAAATGGTGTTTGACTATTTTTGGTGTTTCTAGAATAAAATATTTATTAGTACTAAGGCTATTAAACATTGCAGGGCTACATATTATAACTATAGCTTGAGGGGAAATAGACATACTGTACTACTTGTTTTCACTTGAGTGATATTAATTCATTTATTTTTACTTTGTTATGCTTTTAGGGAAATAAAATAACATTGTAAGGAAGGTTTTCAGGAAAAAAAATGGAGTTTAGGTTTTAATTGATCTGCTGAAGCAGGTATCTACAGCCAATGCTGACATTTAAGCAGGATGGAAGTTATCTGGATGGTCAAAAAATCTTGAAGATGTTGATAAGGACAACCATGGCCACTGGGAGCTGCGGGCGGCTGTGCAAATGTAAACAAATGGTCTGATGGGCTGCATGCAGCCCACAAGCCACAGGCTGCTGACCACTGTGTTATGTGCTCATCCCCTGCTCTCACATACCAGGCATTTAACTGGTTCCAGTGTGCGGACACAGGGCTCTCAACATATAACCAATAACTTGCAATAGACAGTCCTTGAGTTAGGACTCAGCTCACTTATGAATCATCCTCTTCGTCCCCACACAGTGGTTACCAAAAGGGTCTCCATCTCCTATAGGCACAAGATCCACCAGCAAAATCCTGGGTGTCATTTACCTCTGGGAGGTGGACTTTTTAGCCTTTATCCTCACTAGACACCAGACACAAGTTGCAATGAGCTAAACAGTCTTACTTTCCTAGTATTAAATTTCAAAGTCCTGTTGCTTTGAACCTGACTGTGCTTCCGTAACGCTGTAAGGAAGACAAAAGGACCATCTGGACCTCAGCCGATTTGCCCCAACAGGAAAAATTCCTTCCTGATCTTAAACCAGCCAAATGAGCATACTTACAGCATCCTAAAAACACAGCTCCTGTACTAGTAAGGGGAGGCAGGGTGCTGCAGATAAAATAGGCAAGAGGCTTTTAAAATGCCCCAGAGAATTTAAATAGGCAGGGCTGGGGGCATGCAAGAGCCAGTCAGCCGACCCAATCCTCTCAACCCCAGCCAGTGGGAAGGTGGAGTACCTGAAGAAGGAAGGGCCAGCCTTTGTTTTGCCAAGTAAGTGTTCTCACATTCCCACACACACTCACATTCCCTCCTGTCCAACCAAGATCCCTCTCCCACTGAATGTGGACATGGGGTGGTGGGGCGTTTTTGTTTGTTCTTGTAAGTTAAAATTCTTGTAAGTTAAAAACTTTAAAAGTGTGCTTAGCCTGCGTTGCACTTTTTTATCTCATAATGATATATGATCCATATCATCATTCTTAAGAACTTTGATTGTATAACTATAGATATAATATCTGCTTTATGATGAAAGGAATGTAACTTAGTAGTCATTGCTATTCTATAGTGAGTTTCTGAAGCAGCAGGAGAGAGATTATTTTGCAAATCGTAATATAATACCAGATATGATCTAGCCTGAACCTGTAATATCTGTCCCCTCACAGAAATGACATTTAATTATGGTAATATCTTTCCTGATAGCTGATACACAGCATGGTGTATGTTAAAATTATGCAGTTTGTAGTAAAATATTTTAGAGCATTGTTTAAAAACATAAAGAATGAAAATGTTCACACTTTGGGGAAAACTCTAAGAAACTTCCATTAACTGTAGGGACAACAGCTTGGGGTTTGTTTTCTTTCTTTCCCCACAAAGGTAAAATAATTTGACAAACACTGTCAAATATGGTAACCCCATCTAATTCCTTCACTGCACATCTTAATCCCTGATGGACTCTTCTCAAATAGATGGGCTGTGAGGTTAGGGAGTTTTTAGATGTGATGCCTTTGCAGCAGTCTCCCACTGACAGATGCAGTGACCTTATCATACAGACAGCTCTATCCAGTGTGACAGCCCAGCCATCTGGCTTGTATTGATTATAATTGATTTAAAGAAACTGATCCTCCAAAGCTTGGTGCAGTTAAACCCCACAGTTAAACTGACATACATTTTATTTGGAGATTTGAATCTTAAGGGTTTTTTCCTTTCATTACAGACTGATTTCTAAACCACAGTTTTAAAAAATGGTTGTAAAACAGTCTGCCTTTGTTTTTTCAAATAGTATATTTAAAACTCAAGACAGAGGCAGTTCAAACTCCAGGGGGAAGGGACAAGAACTGGAATTCACTACTATTGAAATAGCTAATGACTGCCCATTTTTTAAAAAATGACAGGCTCTTTTGTATGCTTCCACAAATTGAGGATAAAGGTACTCTTCAGTTCTCCAACACTGTTTACTGCTTCCATGAAAATGTTATCTTACATATATATGTGTGTGTATATATACAATGACAAAGTTCCTCCTCTGCCTTGGTGGGTCCTGTGGTTATTGGCGGAGTTTCTTGCCTCAGAGGTTCACGGCAGCCCTCAGGTTGGCCACTTTTGTGGCTCAAATCTGCTGTTCACTCAGTTAGCCTCATCACTGGCCAGCATGGAAAAAGGAAGAAGAAAAATCCCCGCAGTCTCTGCTGATCCACCTACTGGATTGGGGAACAGGCCAGAGACCTTTCCCTCTGGTGGAACGCACACAGTCCAGTTCAACTCCTCCAGTATCAAGTAGGGAGTTAGAGGGATGGGGGGAACTGGGCCCGCCCTCTACTCCATGTTCCAGCCCAGGGCTCTGTAGGTTGCAGCTGTCTACAGTGGCTCCTGTAACAGCTGCGTGACAACTACAACTACCTGGGCTACTTCCTCATGGCCTCCTCCCAACACCTTCTTTATTCTCACCACATGACCTTCCTCCTGATGTCTGATAATGCTTGTACTTCTCAGTCTTCCAGTAGTATGCCTTCTCACTCTCAGTTTCTTGCGCCTCTTGCTCCCAGCTCCTTGCACGCACCACAAACTGAAGTGAGCTCCTTTTTAAACCCAGGTGCCCTGATTAGCCTGCCGTAATTGATTCTAGCAGCTTCTTGATTGGCCTGGTTGTTCTGGAACCTTCCCTGTTACCTTACCCAGGGAAAAGGGACCTACTTAACCTGGGGCTAATATATCTGCCTTCTATCACTCTCCTGTAGCCATCTGGCCCAACCCTGTCACAATACGTAATATGTATATAACTGTCCACAACCCAGCTATGTCTTATGATAATGTATTTCATCGTATAGATAAGTGAAAATATATAACAATGCACACAAATTATATGCAACAATATATATATTGGCTGTGCCAGTTTTCTCCTTTAAGTTTTAAATCACAGAACCTATCTAGAATAACCTTAATATTTTTTTAGTTGCATTTTCCTATGCAGTTCAATAGATTGTATTACAGTAAAATATCTGGAATATTTTATTTTAATTTTGAAATCTGTTACTTAACATTTAATCAAAAAAGTAGTATTTCTAATAGTGAAGAACTGTAGTATTAGTTTCTGGTATGAAACCAAGTCCTGGAGAATGTCTGGCTTAGGGGTGGGAAAGTTTGGAGTGAACCATACACTGTGAAATGCTACTATATAGTCCCCTCTATCCTGAAGGATCCCAAAGCACCAAACAGGAAACACTTCACCTAATGTTAGAGTGCTGCCACCTCTGAGTAGGAATGTAGCAGATGTTTAACACTGTACAGTAATGCTACACAACAGTTTAAAACAGGTGGTGAAGAATGTTGTATTTGAAAGAAATTGCAAGGCAGTCAGCATACTGCAAAGATTGAATGGGCATGGAGTCTAAATTATTCTCTCATTTCTAGAGGTGATCCCTTCGGGTCAGGTTTTAAGTACGTTATCTGTGCAAGCATGCATACCTGCTCACTGATTATACCTGTTTTGTGGGTAGAGGGCTTTAGTCTGCAATGCTGTCAATTCAGCACTTTTCAGAAACTCTAATGGGGAGATCTTCAAAGTCACAAAGGAGAGTTAGAAGTTAAGTTTTTAAGTCTCATCCAAAAGATGACATCTGTGATGCCACAGTGCCCATTACATCATCCTTGAGAGAACCACTTTCTTGAGGTCTCAGGACCAATGGGAAGAAATATTAAAATCTACCTATGTAGAAACAGGCTGGGGAATCCAAAAAAGACAACATAATCATGGTGCAGCAGAGTACTGTTCTTCTGGAAAATAAGAATGTAAGGAACATGAAGGGGCCAATGTGTCTTCACTAGAGTACTTGCAGATCGGAAGTTTTTAAAAGATAAAACTCCAAAATCCACAATCAGTACTGTAAATGGAAAAGGGAAGAGGCATCCAAACAAATGCACTGTTTATTAAGACTTGCAAGAAAAGGATAAAGAAAAGGAAAAAAATAGTTAATGATAACTAGATGTGTTGATGGATTATGAAGAGTTTTTATGCATGGTGAGAAAGGTGCTGTGAAGAAGGGAGTTCTATAAAAATGAAAGGGATAAAATTAATTATAAATTCAAAAGTAGCTAAAATACCAAAGTCCTTTAGAAAATATTATTCAAAGAGAAAAATAAAGCAAGCAATTTAAACAACTAAGAAGTGTGGAAGACCTTACAAAATAGCTATTGATAAAGAGAAATTAAAATATGTGTTTAGGTAACCCTCCCCTCCCTCTGAAGAAGGATAGATGTGCCTCCTTGTGGAAGTAGGCAACATTGCCCCTAACATTTGATGAAAGTTACTAGAGTAAAGTGTTTCAGAGTAGCAGCCGTGTTAGTCTGTATCCGCAAAAAGAAAAGGAGTACTTGTGACACCTTAGAGACTGACAAATTTATTTTTTGAGCACAAGCTTTCATGAGCTACAGCTCACTTCATCAGATGCATTCAGTGGAGAATACAGTGGGGAGATTTATATACACAGAGAACATGAAACAATGGGTGTTACCATAGACACTGTAACGAGAGTGATCAGGTAAGGTGAGCTATTACCAGCAGGAGAGCAGGGGGTGGAGGAAAAACCTTTTGTAGTGATAATCAAGGTGGGCCATTTCCAGCAGTTGACAAGAACATCTGAGGAACAGTGGCGGGGAGGGGGGTGGAATAAACATGGGGAAATAGTTTTACTTTGTGTAATGACCCATCCACTCCCAGTCTTTATTCAAGCCTAAATTAATTGTCCCTGATCACTCTCGTTACAGTGTCTATGGTAACACCCATTGTTTCATGTTCTTTGTGTATATAAATCTCCCCACTGTATTTTCCACTGAATGCATCCGATGAAGTGAGCTGTAGCTCACAAAAGCTTATGATCAGATAAATTTGTTAGTCTCTAAGGTGCCACAAATACTCCTTTTTTAGAGTGAAGTGATATACTGCTCTTTTCTCCAGGAGCTTACCATGCTGCCTTTGCTGGTTTCACAGGTTTTGTGGGCCTGGGAGCTTGGATGGCATTTTGTTTTGGTTACGCTAGATTGCCAGATTGACCATCTATAATTAGGTCTTCTAGTGAAAGTGGAAATTGGGGGGGAGGGAGAAAGCTGCAAATGTTCCTTTTGAAATTCTGCAGTAGATTAGAAGGTCAACTATAGTTTATCTATAAACACCATAGATTAAAATCTGTGTTTCAGGAGTATAGTTTCCAGTCTTGATGATGGTCATAGCAGTACAGATTTAAAAAAATGTTTAATAAAACTTGATAGTCAAAAATACTTAAAACAAAAAATAGTAAACACTGGTGTTCTGGGAATTTGGCAGCTAACTTTTTGAATTAGTACAGTAAGCTCAGTAGACTCATAAGAGCAAAAACATTTATGGTAAAGTAATCCACTTTTTGCTCAGCTGTCTTCATTTGCTATGGCATGGTTAATGTCTTATTTCACTGTGCAAGCTGCATGTACTGTGCAGCATTGTCCTCTGACCCAGAAAGGTAGCTAGTGGTTGAAATATCAACAAGCCACCAATTCACTATCTAAAATGCAAAAGAGACCCTGCTTTGACCTCCATGCTGTGTGTACCTTGAAAATGTCTTCAGGTTCTTATAGAATCAAAACTTTGGAAAATATAGTTGTTGAAAGGTGAAATCTTTTAGTGGCTAAGAACATTTCATTTGCAGATCAAATCTTTTTTTTATTGATTGGAATTACTTGATTGCAAAGTTAATTATTTAAAATGAGATTTTCCCCCTTTGGTCTATTATTACATATTGCTTTATTAATTTAAGAATTTCATCATGTCATTATATATGCAGTTGTGTAGGTATTATATTATACTATTAAGCACTGACTTTGAGCCAAAAACAAAACCGTTATGAATTCAAACTAATGTAGTTTGCATTTCTAATGCATTTCTGTTGGACATCCAGCACTATTCATTTCTAAGCACCTTGCAAAATACATTTCTGTCAGACACCCTGAAATCCCAAAAGATTCTATAGGATTCCCCAAACTGCATTGCACCATAAGTAATTTAAGGTGATGATATTTTATACAAGCAGAACCCTCTAGAACAGCTGTGTTTAATTGCTTGGCTGCTGCTGAATTTTAAACAGACAATACCTGTCCTTTTGTGCTACCTGCCTAATATAACAGGTGTGTCTTGTCATTCTGTTGATTTGAGTATCTCTGGAAAGCTGCCTCATGGCTATTGAAGTGAAGAACCAGCAAAAAAAAGATTAGATTTCTGACAGCTTTTCCACTATTAAATCCTGTTTTTAAGGATTTAGAATTTTATGGCCAAATTTTGTTCCCAGCTAAGTCTTGGGGTAATAACATACTTTTTGCTTATCAAATGTGTCTAGGTTTATAACTGCAAAAAAGTAGCAGTAATTTTTGTGTGTGCGCTCACATCCTTTTAAAAAATGGCTCTATTTGATGAATTGAAATGTAGAGTAACTAAAAACTCTGAACATTTTTTTGTTCTTAATAAAGAAAAGCAGTTTACTGCAGTTGCACATGTTTTCAATGATAAATATTAAGTATTCATGGGTAACTTTTGTATGATAAATGCACTGACTCAATAAATGTACTTCTACTTTGATACCAGCAGTTGGCAAGCATTATCAAATACTTTGGGTATCTTTCACCTTACTCAGGAGCATTGATTTAGGGATCTTTCCTTAGGGTCAGATAAGTATCTCACATATCAAAAACTGAAAATTGAAAGGGTAGTGGAGTAGTGGTAGTCTTCAGTCTCTCTCCTACCATGTTTCCTTTCTAAGGTAAAATAACAATAAGAATATAGTGTGATTTTTCTATTTCTGGCAGTATTATGTATAGAAGAATGTTAATAAAGATTCTTGTGTTTCCTTTTTGGGATTATACTCATATATTTGCGTAATGTTAAAACACCTAAAAAAAAATTAGATGACTGCTAAATTCTATAAAACTTCCTAATGGGAAAGACCCTATAAACACTGGACCTCTTGTTAACCCTCCTGTTTGGGGCAACAAAATATCTTGTTAGGTATGGAGTCTCCTTGAGTCTTAGCTCTTATGCTAAACTTGCTATATGAATGCAAATTAAGTACAATTTTAAAACTTGAATATAAAAAGTTATGTATGAAATACACAGTCAGTATATTTATACACATGATCAAATATTCAGTGTTTCCAGTAAACATCATTACAGGCAGTGATAAGCTGCCAAAATCTTAACAACAGGTTCCCTCCTCACCCCACGAGGGAGTCATTGCCCACCCTGGCCCCGCAGGACTCCTGCCGCATCCAACCCGCCTGCGTTCCTTGATGCCCCCCCCAGACCTCTGCGCCATCCACCTTCCTCCCCTGTCCCCTGAGTACCGCCAGAGCCGGGCAGGAGGGTCTTGTGGGCCACCATAGTGGATGCCCACCCCTAAGAGCCAGAGGCACCTGCCGGGGGGCAAGGTGGGGAGTCCTGGTGGTGCTTACCTGGGGCAGCTCCCAGGAAGCATCCAGCAGGTCCCTCCGGCTCCTAGGGATGGGGGAGCGTAGCTGGGGGGGGAGCAGGGGGAGCAGCCGCTCCCGCATTTATCACATCAAAAGTGGCGCCTTAGGCGCCGACTCCCTGGGTGCTCCGGGGCCGGAGCACCCACGGGGAAAATTTGGTGGGTGCAGAGCACCCACCGGCAGCTCCCCACCCCACACCCAGCCCCAGCTCACCTCACCTCACCTCCACTCCGCCTCCACCCCTGAATGCGCTGCCCCGCTCTGCTTCTCCGCAACCCCCTCCACCCCGGCTTCCCGCGAATCAGCTGTTCGGTGGGAAGCTGGGGACGGCTGAGAAGCAAGCTGTGGCTTCCCGCTCAGGCCGAGGGTGGCGGAGGTGAGCTGGGGCGGGGAGCCGTTACCCTCCCCCTGTTGATTTGTTGATCAACCTCCCCGCGCTTCTCCCCCACCGGGTTACCTGCTGCGGCGCAGGCGGCCCTCCTCACGCCCCCCCCGCCCCAGCTCACCTCCGCCTCCCTGGGCCTGAGTGGGAAGCTGCGGCCTGCTTCTCAGCCCACCCCGGCTTCCTGCGCAAATAGCTGATTCGTGGGAAGCCTGGGGGAGGCAGAGAAGCAGGGGAGGGCGGTGCGTTCAGGGGAAGAGGCGGAGCAGAGGTGAGTTGGGGCCTGGGGGGGGCGGGGAGCTGCCAGTGGGTGCTCTGCACCCACCAAATTTTCCCCTTGGGTGCTCCAGGGCTGGAGCACCCATGGAGTCAGCGCCTAAGGCACCACTTTTGCCTGGTTAAATTTAGAAGCCCTTTTAGAACCGGTTGTCTCTCGCAGAACAACCGGTTCTAAAAGGGCTTCTAAATTTAACAACCGGTTCCAGTGAACCGCTGCAAACCGGCTCCAGCTCACCACTGATTACAGGTCATTATTATAAATGTAGCCTATTTAAGTAATTCTAATGTTGTTAGACATGTTTGATGCAGTGTGTTAGATATTGATGCCATTGTTTTGTCTAATGTGGTTTTTTTTAATTAAAATTACATAGAATTGTTGGGAAACTTACTGCAATCATGTCCTCACTTGCAAGTGGTGAATGAGCATAAAGTAGAAATATTTAAATTATATATAATTGCTAGGTTCTTGACAACAATTTAGTTAGCTCTACAGAGAGGGAAAGGGGAAGAATGGGGACTCAGGAATTCAATCCAGGGTGTTAAAAGGAATTGGATTATTTGGTTTACAGTGTCCTTAACAGATTCAATTTCAGCCAAAGATAATTAAGGTCTTGTCAAAGTTGTGTGCATCACTGACAGACACACAGAAAGACATGGCTCCCAAGAGTTCAGTAAAATGATATAGAACAACATGGAGTAGCTGTTTAGAGATTTAACTGGTATTACATAGATTTAATGAGAATTAATATTTTTAGAGTTTTTCTTCACTGATGTTTGTTCATTAATTATATTGTTTTTCTTAAAACAAGTTACGTTGAGTACTTGAACTATAGTAATTCCTCAGTATTTTTGATTACTCTAGTACCTCTCTAAAACTCTCAACATTTCTCTGTATAATTCTTCATTACTGTAGGTCTGGATTCGATTTTAAAGCCTTTTTTATGCAATGAACACCATTGCAGCTAAAGTCAGTCTGGAAATGTTTGGTTTCATTACTATTTGAAGCTAGACCAAGCTATATTTGCTGAAGAAATTCACTAATCTACCCTTCAGTTCACCATCTCAGCACAGACTGTTGTTACCAGTTTCAGCTCACTGATTTGTTGTCTACACCTTATATGTTGCAAAGGTCGTTCACTGGCAGTACTTTGTTTGCCAGACAAGGATTCTACCACAATATCATAACCAAAGAGGTTCCTTCATGATGCAGCACAGGACAGACTTAGTTCTATTTTCTTTTACATAGGTGATCTGCTGGAAGTCCAGGTCATCTTTTAAATAAGAGTATGGAAGCTATTTCTTCTTAAGCAGGAAGACAACAGGAACAAAAATCCCCTGAGGTACTCAGGAATTGGTTGAAGTCCATAGAGAGTTTAGAATTGCAGCACCCTTTTAAACTATTTTAACTGCTTTGATGGAAAGGAATTGCTTGCTATAAAAAATATCACAACTAAATGATAACAGAAACTTCCAGAGGGAATAGATAGTTCTTTTGGAACTCATACAGAAACTGTAAGAATTTTGAGAGAGACTTGATACAGCAAGAAAAGGTGCTGTAAATGAAACAGAGGAGAAGGTAGACTTAGACAGGATAATCCTTCCTCCATCAAGAGCAGTTACTATTATAGGAATAGCAGAATGACTACGCCAGGCATCTGGAGGGTACCGAAGCTAAGGAAAATACAATTGCATTTTGCCATAGGATGAGAAAAGTTACCACCAGGATGGTGGCTATTGGAAACAGTAAATCTGGGGTATTCCTTATAACTTGGGAAGTTTCCAACTCTTCATGGTAAATACAGTCTTAGGCTTCCAACAGCCCCCAACAAAAGCATATAAAGGAGTTGGTGACAGCCTGTTTTTTGTTAGAACTAGGAGTTATAAAAATCTTAGTCAGAAATTCTCAGTTCTATATTCAGTTATCTTCATTGTAAGAAATCTTGAGTGTCATATTATCTCTCAAGAAACTCAGCAGATGCATAGGACAGTCAACATTCCAAATGGATGCTGCATCCTGTCTGTGAACTATGATTTTTACTGCCTCTTGGCTTGCAAGGACAGGATATGCTCTTTTGTTACCCAAATCTGTTATCTTCAACACATTTAATACATTATTTAAACAAATATGAATTGAGATTCTGAAATCCATAATAACAATCTTTTAGAGTACTTCATAGATTTCTGTAAGATCTGCAGAGGTTATCTACACATGCCTGGAAGGTCAGGCAGCAGAATAGTCCACTGGTTTGTTATTTTCACAACCATTATCAGTATTGAATCCTTCTGTTTGGTCTCTAAACAACACATTGAGTCTTAACAAAGCTTCTAGTGACTGTAGGGGCAAAAACTAGAGGAATTCAGGTTTATCACCTCAAGGGGTTCATATTTACCCATAATAATTTATTATTGCTCAGGGAACAAGCCAAAGAAGCCACTGCAGTTCTGAGGAATCAGAAACTCATCCTAAAATTGTACAATTTCCACCTGAAGCTGACACTTCACCACTTCATTGGACAAAGGTTCATGTACATATTGCTTCCAGCAGAGGTTTCCTAATGGAGAGAGGTGTTTCAAGGTGATCTAAATCCAAGTCTCTGTTAAACTATGAGGTACAATCAGGCTCAGAATAAAAATTTTCCCATTTGACCTTTAAAAATGTTCATGAGAAGCAATTGGTGTTTTCTCAGCATGTCACCGCTTATGACTCTGTTACAAGACCACTATTCAAATAAAGGTGTCTGATTCTATGTGACATTGCTTTCCAAGCTGAAATTTGCAAAAATAAATCAAATTAAATAATAAAAGCTACCTTGCTTTTGTGATGTGAACCTTTTGTAAATGGCATAGCACTTCTTCATGTCTTGCTGTACTTTAAGGTGAATGGTATATTTACTCAACCAGGAAGAATAAAATTATTATTTGAGTTATATCATTACCTATTTCCTTTGAAAGGTCACATCTGGTGGGTTGGTTCACACTCTTTAGTTGTCAGTTCTTCCTCACTTAAACATCTATTTAGCTTTAAGCATGAGAGTAGTCCTGTTGACTGCAATAGGACTACTCGGGTGCTTTGCTAAATCAGTGCCAAAGAGACACTATGGCATAGGAAGCAGATAGTCCTCGACTCACTCATTGACCTTAGAGAGGTTCTGGGGAGAAGTTCCCTTCCAAACACCACAGAGAATTACTATCCCATTTGAAATCAGTCTTAGGGAAACAATATGGGAAACTACTCAGCCCATGCACTGTCTACAGAAAATGAAAAAGACGGCAATATCAGCATCCTAGAGATTTAGGCAATACAACTGGTGCTTTTATAATTACAGTGCCTCCTTGAGAAGAAAACTATTTTGCTAATGTCAAATGTGACAAAGCTCTGTCCTTGTCTCCGTGGGTCCTGCATTTCCTGGCAGATTTCACTAGCCTCAGAGGCTCACTGTGACCCTCCACATAACCCTTCTCTCTCTAGAGACAAGGGTCACAGTCTACTGAGCCATTTTCATCATAAGCCAGTGAGGGAGGTGAGGAGAAGCTATCCTCCCTTGCACAGTCTCTGTTGTCTCCCAGTCTCAGTGATTAATCGGGGGGGGGGCAGAGCCCGGGCCCACCCTCTACTCCAGGCTCCAGCCCAGGGACCCTAACAGTATCAGCTATGGTAGCTGACCTTTTAGAAATGTGACACGTACAATTCCCTGGGCTACTTTCCCACAGCAGCCCCCACTTCCTGAAGCTCCACTTCACCCTTACCTCAGGGCCTCCTTCCTTGTGCCTGATACGGTGTGTACTGCTCAGTCTCTCCAACAGCACAACTTCCTCCCACGGCTCCTGAAATCTGCACCCACCTGACTAACTGGGAGGCTTTTAACTAGTTTCAGCCAGTCCCTGATTGGCTTCAGGTGTCCCAATCAACCTAGCGTTCTCCCTGCCTTCTGGAAAGTTCTTAATTGGCCCGAGGTGTCTTAATTGACCTGGAGCAGCTGCCATTTAACTTATCCTGGTACCAAGGATTTGTTTAGCCTGGAGCTAATATATCTATCTCCCACTACTTTTCTATAGCCATCTGGCGTTGCTCCGTCACACAAAGTACACTACTGTGGTGGTGGACAGGTATAAAAGGAATCAGGCTATCAGGGAATTAATGTTCCTGTTTCAGTGAACAAAATAACACATTTTCAGTGGACAGAAGAACAAATTCTCTTGCTCAAGGCCAATCACGTAAAAGGCACTCTAAATAGGATGGTAAAGATGTTCATCTGAAGCATGTCAAGTCCAGGGAACTGGTCATTGAATCCTGCAGTATTATGGTTGATAACATACAAATTTCAGACAACCACACTTTTGCTCTGCTTGCAGAGGTGAACAAGTATTAAAGTCTGATTAATCAGTAATGGAAAATAAGATCAGTGGATTCACTAATCCAGGAGTGATAACCTACTGTCTAAGGTTTTAGAAGTATAGATTAGGGGATAGAATGGCTTCCGTATGAGGAGACATTAATAAGACTGGGACTTCTCGGCTTGGAAGAGAGGCGACTAAGGGGGGATATGATAGAGATCTATAAAATCATGAGTGATATAGAGGAAGTAAATAAGGAAGTGTTATTGACTCCTTCTCATAATTCAAGAACAAGGGGCCACCAAATGAAATTAATAGGTAGCAGGTTTAAAACAAACACAAGAAAGTATTTTTTTCATAGAATGCACTGTCAACCTCTGGAACTCCTTGCCAGAGGGTGTTGTGAAGGCCAATACTATAACGGGGTTCAAAAAGGAGCTAGATAGATTCATGGAAGATAGCTCCATCAATGGCTATTAGCCTGGATGGGCAGGAATGGTGTCCCTAGCCTCTGTTTGCCAGAAGCTGGGATTGGGTGACAGGGCATGGATCACTGATGATAACCTGTCTGTTCATTCCCTTTGGGGCACCTGCCATTGGCCACTGTCAGAGGACAGGATACTGGGCTTGATGGACCTTTGGTCTGACCCAGTATGGCCGTTCTTATGTTCTTATGTTTACCAGAGCAGTACAGATTATTAAACAGGACAAGGCCAAAGTAATCCTACTTTCCAGTTTCAGCTTTCTGGTACATTAGACAATGGTTCTGAACTGACATTCCTTGCATCCCAGTGTGACACTGCACCCCATATTCGTCATAGTAATATTATGATGATATGATTATGGCATGATTATGGCATAATTATGATACTTTTTGTACAAGACTGGACATGTAATGTGCCATTGGGAAAGTTATGATTTGCTGAATATGATTATCATATTTGTGGACGTATCATTTTTGTATCTGAAGTTATGAATATTGAGTATGTATCTGTATTTCACATGCTGTCACACCTGGTTGACACCATTAAGCAATGCTTCCAGTCTAAAGAGCTGGTTGTGAAGGGCCCATTCAGGATAATTGGCCATTAAGGAAAACAATAGGCCTCAGGAAAAGCTTATCCCCCGCCTTATGAGCCGTCCTGTGGATGTTTTGGCCAGCCTGTAAGTAATGGCTGCTATGACTCTGCAAGGGCATGTGACCAGGCCACATGACTCTGGACTCCATTTTAGGATGTCTGTATTTTTCCACAAACTGGTCTGGGAACCAAGTTTGAAACAAAGGGATTCCGGCCCTACTCTAAAGCTATATAAGGCAAGGAGTGACATCATCTGTTGTTCTTCACTCCCCACACAAGAGGACTCCTAGAAACACCTGAGGAATAAAGACTGAACTGGGAGCAGTGCTGGATCCAGGCTAAAGGGATTTCTAGCCTGTGTATGGAAACCTAGGAAACCCAGGTTCTCAAGCAAATGCAGCTTGTGCCTTAAGAATCAGCAAGCCTGCTTGTATCATCACACAGGGTGAGAGACTACTAATTCATATCCAATCTATCTAGTATGTTAAGCTTAGTTTGCGTTTTTGTTTATTTGCTAGGTAGTCTACTTTGATCAGTTTGCTGTCCCTTATAATCAATTAAAATCTATCTTTTGTGGTTAATACACTTGCTTTTGCTTTATCTAAACCAGTGAGTTTGAATAAAGTGCTTGGAAATCTTAGCTCAAGGGGAAAAGGCTGTTGCATTTCCACTCTACATTGAGGGGAAGGCAAACTGGATGATAAATTCATACTGGTTGGGGTTTTGACCAGGGCAGGATGGTACAGTTCTGGGGTCCTAGGCTGGGAAATTGGTGGTTATTTTTGCTGTAGCCTCTCTATTGTTGGTAACTGCAGCTGGTTGTGTTCCTATCTGTGTGAATGCTGGTGGAAGTGTAGTACTGGGAGCGGGTCTGCAGCTTGTCACAGGAGCACAGTGTGAGAGGGAGCCCAGGCTGGTGAGTCACAGGGCTCAGTGGTACCCCAGTTCCAGGTGGCATCCCAGGGGGAACCCTTCACACCTAGTTTCTGCTACGACCACAGGATAGTCTGCTTAGACAGAGAACTTTCATATAGAGGAATCCTGGAAGCCACAGCCTAGCTACTGTCTACATAAGGTATTTGTAAGTCACCTATCACCTTGGTATATAAACATATGAAATTATGACATTTCTGCCTACAGTGAGACAACATACTCCTAGGGGAATTCTGCACCACTGTGCATGTGCAGAATTCATGTCCCCTGCAGATTTCACCCCCCCCCCAGAAAATATATTCTGCTGGGGAGACACTTCTATTACATCTTTCACCAGGAGCTATTGTGTTGGCAGCCAGCTCAGGGGCCGGAGCAGCCAGCTGTGGAGAGGGGAGGAGGGACAGAGGCTACATTCCTCAAAGTGACATGCCCGCACGGCCAAGTGAGGAGGCACAGAATATGGGGGGGATGGACAGAGTGGTGCACATGAGACTGTTTGGGGGGGTCACATAGATTGGCGTTCAGAAGGGCTAGTGAGGGAAGAAAGACTGGGATGGGGACACAGGATCCAGTGGGATGACAGCATTGAGCCAGGATCTGAATGGGTGGGGTACAGGGCCACATGGGGACAGAAGAAGAGGGGGAGGAGGAGGAGTGTTCAGGGACACATGGGGACAGGGAAGGAGGAGTGACTGAGTGGGGGTGCAGGGACACATGGGGACGGGCAGATGTACCTGACTGAATGGGAGAGGCTATGGGTCAGCTGGGGTCTGCATGTGGGAGGCTCCCCAACTCCCTAACAATTCCTCTCCTTCCCCTCCCCAGAAAAAAACCTGTTCCATACTTCTTCCACCCACACCCAACAACCCTCCAGGTTCACTCTGAGGCTCCTTCCCAGCAATTAATTCACTATCCTTTAGCTCCTCCATTACCCCTTACCCCCAAGCCTTTGCACTGCTTCTGAGGGTTTCAGAAACTACATTTCCGTATTTTATTTTAAATGAATTATTACTAAAAGTTCTGTATTAATATGCCTAGTAAGGAATCTATTTGTCAAAAAACAATTCCTGAATCTCTTTTTGTTGTCTATATTGTTACAGACTTACTTGCTGACAGGTATTTTTTTTAAAAAAATCATCAAAATAATTGAAACTGGCCTGATTATATTATGACATGTTTCAGAGTGGTAGCCGTGTTAGTCTGTATCAGCAAAAAGAACGAGGATACTTGTGGCACCTTAGAGACTAACAAATTTATTTGAGCATAAGCTTTCATCGGCTAAAACCCACTTCATTGGATGCATGCAGTGGACAATACCGTAGAAAATATATATACACACAGAGAACATGAAAAAATGGGTGTTGCCATACAGACTATTATGAGAGTGATCAATTAAGGTGAGCTACTATCAGCAGGAGAAAAAAATCTTTTGTAGTGATAATCAGGATGGCCCATTTCCAACGGATGACAAGACGGTGAGAGTAACAGGGGGGTGGGGGGAGAAGAAGCATGGGGAAATAGTTTTACTTTGTGTAATGACCCATCCACTCCCAGTCTTTATTCAAGCCTAAGTTAATGGTGTCCAGTTTGCAAATTAATTCCAATTCAGCAGTCTCTCGTTGGGGTCTGTTTTTGAAGTTTTATGGTTTGGCCAATGTACATGGCAGAGGTCTTTTTGAAGTGTTTTTGTTAATAATATTGCGACCTTTAGGTCTGAAATCGAGTGACCAGAGAGATTGAAGTGTTCTCCGACTGGTTTTTGAATGTTATAATTCTTGACATCTGATTTGTGTCCATTCATTCTTTTATGTAGAGACTGTCCAGTTTGCCCAATGTACATGGCAGAGGGGCATTTCTGGCACATGATGGCATATATCGCATTGGTAGATGTGCAGGTGAACGAGCTTCTGATAGTGTGGCTGATGTGATTAGGCCCTACGATGGTGTCCCCTGAATAGATATGTGGGCACAGTTGGCAACGGACTTTGTTGCAAGGATAGGTTCCTGGGTTAGTGGTTCTGTTGTGTGATATGTGGTTGCTGGTGAGTATTTGCTTCAGGTTGGGGGGCCGTCTGTAAGCAAGGACTGGCCTGTCTCTCAAGATCTGTGAGAGTGATGGATCATCCTTCAGGATAGGTTGTAGATCCTTGATGATGCGTTGGAGAGGTTTTAGTTGGGGGCTGAAGGTGATGGCTAATGGCATTCTGTTACTTTCTTTGTTGGACCTGTCCTGTAGTAGGTGACTTCTGGGTACTCTTCTGGCTCTGTCAATCTGTTTCTTCACTTCAGCAGGTTGGTATTATAGTTGTAAGAACGCTTGATAGAGATCTTGTAGGTGTTTGTCTCTGTCTGAGGGGTTGGAACAAATACGGTTGTATCGTAGAGCTTGGTTGTAGACAATGGATCGTATTCTCTGTGTGTGTATGTATATATATATATCTTCCAGCTGTATTTTCCACTGCATGCATCCAATGAAGTGAGTTTTAGCCCATGAAAGCTTATGCTCAACTAAATTTGTTAGTCTCTAAGGTGCTACAAGTACTCTTCATTCTTTTTGCTGATTATATTGTGTTATTTTGACAAATAAAACATGCAGAATTTTAAAATATTGTATGCAGAATTTTTAATTTTTTGGTGCAGAATTCCTTCAGGAGTAATAACATATGAAGCAGCCTGATTACTCATCAAGAGGGGGATGGAAAAGGGGAGATTCTTGGGCAAACTGACACCTAAAAAAAGTTACTGTTTATACGCCATATATTGTTTTTCTGACCCAACAGACTGTAGTGCCTTTAATATATTCAGTATAGGCCATAGCACTTTAAGTGTCTTTTAATTTCACATTTACACAGTGGTGCATAAAATTACCAAAGAGCCTTTAAAATTTATTCTATTGCCTCATGTATTACAGTCAAAGATTGTTTTGTTTTTCTTAGCAGGATGGGAAATGTTGCATACTGTTTGACTAGAACTGGATATATAACTGATTTTTCAGTTGCTGGCAGTTCTGGAAAATAATATTAAAAAATTTGTTTCATGTCAAACCAAAAAGAATTTTTAAATTGTGATTCTAACAGTTAAATAAAATTCAGTTTGGGTTGAACAAAATATTTCATTTCTATTTCAATCATTTAAAAACATTTTTTGATTGTTTTTGTATTAAAGAAATTTTTAAATGAAAAGTCATTTTGAAGTGAAAAAAACAAAACATTTTGTTTCAATGTTTTGGAATTAAAAAAAAATGTTTTAAACTGAAACAATCTGGTGAAGTGACACGAATTTGTGGAATGTTTCAGTTTTGCCAAATCTGTATTTTTGCCTCCTCCCCACATTTTTACCGGGGTCTGTTTGACTTTAACTCGCAATAGCAAGGAAATTTACAGTTAAAGCTGGACATCTGGACCAATGCTTCTGCCTTCAGTGAACACTGTGGCTGAAATGTTCAAACTTGGGTGCCTTATATTTGGCACTTAAATACATATTTAGCTCCTAAATAAATTGCCTAATCTTCAGAAGATATGAGGACCTACAACTTTTTTTTTTAATTAGTGGGCATTCAGCACGAAACTGCTTTTTTAGGTTTCTAACTTTAGGCATCCAGGCCTGGGCATTTTGGCTTGTCTTTTTCATTTTAATAGAATATTCTGAGTTAATGCTTGTAAAGTTGACCAGAATTGTATATTGTATACTTATACGATATTTATTTAAAAGCACGTTGGTAATTTAATTAGAAGAAAACTTTAATTTATTTTACTGGACTGAAACTTGAACTTTGCTTTAGATTTAATTCATGGCAATCTAAAGAAATGTTTCAACTTTTAAATTTTGGAAACTGCTTTGTGACCCTTTTTAATAATATTACTTCTCTTCCAACTTATCTCTCACTTGGGGCTTGATTTTGTGAGCTGCAGAATGCTCTGAACTTAGGATTGGGGCCTTGAAGTCAGTTTTAAATGTGTGGTTATGACCTCTGTAGTCATAGGAATGTGATGTCTCAAAGAGAGGAGGTTGACATCGAGCAAGAAATAAGCAGCAAATACAGAAGCAATAAAGATCTTGTTTTCACTCACTTGTTCCTCGTCATAAAATGCTTCAGAATTAAAACACAAAGTATGACATGTAACAAGTGTCACTAAAAGAATTTTTAGTAAGGTGGTAATGGAGAAAAAGAGATCACAGTGCATGTGCTTCATAATTGACCAATAGAGTTCCAGATGCACTGCTTCATAACTCATAATATCCTTTTTTAAACATGGTTTGTGGTCTAATAGGATTTGTGTGAATCATGATGTGGTAAATATGTCCTTGGGGACATCTGTAAGAAGAATTCACATCAACAAGTGTCTGCCTTTCTATGGCGATCTGATTACTGTGTTGAAATTACAAGCGGCATTTTAGACATGGTTACAGTAAAGGTTACAGGTGCTCTTTGGAGCTAAAACTTCATTTTGGAGCAAAAGGTCCCCAAGGGCTGGTTTCATTTATTTAATTACATTTTACAAGACATGGGTAATAGTTTTAGATCAAAGTATAAAAACCTACTTCCAGGCAAATTTGTAATGTAATTCAAAGTGGTAAATTGCTAAACTCTTTAACATTTGTTTCATATGACAGATGAAATATAGAGATGTGGATTGAAATGAAATAATAGAGTTCAAGCTTCATATTAAAATAAATAAGCTGAAAAATATATCTTTAATTTTAACAGCAGACCTTTTTGAGAAGATAGAGGTATAATACTACATAAAATAGTTCCTAGAAAGCCTTTTAACTTTACTTTTCCTTTTTAGTCCTGCAACCTTAATATTTTGGACAAAAGTTGGATTGTTGTGAATCTAGTATCTTTTTAAAAAATCATTTGGTTTCAAATGGATCTTACTGTAGTAAGGCTGATTTAAATCAGTTTTATACTCTCTCCCTATTTAGATGAGTATACAGCTATCTTTATAATTTTATTTTTCGTATATAAACCCTGGAAAGGATATTATATTGTCTTTTTGCTGGAAAAGAAGTTCCTCAAGTAGTTTCCCTGTCCCAGGGTCTTGGGATTTATTTATATCGGAAGCACAGCACAATTCCTTTGTTAGGTCCCTTTGAGCTTGGAATTTAGCTGACTGCAGTGTTTTTTCATATCTGTTAGGTATCTTTGAGAAGTCTGCCATATTATCTACTTAATCTTAGTGATTCTCTCAGCGCAGCTAAAAGTTGTGATTCATCTAAGTTGTTTTCTGTCTTGTGTTCTTCCACCTTCTTAAAATTTAGTCCATCTAAATAAAGTACAAATACAGAACTTCTTAATATTCAAACTGTTATTGTTTGGAACTTGAAAAAGAACAAAAATGTATATTTCAGATACTAATTTTTAAATTTACTTGAATTAAAAATAAGGGTTTATTAGATTTAAAAATTATTTCTTAAAATGGAAATAAATTGGTAGTTATTCTTTGATTTACCCTTTATCTTAGGTTTCTCTATAGTACTTATCAATGTTATAAGCAAGCACTTTGTCATATGGTTATATTTAAATTTTATGGTGGGAGTAATAGATGTATCAGTAAGTCTTTGCAAGGAGGAAAACGAGATTCTTGGGGCCAGATTCAGTACTTAAGCACGTGCTTAACTTTACACATTTTGAGTAATACCAATGACTTCAATGAAAAGTCCCTAGGTAGTCACATTGACTTTGAATAAGTTGCTAGTGTATTTTCCCTGTTCCCTGCTCTTGGGATCTGTTTAATTATTTCCTTCAATAGAACTACTTAAATGTTGAAAGGCAGGCAAGTGCTAAAGTACTTTGCTTAGTCTGAGCCTCTGTGAGGAAGGTACATAGCTGAAGTGTGGGTAGTGAGGTTTTTAGGGATTGCTTTTGTTTTCTTTTGAGGGAAAGGGAGATCGGATCAGCTAGAGTTCATTAGGATCTCTGTAAGGGAGTGGTTGGAGGGGCATCTCTGGAACAGAAGCAGTACAATGTGGTCTCTAATGGGAAGTAAAGAATATCTGGGAGTTCCTTGTGGGTATAAGAGCTCATGGTTTCTAGAGTTTAAAGGCAAAGAACAGCAGAATCTAGTGGCATAATCCACTTCAGATATAACTTGCTATGGATTGAGTGGCTTCTCCTTTACATCCCTCAGCTCCACTTACTGATCTGTTTTTTAAT
This sequence comes from Eretmochelys imbricata, assembly GCF_965152235.1. Classification (NCBI taxonomy): domain Eukaryota; kingdom Metazoa; phylum Chordata; order Testudines; family Cheloniidae; genus Eretmochelys; species Eretmochelys imbricata. The sequence continues at coordinate 10,741,779 of NC_135581.1, read as the reverse complement.
TTGTCAAGAGACAAAGGTTACCTCTTGCCCCTCTACTGGATCCGTTTTGAGTGTTTCCTTGATTAAGAAAAAATGTGTTGGCTCCTTCCCTTTCCTCATCTCTTGAGTTACTTCTTTATGAGTATTTTTACTTCCGGTTTAATCTTTTATTCTTTAAACTTGCAGTTAATAATTTAGGGAGTCTTTTCTTTTGTATCAGTCTGGAGGTCTCAACTGAGAACCCACAGTAAAAATATTAAACTCTCTTTCTAAAGAGCTGTCACCATATTTAAGCCCTTTTATGTAACTAAGAATTAAAGTTGCTCCATTGTAGCCTTCTTTCTCAGTTTCTTTATATTATCTGGCATCCTTTGATCACTATTAATAAAAACAAAACCCAACTATTTATTCATTTATCTGTCAAGAGTGGATGGGTACAGTTTGGGAAACTGCAAAGTACTTATATGTGGTATTTAAAAGCACAATGGAGTACCAAAAGGTAATGTTTCCAAATGTTTCTTGGCCCAAGCATGAATGGATCCATCTTACCAACTACTTGCCGGACTATTTTACTAGTGGGCAGGACTGTTAGCCTAAAGGCTAAATCAGTGGTTCTCAAACTTTTGTACTGGTGACCCCTTTCACATAGCAAGCCTCTGAGTGCAACCCCCCCCCTTATAAATTAAAAACACTTTTAAAAATATATTTAACACCATTATAAATGCAGGAGGCAAAACGGGGTTTGGGGTGGAGGCTGACAGCTCGTGACCCCCTATGTAATAACCTCATGACCTGAGGGGTCCTGACCCCCAGTTTGAGAACCCCTGGGCTAAATCAATGTGGTGCTGAGAAGGTATATGAATAATCTGGAATTTTAAATGTGGACACCCATTTTTTTCAGTCTCAGTAATGACTGATGGTGTGATTACATCGGAGCCTTTTCTCCATGGGCAATGGGTATAATAGGCCAGGAGAGGCTAAGCTTCCCCAAACAGCTAAGCTGTGGCCCCACCCATGCTCTGGGTGGCTCGGGCTGGCCGGAGCTCAGGGCGGCTTGGGCTGGCCCACGGGCTTTGGCCAGCTGGTGGCCTGGGGCTGCCAGCAGTCCGGAGTGGCCCAGGACTTAGGTCGGCCTGTGGCCTGGGACTCGGGGCAGCTGGGGTGGGCACGTCACAGGCTAGCCGGCAGACTGGGGCTCAGGCCAGCCAGTGGCCTGGGACTCTGGGCAGCTGAGGTGGGTGGGCTAGAGCTCGGGGCTCCTCCAACTCCGGCAGGCGAGGCAGAAGGGGCAGGGCAGGGGACTAGCCTCCGCAAACAGCGGGTTCACATGCCACCCATGTTCTTCTCAGATCCAAGTTATATCTGATTTACATTTGTATAAGCAAAAGGAGAATCAAGCACATTGTCTTTAATTAACTGACTCAACTCAGCCCCCCAAATATTTCTTGTAAATCTATCATTTAGAAGAGAGCTGTTATTTGGAAAACTGTAGTCTTTTCTATTTTAATTAAAAAGGAAGGGAGGGTCCTCCACATTCCTGCCAGAGGGTTCAGCATACTCCAGTTTTCCCTCAACATAGTTTTTCAAGCAGAGAACTGGACAGGTCTTCTTTTGCAGGCAGTCAGTTACTCATTAATGAGCTGCAGTGATTATTACTGAGTGCCATGAGGGATTTTTCCTTTAATTCCAGAGAACTCCAGCCCCTGATTGCCCAAGGTTTGAGCCTTGGATGAGCAATCTAGTCAGAGTTTCTTACTGAATGGCAATGCAGAGCAATGCAGTTAAGACTGTTGGGCTGAATTGTCTACAGTTCTGAAACTATCAATTTTGCCTGCTTCACTTCTTTAAGTAGAAAAAAATTCCCAAATCGAGTTGCTGGTCTGAGTTGTAGTCTCACCAACAGACTTCTAGTTCTGAGAGTTTTCATCCAAGTTTTAGCTTTAACCGATTTATCCAGCTTCACTGAATTAGAGTTTATTTCCATAGAAGACTTTAAAACATCTTTCCCCTCTTCTACTTCCGTTTTTCTGTCTTAATCCACAAATCTCTTTTGAATGGACTAGAAATCTCTGGACCACAAAGCTTGGCCATTCATATGGATAAAACCCAGTCTTCTTTTCCCCTTCAGGAATGGTTTCCTGTTGTGACTGTAGTGGATAAAAGACAGTTGAAGCAAGGGATAGCGCTAGGTTGCCTTTCTCTCACTAACACTTTTTTGTGTACTTGTGGCGCCTTAGAGACTAACAAATTTATTTGAGCATAAGCTTTTGTGAGCTACAGCTCACTTCATCGGATGCATGCAGTGCAAAATACAGTGGGGAGATTTATATACACAGAGAACATGAACCAATGGGTGTTACCATACACACCGTAACCAGAGTGGTCAGGTAAAGTGAGCTATTACCAGCAGGAGAGTGGGGGGGGGGGGGAAAGAACCTTTTGTAGTGATAATCAAGGTGGGTCATTTCCAGCAGTTGACAAGAACGTGTGAGGAACAGTAGGGGGGAAAATAAACATGGGGAAATAGTTTTACTTTGTGTAATGACCCATCCACTCCCAGTCTTTATTCAAGCCTAAGTTAATTGTATCCAGTTTGCAAATTAATTCCAATTCAGTAGTCTCTCGTTGGAGTCTGTTTTTGCAGTTTTTTTTGTTGAAGAATTGCCACTTTTAGGTCTGTAATCGAGTGACCAAAGAGATTGAAGTGTTCTCCGACTGGTTTTTGAATGTTATAATTCTTGACTTCTGATTTGTGTCCATTTATTCTTTTACGTAGAGACTGTCCAGTTTACCCAATGTACATGGCAGAGGGGCATTGCTGGCACATATCACATTGGTAGATGTGCAGGTGAACGAGCCTCTGATAGTGTGGCTGATGTGATTAGGCCCTCTGATGGTGTCCCCTGAATAGCTATGTAGACAGAGTTGGCAACGGGCTTTGTTGCAACAATAGGTTCCTGGGTTAGTGCTTTTGTTGTGTGGTGTGTGGCTGCTGGTGAGTATTTGCTTCAGGTTGGGGGCCTGTCTGTAAGAAAGGACTGGCCTGTCTCCCAAGATCTGTGAGAGTGATGGGTCGTCCTTCAAGATAGGTTGTAAATCTTTGATGATGCGTTGGAGAGGTTTTAGTGGGGGGCTGAAGGTGATGGCTAGTGGCGTTCTGTTATTTTCTTTGTTGGACCTGTCCTGTAGTAGGTGACTTCTGGGTACTCTTCTGCTCTGTCAATCTGTTTCTTCACTTCAGCAGGTGGGTACTGTAGTTTTAAGAATGCTTGATAGAGATCTTGTAGGTGTTTGGCTCTGTCTGAGGGGTTGGAGCAAAGGTGGTTGTATCGTAGAGCTTGGCTGTAGACAATGGATCATGTGATGTGGTCTGGATAAAAGCTGGAGGCATGTAGTAGGCATAGCGGTCAGTAAGTTTCCGGTATAGGGTGGTGTTTATGTGACCATTGCTAATTAGCACCGTAGTGTCCAGGAAGTGGATCTCTTGTGTGGACTGGTCCAGGCTGAGGTTGATGGTGGGATGGAAATTGTTGAAATCATGGTGGAATTCCTCAAGGGCTTCTTTTCCATGGGTCCAGATGATGAAGATGTCATCAATGTAGCGCAAGTAGAGTAGGGGCATTAGGGGACGAGAGCTGAGGAAGCATTGTTCTAAGTGCGTCATAAAAATGTTGGCATACTGTGGGGCCATGCGGGTAGCCATAGCAGTGCCACTGATTTGAAGGTATACATTGTCCCCAAATGTGAAATAGTTATGGGTGAGGACAAAGTCATGAAGTTCAGCCTCCATGTTTGCCGTGACATTATCGGGAATACTGTTTCTGACGGCTTGGCTGCTACTCTGAAACTTTTTTGTGTGTGTAAATTCTCACTCTTCTGAAGGTTTTTGAAGAAGATAAGAGAATAGACCATCTAATCCAGGGGTTCTCAACCTTTTTCTCTCTGAGGCCCCCCTCGACATGCTATAAAAACTCCAGGGCCCAGCTGGGGGACGGGGAAGGAGGGAGCTCGGGGCAGGGGTCTTAGGCTTAGGTGCAGTTTGACATCTATGGGTGTGCGGGGGCCAGTGGGGCTCAAGCCACAACCTCATGGCAGGGTCCAGGGAGGAGCGCCACCTCCATCCCCCGGTTCACTTCAGCAGGCCACTCGCCTGTTTGGGTTGCGGGGGGCAACCAAAAATGATAACTCATAGGTATGGGAGCTTAGCTCAAAAAATTTGAAAACAGCTTAAGGCACAGGAAGGGGGTAGCTAGGAGCTATGTGCAGGCAGTGGGGTAGCTCAGGATGCAGGGAGGTGTAGCTGGGGCTGTGGGTGCAAGGAAGGAGGTGGCTAGGGGCTGTGTGCGGGCAGGGGGGATAGCTCAGGGTGCAGGGAGGGCGTAGCCTCAGGGTGCAGGGAGAGGGATACTAGGGGCTATGTGCTGGGAGGGCTTCCCTGCAGTCCCTGTTCCCCGAGGGGTCTGCCAGCCGTGGAGCTGGGTCTCCCCACACGGGCGGCTCTTACTGGCTGCCTCTGCGGGAGCAAAGGGAGCTGGGACTCTGGAGCTTCAACTCGGGGCACCAGCAGGAGAGGAGGAAACGCTGCCGCTGCCTGCTCCATGCACCAGCCAGAGCAGCAGCTGCCCCGCATTGCCCCGTGTAAGGGCAAAAACAGCAGCCTGCACATTTTCCCATCAATAGCAGTTACCTACTGAGCCCGCTCAGTTCGGTTGAGCATGCTCAGTACGACCTAGATAGGAAATTCTGTCAGGGAGCTGTTTGTGCCACTACACTTGGGGCTTCAGCCCCATAGGGGGCGCCGGGGACTGGAGCTTCAGCCCTGCGCCTCCCAGCTTCAGCCCCATTGGGGGTAGGGGAGGGGGCGCCGGCAGGGATCGGGGCTTCAGCCCTGCACGCTTGAGCCCTGTGTGGGAGCGGTAGGGCTAAGACTCTGGGTTTCAGCCGCAGAGACCCCTTGAAAGGGCTCAGGGACCCCAGGTTGGGAACCGCTGATCTAATCTACATGTCATAAGAGGTAGAACAAAGACAGGGTTTTAAATCAACTAGCTGTGCAAGTACAGTATACCTATTTGTATATGACTGGAGACACTTGAGTACATTTCTGTTAAAGATTTCTTGACTCTTACCAATCTGTACTGTATCTATATCGGTTTCAGAGTAGCAGCCGTGTTAGTCTGTATCCGCAAAAAGAAAAGGAGGACTTGTGGCACCTTAGAGACTAGCTTTCGATGAATGCATCCGATGAAGTGAGCTGTAGCTCACGAAAGCTTATGCTCAAATAAATTTGTTAGTCTCTAAGGTGCCACAAGTCCTCCTTTTCTTTTTGTATCTATATAGGCATCAATAGGCCATTTTGATAATAAAAGATCCTTAGCAATGCAAGAAGCATTTTTGAGAATGTCATGCATTTTGGCTTGGTGTCATCACAAGTAGTGTTTATCAAGCTTTTAGGTATTATACAAGTATTTAAAGCACCTTCTACTTGGATTCTTAAGAATTATCGTTGAACAGTAAATGAAAACAAATGTCCTGCATTTTTCTAGGATTATAACACACTTGAAAACCATACTTAATTCAGATAAAGAGAGAAAAATTTACAACTGCAGGTAGCCTCACTGATTATCAGGTAAAAAGTTGTAGTATTACTTGTAAATGGAGAAAACTAGTTCTGAAGGCAGTGTGGCACCACTAGCACCACCTTTATCAAATTCATATATACGTCATCGTTTGAGTGGATTCAAAATCTTCTACGAAAATATTCTCCTCCAGCCCTGTCTCACCCCAACATCCACATCCTCTGGTCCTGCTCTCATGCTGTGGAGTGACTCTGGCAGAAATTCTGTGACTAGGCTAACATCGTTCAATACAAATTTGTTCTCTCCTTCTTCAGTTCTGCCACCTTCCTTGCTAAACAATTTTACTTTTCCAACTTAATTGAATCCCACATCCACAATCCCAACTGCCTTTTCACCACCCTTAACTCCCACCTCAAACCCTCCGTTCACTTTTCTGTCCACACAGGATCTTGCAGAGTTCTTCAAAGATGAAAACTGAGAAAATATAATGTGTCCTTTCCCTTCTTCTCAGCTTGCCTTTCCTTCTTACAACTCTCACCTCCTTCTCCCTATCACAGACACAGAAGGTGTCTGCTCTCCTCCTCTAACTCCTCCACCCTCCCCAGTGACCCCATGCCGTCCCCTGATCTGCTTCATGCACATTCATCCTCTGCCTTACTCTTCTCCTTAACCTCTTGCTCCATCCCCTCACAATACAAATGTTTTAGTTTCTTCCATCTTTAAACCCCATCTTTTATCCCATTTAACTCTCCAACTACCAACCAATTTCCCGTCTCCCTTTCATCTCTAAGCCTATTGAACACCCTAGCTACATTTACAGTCTGAAGTTCTTATCCTCCAGTTTCATTCTCCACACTCTCCAGTCTGGCTCCTGCTCCTTGCACTCCACTGAAACTACGCTGGCTGAAATCTCTAATGACCTCTTCATAGCTATAGCTCTGAACTGGTACTCCCACTTCTCATCTTCTTTGACCCGACATCCACCTTTGACAGTCAACCATGCATCTCTTGTCCTCCCTTGTTTTCCATGACTCTGTCCTTTCCTGGTTTTCCTTCTACCTCTCTAATCAATCCTTCCTCATGTCTTTTTGAGGATCTTCCTCATCTGCCCTCCAACTTTCTGTGGGGGTTCCACAGGACTATCCATGGTCCCTTTCTCTTCTCCTTCTATACCTTATTTCTGGGTCATCTCATTGGAAAACACAAATTCAACTATCATCTCTATGCAGATGACTCATACATCTGTGTCTACTCCAGATTTGTCCCCTTCTGTCCAAATCAAAATCTTGGCCTGACTCTGTGACAGCTCCTGGTGGATATGTAAGCCATTAGCTCAAGTTCAACATGGCTAAAACAGATGCTCCTAGTCTTTCCCCACCTTCTCCACACAAACTCTCCCCACTATCTCTTTCCTCAATCACTGTGGAATATACCACCATCTTGCATGCCATGGCCAGTAATGTAAGTGTCCTCTCATACAGGTTATGTCTAAATCTTGCTGATTCTTTTTGCATAACATCCTTAAGATACAGTGTTTCCTATATATCCACACAGCTAAAACTCTCATCCCACCTCTCATGATCTCATCTAAATTACAGCAAAATCCTTTTCTTGGGCTATGACAAATGTAGTCTTGCCTTGCTTATATCTATTCAGAATGCTGCTGCAAAGATCATTTTCCTAGCCTATCACTTTGACCATGTCGTTCCTCTCTTTGCATCTCTCCATTGTCTTCCCCTTCTTTCTCACATCAAAAGTAAGCTGATTGTCTTCACTTTCAAGGCCCTTCATGATCGATCCACACCCTATCTTCTCATATTTGCTATTGAGCTGCCAATGCTTACCTTCAATCAGCCCATGATGCCAGCCTCCATTGCCCACTTGTTAAAATTTTCAAACACGCATCTTTGTGCTTTCTCCGACGCTGCCTTTCATACTTGGGAGATGCTCCCCAGAAACACCTGCAAAACTACCTCATTATCCACCATCAAATCCCTCCTCAAAATTCTCCTTTGCTGTGATGCCTATCAAAAACTTGACAAAGATTAGACTGCGGGTGCACTGAGACCACTTCCTATCGTAAAGATCATTATTGTCGTATTGTTTCCTTATACTCTGTATACTCTGAATCCAACTGTTATCTCTTGTCTCATACTTAGATTAAAAGCTTCTTGGAGTAGGAACCGTCTTTTTGTTATGTGCTTGTACAGTGCCTAGGAATGGGGTCTCGGTCCATGACTAAGGCTCCTAGGTGCTCTGATAATAAATATCATAAATACTAACAGTAATAATATAATATTTCACAGGGGAAATCTCAATCAGTAGAATCTTGAATCTTATTTATTTGGGTATCATATAAAGTCTAGAGGGGATGTGTAAACATGGTAAGACATCATACATACATACAAAATAATTTCACCATGAAATATGAGAATAATCACAAATATCAATATTCAACAATTAAATATAGAGCTCAGTTAAGACAATGTGCTTGAACTTCCAGTTATAAAGTTCAATAAGGAAATTATATTTTATTTATTATAGACATATCAAATGGGAAAACTCCATTGGGTTGTTGATTACTGGACTTTAAAGAATATCTCAGGCTGTTAAAAGAAAATAATGAATAATAAAAATAATATGTATGAGTTGTTATTTAAGTCTTTACATATTATTAACAAATTTGATGGCAACTTTGTTATGCAAAGACAACTGCATCTTGTACTTATCAAAATAAACAAAATAGCATCACTATAAATTAGAAGGTTGGGGGGATTTTTTTTTTGCTCACCCTGTTTACTCCCTCCCCCCCTTCTCTTGATAAAGTAAAATTACACAAAGGAAAACACAATATACACATAAACAAAAGAACATTTCAGAATAAACCACATCCCTGTTATTCATCAGTTCTTAAATTAACTGGGTAATAACCTTTTTTCAAATAGACAAAGGCACATCAGAATTTTATATTCTATCTCAAATTCATCTTGGATATAAGCTAATGTGCACATCAAAAAGGAAATGAGAATCTAAGCAAACACCTCAGTACTTAAATTCTTGCATAGAGTGTAATAATATCCTATCAAAGAAATGAATACTGAAAGAACCTATGAATTTAACCAATTTGCATCTACAGCCAAATAACAGGCAGATTTTTTTAGGTTTTTAAAAGCAGTATATTCTTTCTTCTTTTTTTTAAAGGAAAAGGTTAAAAGCTAGCAAAATCTGATTGTAAATCTTGCAATATAAATTAATAGGACTGAGATGATGATGGTGATGATAAGGTGTCAGTATTATGTCTATTATAAGTTTAGTACTAAGCAAAATTTAGGGAAAAATATATAGAAAATGGAAATTAAAGGGCCTGAAATCGACTCTTATGGTTATTCAGTGTAGCTATAAAATGAATAAATAATAGTCAGTCCTACATTGTTTTGTGCTTTTCTCCTGCAGAGCAAAGAGAAGAGAGCACAAGTTAATTAACAAATCTTACTTGCATATATATTGATTTCATCTGTAATAGTCATGAAACAATAGGAAATAAAGGGCATTAAGCCATTTAATTTTAAGGAGCACAGCAGTGAATTAATGTTAATTTATGGTCAAAAACTGGAAACATTTTGTGTAGAATAGTCAGGATAACTTCTTTCAGGGTAGAGCTCTCTTAAGGTATGTCCACACTAAATCTGGGAACAAGCCTCCCAACCTGGGTAAACAGACTTAAGCTAGCAGGGCTTGAGCTACCACTGTAAAAATAGCAATGTGGATGTTCCAGCTTGGGCTCTCCGGAACGTCTGAGCTCGAGCCCAAGTTGGAACATTTACATTTTTTTTTTGACTCTGCTAGTTCAAGCTCCGCTAGTGTGAGTCTGTCAAATTGGACTGGGAGGCTCACTCCAAGCTGAAGTATAGACAAACACTCATGGCCTGATTCTACAACCCTTGTCATATTGATTAGTATTTACCCATGTTGTCCCAGTAGAGTTACTTGCCCACATGCTCAGGGTCTAATTGAATGCCATATTTGGGGTCAGGAAGGAATTTCCCCCTAGGTCAGATTGGCCGAGACCCTGGGACGGTCGGGTTCGTCTTCCTCTGCAGCATGGGGCATGGGTCACTTGCAGGTTTAAACTAGTGTAAATGGTGGATTCTCGATAACTTGAAGTGTTTAAATCATGATTTGAGGATGTCAATAACTCAGCCAGAGATTAGGGGTCTATTACAGGAGTGGCTGGGTAAGGTTCTGTGGCCTGCAATGTGAAGGAGCTCAGACTAGATGATCAGAGGTGGGCAAACTATGGCCCGCGGGCCTCATCTGGCCCACGGGACTGTCCTGCTTGGCCCCTGAGCTCCTGGCCTGGGAGACTAGCCCCTCCCCGGCTGTCCTCCCTCCCCCACAGCTACGCCGCTGCGCAGGCTGCGCTCTGGCCAGCGGGGCTGCACGCTCATGCAGGCAGTGCGTCTGTCTCCAGCCTGGCACGCAGCTCCAGACATGCTGCTCTGAGCGAAATGGTAAGGGGGCTAGGGCCAGGGGGTTGGATATAGGACAGGAGGTCCCAGCGGGCAGTCAGGGGACAGGGAGCAGGGGGTGGTTGGATAGGGCAGAGGTTCGGGGGGGCAGGGGATGGGGAACAGGGGGGATTGGATAGGAGGTGGGGTCCCGAGGGGCCTGTCAGGGGGCGGGGGTGTGGACAGGAGTCGGGGCAGTCAGGGGACAGGGAGCAGGGGGGTTGGATAGGGGGTGGGGTCCTGGGTGCGGTTAGGGGTGTGGGTCCCGGGAGGGGGTGGTCAGGAGACAAGGAACATGGGGGGGGTTGGATGGATGGGGAGGTTGTGAGGGGGGCAGTCAGGGGGTGGGAAATGGGAGGGGGCAGATGGGGGTGGGGGCCAGGCTGTTTGGGGGGCACAGCCCTCCCTACCCAGACCTCCACACAGTTTCACATCCCGATGTGGCCCTTGGGACAAAAAGTTTGCCCACCCCTGGACTAGATGATGCTCCCTTCTGACCTATGAGTCTATGAGTAAATGCTACTCAGTGTCAGTAATGGTTTAAGACAGGGGTGGGAACCTTTTTTCTACCAGCAGTCACACACAGCCCAGAGTGGGGGGAGGGGGTGGAGGCTCGGGGCTTCCCTCCGCAGCAGGGTGAGCCAGCATTTGTGGCTCCAGCCCTGGGGGGAAGCACAGGGTTTCCCCTAGGCTCCACGGTGGGACCAGAAATGGGGGTTTCAGAGTGCAGGAGGGGACTCTGGTCTGGGGCAGAGGGTTGAGGTGCAGGAAGAGGTGAGGGCTCCAGCTGGGGGTGTGGGCTCTGGTTTGGGGCTGGGGATGAGGGGTTTGGGGTGCAGGAGGGGGCTCTGGGCTGGGACAAAGGGGTTTGGAATGCAGAAGTGGGCTCAGAGCTGGGGCAGGTGGTTGGGGGGCAGGAGGAGGTTCAGGGAGTGGGCTCCAGGAGGGAGTTAGGGTGCAGGAGGGGGTTCCGACCTGGGGCAGGGGGTTCAGGAAGAGGGCTCTGTCTGGGCGGCACTTACCTTAGGCAGTTCCCGGTTGGTGGTGCAGTGGGGCTAAGGCAGGCTCCCTACCTGCTGGGGCTCCGCACTACTCCCAGAAGCAGCTGCCATGTCCACCCCTAGGCGGAGGGGCCAGGGGGTTCTGCAGGGTGCATCCACAGGTGCCACCCCCGCAGCTCCCATTGTCCGGGAACCATGGCCAATGGGAGTTGTGGAACTGGCACTGCGGGCAGGGGCAGCGCGCGGAACTTCCCTGATCACCCCTGCTCCTAGGGGCCACAGAGACATGCTGATCACTGCTGGGAGCTGCGCTGAGCCGTCCAGACTTCTGGCAACCTGGTGAGCTTGGGGGATGCTGAGGCTCAGAGCTTCCAATCTGCGGTGCGCAGACTTGCCACAGACTGGAGTAAAGGAAGCAGTGGGCTGGATCCAGCCCATGGGCCATAGGTTCCCCACCCTTGGTTTAGGAAACATGATCTGAATCTGGAGCACTCTGCAATTTTATTATTCAATATGTTACAACATTGTGTGTATACCACTCTTGACAGTCTTGTATGCCTAGCTTCCTCACCCAGTCTTGAGTGTGTTCCCAAGACTAATACCTTTCTGTTTCCATTGGGCCTATTCCTTTTCATTTTCCATCACCTAGAGCAGCAGTTTCTTCTCCAGCACCATAACTAGATGATGTGAAAATGAGCAGAGATGCAATTTCATGTATAAAGATTGTATTCGTAGATCTGATTTAATATTATTGACAGACTGATTCAAATTTACCCATACATTTTCTTCTGTTTCCAAAGAGATTTAATACATAGATTCATACAGGTAAGAAGAGGAAAAGACTAATTATATCCACCAGTGCTTTCTCCTGCAAATTCAGAATTTAATCAAGCCTCTTAGCCCCTGTTCAGCTGTTGGATACTTTTGCAGTCAGACTAAAGTGATTCTTTCTTTCACCAAGAATGATGCAATTTGCATGAAGTCTAATATATGCATGTCTCACATGTATCTGTCCATTTTCCAGCATGTTCCAAGGTGCATTTCCAAGATGGAATGAGTGTCCCTTATTTAGTACTCATGTTTTTAAGGGTTCATTTCCTTTCCATCTTTTTCTTTGTCAAGCCATATTTCTCCAGTTTACAGTACTGATTATTTTGGAGATGAAGTTCTTCTGCCTATATTTTTTGCCTAGTATGTTTAGAAGTACATTATTTTAGGAAGCTGGGACAAAATCTCAGAATGCTTCTGCACAATCCTGTGCAGTTGATAATAACTAGTTAGTATGGATCCCATGTTTTTCTTGAATTGACAGAGGAAACCTGTCTTTTACTACCGTTTGACTCTGCACCCTGGATTTAACTCATGAATTTAAATATATATTCTTAACCAGAATTGAGTATAAACCTTATTTTTACAACTCAGATCTCCTACCTAAAATAGTTCAGCAATATGGTTTTTAACATATTTTAATTCAGCAATAGGATTTTTACTAGTCCTTCACACTTCTTGTAATCTATTGTTCCCAGTTTAATTTATTATAATATTTTACATGATCCATTATTGTAACAAGCACACTGACAACTCCGTCTGAACTACATATTATAACATTAAATTACATTGCACTGTATGTTTAAGTAGAGCTAAACAAAGTCCCGTTAGTACACTGCTTATTATGATTTTACTTTAATATCAGCAGGACTTCTCTAAAGAGTGTAAATTACATCCAAATGATACAACATCCAGTCTCGTACATTTCTACATTTATTGTTTAGTTTAGCTCTCTAGTTTAGTATAGGCCAAATGCTACTACCGCAGGGTTTCAAATGAACTGATAGATGACCAGAGGTGTCTTGACCAGACCTGCCCACCTATTCTTCCTAATCCAAAGCATTTGGCATGCTCCAGGAACTCCCTCCCTCCCCATGCCTTAGCTTTTTCCTTAGCTTATATACATTATAAGATATGAATGACTGGTATAGAGAAAGAGATATACAAGGGGTTTCCCTTTCTTATTGTCCATAGTTTCATGACATTGGGTCTCTGCTCCATGCAGCCTTTGAGGCAGACAAAACCTGTCAGTCATTGGCAGGGGAGATGTGGCTGTACCTCTGACAAACTGCTAGTTTTTTGTCTATCTCTGTACCTGCAGGTAGGCAAACCAGCTCATCCCTGCTGCAGAGCAGATTTAAAAAACAAAACTTCAATTGACTTAAGATCTCGATGGGATTGCCCATTTCCTGTAGTTATTGGGACTCTCCGTACCTCCCCACCCTGATCACCCAATCAGAGTACAGCAGGGTAGAGAAGAAGAAAGGAAAAGCCAGAAACTGTGTGTTCTGCATCTCTCCAGTGATTGTGGCTGGATGGAGATCTGTGCCTGTTGTGTCTCCTGCCCCTCTCAGGCCAGGGAAGCATATTCTGAAGCCTCCCTCCTCAGTTAGGAGAACTCCCAGAAAGCAGCCAAATCCCCAAAGTCTGCCCCAAAGACCAGAACAGTGGCAGTTCCTTTCCCACTCATGCTGTGGAAGGAGCATAGGTTGAATCACAATATGAAAAGGCCAAGGAAGCTTCCTGCCCAACCCCTGCAGTCTTTGTTCACAGCAGCAGCTGTCCAGCCCCTCACCCTGTGGCTGCTGTGGCAGCCAGAAGGTACTAAAATGGATCCAAAGCAGACAGAGCCTGGTAAGGAGCCCTTGCTGTGAATGCCTCCCTCCATTCGACAGCATGCCCCTCTCTGTCAGCTCAGCTCTGTCTGCCAGTGCAGCAAGCAGGCAAAGCAGAAGGAAGAAAAACTGTCTAATAGGGAAACTAAGACCATTAAGTGACATTACCCCTCTGGTTCCAGGCTAGAACCTCATTTTCCTTTAATAATAAAATTATAAATGAGGAATGGGAGCTTCCAGGGAAGGCCAAAAGGCTGAGGGCAGTGGCTAGACAACACAGTCCACCAATCAAAATCAGATCTGGCCTCCCTCCCTAAAGTTTATGCGGTCCTGTCCTCTCTGGTAAAGGACACAACGATTCCATCAGAGGAGTCCCTGCCACCAGAGAACCTTCCAGATAGGAGGGTTAAATCAGCAACAAGAACAATTTTTGAAGCTTCTTCAGCTGCCCTTAGAGCTTTGAGCGCTACTGATGTAAAACACTATATAGTTTTGCCAGACTAGCACGGTCTAGCATGGGTTGAGAATCTGGCTGACACAGTACAGTAAAATACAGAACAGCCTTAAATCTAGGCACATCTCTAAAAAAGATATCCTTAGCTGCTGCATTGGTATCTGCTGCCTTCCTGGTTGCTTTCCAATATGCTGCAAGGGCCATGGGCTACAATGTGGTAGCATGCTGACATACATGGCTCTGGAACTGGAAGTCAGACCCACTGGCTATGCTGCTTTTAGCCACTTCAAGATTCTCTGAAGGCAAGCTATTCAGTGAACCCATGGATTGGGTGTTTGTGGACTTATCGGAAAAGTCAAAAACCTTAGTCCCCTCAACAACCAATGAAGGAGAGAGACGGGAGAGGCTGAGGAATTTCATCAAAAAAGTCTCTTCTGGGATCAGTAGTCTCCTGTGTGGTTATTCTTAGTGATCTCATGCTCTCATGAGGCTGCTATAGAGCTTCCTCTCATCCCTTCATCAACAATCTTTTATCCACCTCTCAGTGAAGGTCTCTCTCCCCAGGAGGATTCTCAGGTCATTCAGATGGTGGATGAATACAAACAATTGCAAATCAGACTTTCCAATAGGTGAGACTGTCAGGACATTTATCACCACAGATGACAGCCTGGAGGGACAAGAGACACTGATGGAACCCAAGCCTGATCCAAACAAGAAAGGAATACCATATAAACCAGCACTCAGGGCAATCCATTATGATCTTTAAGCTCTGCTCTCATATCTGGATCCCTCTCATTTGCTGATCATGACATACAACACTTGAGCTATGTCATACTTCAACAGACAAAGGGGAGCAATATCTACAGTCCTTCAAAGGAAAGCTCACCTGCTGATGACTTGGGCAGAGGAAAATCTGTAGTCACTCTGCTTCCTTGACATCCAAAACTCACAGTAGTAAATGCTATATCACATATTAAAGGTTTCCAGGACTGGGTCATAGGTATATAACTTTTATTTTGAACTTTACAGATCAGCTTTCCATATAAGAGGGTTATCATTTAATTTACTTGCAGCCATTTTTCTCCTCACAATGGCTCCAAATGCACCGCAATTTGATTATTAAATTATGTTCAGAGCAATTGGATTAAATATATGCAATGTGCTGCTATCATTGACCCCTGGATCTTATATAATTGTGAGTTACAGATCCGTAATGATACTTTGCTGGCATGAACCTTGTTTTCTTGTATCAGAGCATTTTATTGCCCTGTCTGAAATTCTGCAGCTTGAAACAGTTCAGCTATTGGCTTTTAACCTTTTTGAGCCATTATAGAAACTAACAAATGTTGTAAAGAGAGTTGAATGTCTTCAAATAACCAAGAGTAATGAATCTTTCAGATTGCTCAGATATATTAAATAGGATCTTTTATAAAGCTAGGAAAAAGATCTTGAGTACTAATTACCTATATTAAATTAGTCCAGTGTGCTAATTTGTTTTCAAAATAATCCCTTAATAAAATAAAACCCTGTACTTCAACTTTCATTATAATGATTGTGTGTTAAGTATATGTATTTCTCTTTCCTGCAAGAAAAAAATAATGACAGGAATGGTGGAGACCGTGGATGTAGTTTAAAAACTGATAAGCAGCAATGAAGAATATTTTGTGCTTTATGATCCATCGTTGATTTCTGTATCATTCCTAGTATAACTGTCATTATTTCTTTAAACAGTATCTAAATGAGGCATAGTGTGATGGACTGAGTTTAATTTAAAGAAGAAAAGTGGAAATGACATTTAAGAAAATGAGGGGCAGGAGCAATTGGTGGCAGTGTAGAAGAGTGCAAAATAAAATGCAACAACAAAGCAATGCTGGAGAGCGCTAAGCACCCGTCACAGAAATCTGATTGGAATATAGGCTAGATGCAGAGTATGTAAACAAATCTGGGAGGGGAGTAAAAACAGTTTGTGCATCAGAAAGAAGCTGGGAGCCAACTTGAAGGGAGTTGGCCTCCTACAAGTAGCTGTTAAAATAGGCAAATTCTGAAAAGAACAAAGCTCTTTGGAGAAAATCTGGGAGAAAGACGGAAACTTTTGAGCATCCAAGTCAGTAAGCGTTCCAACTGATTCCCAGCTTGCCACCAACAGTGCAGATAAATTCTTCTGTGTAACTATAAGAACCCTGTATGCCAGACACTAGCCAGTTGTAGTGTTACTGGAGTATCCTGAGAATTTAAGAGTGGAGTTCCAGGCACAAATCCAATGCAAAGCCAGGATGTATTATTGGATATGACCAAGGAAGAGAGTATATTATTATAAAATGGGTACTTTGTAACCTATATATGACTCAGAACCAACAATTGTGAAGCTGTGCATAGAGAATGCTGGATGAAGTCCCAGAGATTCTTTGACAGGTGCTAAGGGTATTGCAGGCAGTGACCAATGGGAGACTGAAGAGAAAGACATTTGGATTGAAGCCGGGGCAAATAGCAGGAGCAATGCAGTTCTGTTGTTTTATATGCCTAACAGAAATCTCAGACTCTACTAGCTGATTCTTATTGCAATCTGAGCAACTTTGTCATGAACTTTGCAAAGCAGCCTAACTGTTTAGTTTGTAAATCATTCCTGTGCTCTCTGAGTAGCGTGACCAGATGTCCCGTTTTCAAAGGGACAGTCATGTATTTAAGCCCTCCTGCAGGTGTCTCAACTTTTTCTTTAAAACGGGCAAATTGTCCTGTATTTTCTGTCTCCCCCCCCACATCAGTACTGGCAGGTCCTGCAGCTGGCTGGATCTCCCCACCAGTGGTCTCTGGGGGAGACCAATGACCAACGTTGTGGGCAGGTGTGCAAGGTTGGTGGCAGGGCGAAAATACAGTGCATGGGGCCAGCTGCTCCCCGTGCTGGTCCTTCAGCACAGCCCCCGCTGCATGCTCTCAGCCAGCAGGGCCCCATCCCGTTTCCAGCTGGCACTGGCTGCGCGCTGCAAGCTGCAGTGGTTGGGGTGTGTTGGCAGCCGGTTACGTCTCCTCTGCTGCCCACCCATTGGCCCTTTACGTGCTTCTCCTCTCGCTGTCTTCTCCCTGCTTTGTCCCTTCACACACCTCCAGCCCTGTTGCTCCTCCATATTCCCCCCCAGCGGGGTGCGTCCCACTCTCAGTGCTGGGCAGAGAACCAGCCCCTGGTCTGAATGCTCAGCTCACCAACAGCCTGGCTTCCCCCACTGCCTCTGGCTGGGCCGGTGTCCCAGGAAAGCCCAAGACCCTCTGGCTCAGCCAGGAGGAGCTGAACCCTGCATGTGCCAAAGCCCCACACAGCACTGGCACGGGGAAGCCTCTCCGCCTCTCAGCTAAGCTCTGGAGTGGGGGGTGTGGGGGTGGATTGGAGGGGGAAGCGATTTTTAGTCTGTTCACATCCCCAACCTGCAGGCTCCACAACTGCCCCTGGGGCAGGGGCTTAGCACCCTCTTCGCCCACCCTTCCAGGGTCCTGCCGACAGGGAGCGTGGGGCTGCTCTGTCCCCTAGGCACCCTCCTCTCCTGAGCCACCTCTCTGGCTGGTTCGCTGAAGTCCCCGCAGCCAGGTTCCCTGGGCCCTGGTGCACAACGCAACCTTAGGACTTAACCCCTTCCTCCCTGCATTGTAGCCGGGGACTGGAGTCGGTTGGATTATGTCAGTGACCACCAGCAGGTTGGAGGTGTTAGCTGCCTTTCGATACTGTGGGGGCAGGAAGGGATAAGCTGCTTCCAGCCACATGGGAGCGGGGTTGGGAAGAGATGAGCTCTGCATAGATACAAGCTTGGTCATCCCTTCCCCCCTTCTTCCTCCCATGTGGCTGGAAGCAGCTCCTGTCCCTTCCCTCCCACACAGTGCCAAAAGGCTGCTGCTGGCCTCATTTTGGGGTGAACCCTGGCAGAAATCTTGGGAGCGGGGGCATGTGACCCTGCATGCCCCACCATGTGTTGTCTCAGGAAGGTGTGGTGCCAAGTACCAGGAGAGGCAGGTCCATCCTGGAGTTTCAGCCGGGCATGGAGGGTGGAGAGCGCCGGGCAGGGAGGGTCATGTCAGTTGGTCATCCCCACTGTGTGAGAAAGGTGTACTGGAGTGTGTGCATGTCATCCCTCCCCCTGTGTGTGTGGGGGGGAGGAAGAGGGGAGGGGTGTGTGTGTGACCCTTCCCCGTGTGAACCCTAAAGCCTTAAAGATAAGAAGGTAAATAAAAAGAATCCAACTACGCAGTATTTCTTTTTAACAGGGGCTCAGTCAACATTATGTTAATTTGAACATTTGTACGATTGATTGCTGTTGAACTCGCTTGAATACGAGTAATTTTACCAGGTGTCCTGTACTCACCATAGGAAATATGGTCACCCTATCTCTGAGGTTACCTTATACCCTAATCTTTGCAATAAACTGAAGCCTTAGCCAACCTGAGTAAAGTACTACCAGTCATTGAGACAGACTGTGACATTTGGCCACTGGCTATACTGATCAGGAGACTTTTTGCTCTCTGTTCCCCATATTCTTTGAGTATCAGTTCTCAGACAGCACACAAACTTGCACATACTGGTAATACTTCTGAAAAGAAATATTGCCTCACAGTAAATGTTTGGACTTAACAAAGCTACTGCTGAAGTCCGTACTGGCTGTTTTGAAATGGCACTGGCCAAAGGTTGATTGTATAGAAATAATAGATGCATATTCATAGTAGTTAATGTGAAAGAGCTGTTAATGTTAATAGTAAAACTTTAGATTATTTCAGAAAGTATTGCAAAGTGTTTAAAGCAAATCTAGTGATGGGGAAATAAATTACTGATTATAAATAGTTAAAATCCTGGGTCTAATTTAAGATAATTTTTGTAATCCTATGAAAAACAAAAAGGATAATTACTATGTATTTGTTTCATGGAATAAGGGCACACTCCAACAATTGTTTTGTTGTGTAATAAATACATATTTGCTTTACCGAATTTAGTATTGAGAAACTATAGTAATAAGAACCATTAATGGTAATGATATTGAAAATTGTCATTTTTGTCTAAAAGAAGAAAAAAACCCTTGTTTCTTAAAGTAAATAGTCACTCCTGACTGTTAAAATTGTGTGTGATTTGAATCTTTCTGGAGAGTTATTTTGAAAAGCCTAATCAAGGGATAATCTACAGCTTACAATAAAAAGTATGTGCACAGATGCTAGCTGGTCAGATAGCTACTGAAAACACAAACTTTATAAGTAATTAGTCCCATACAATTTTGATAAAGTTGCTTTTTAACTTATTTACCGGTCACTTGAATTGACAGTTTTATTGGAGGTAGGTGACTGCTGCAATATTCAAAATAATTTATAATTTTGTGTACAACATTGCAGCTGTAGCTCATACATATAAAAAGATAAAACATTTAATAAACTATGCAAAGTTAATGACAACTTTTTAATATACAAAAAAGTTTGTAGGTTTTTTCCTTCTTGAATGACAATGCTCATGAGGTATAGCCTGGGTGGCAATATGAAGTCAAAGATGGCTTTAGGCCAGCTTTGTGCTTTCCAAATTCTGGACCTGGTCCCTGATTCATCATCCCATAGCAGTGTTATGGCACCTCAAATGGACACCCGATGGTTGCTCCACAAGTCCAGGATAGCTGGAGTGTAGTGTGCTCTGGCCATGCTCTCTCCTGTCCTAGGGCATGTCCCTGCTATACACCACATTGGAAACTGCCTGGCGTGGTGGTGTAAGGCTTACCTACCAGCCTTATGCCACTGGGAGGACTGTTTTATTAACGGGTGATGTTTATTCATGTATAGTTCAGAAGGTCTGGCTTCTATGTTTTTTAATTTTTTGCTTTCCAATGCTTTTCATTTTACACTAGATTTACAGGAAGATATTGCTGATGTGGTATTCCACTCTCTTTAATATATATAAGGGTTTTTACTTATGTCAAGGTTCCTTCCCCACTCTGAACTCGAGGAGTGGGGACCTGCATGAAAGACCCCCTAAGCTTATTCTTACAAGCTTAGGTTAAAAACTTCCCCAAGGTACAAACTTTGCCTTAAGAAGAAAAGGAGTACGTGTGGCACCTTAGAGACTAAAAAATTTATTTGAGCATAAGCTTTCGTGAGCTACAGCTCACTTCGTCGGATGCATGCAGGGGAAAATACAGTGGGGAGATTTTATATACACAGAACATAAAACAATGGGTGTTACCATACACACTGTAATGAGAGTGATCAGGTAAGGTGAACTATTACCAGCAGGAGAGCGGGAGAGGGGGGGCAGAAACCTTTTGTAGTGATAATCAAGGTGGGCCATTTCCTGACAGCAGGATTGTCTAACTATGTAGACTCCCTCCTCAGGCCCAACACTATTAGCACTCCCAGCTATCTTAAAGACACCACTGACTTCCTGAGGAAACTACAATCCATCGGCAATCTTCCTGAAAACACCATCCTGGCCACTACGGATGTAGAAGCCCTCTACACCAACATTCCACACAAAGATGGACTACAAGCCATCAGGAACAGTATCCCCGATAATGTCACGGCAAACATGGAGGCTGAACTTCATGACTTTGTCCTCACCCATAATTATTTCACATTTGGGGACAATGTATACCTTCAAATCAGCGGCACTGCTATGGCTACCCGCATGGCCCCACGGTATGCCAACATTTTTATGGCTTACTTAGAACAATGCTTCCTCAGCTCTCGTCCCCTAATGCCCCTACTCTACTTGCGCTACATTGATGACATCTTCATCATCTGGACCCATGGAAAAGAAGCCCTTGAGGAATTCCACCATGATTTCAACAATTTCCATCCCACCATCAACCTCAGCCTGGACCAGTCCACACAAGAGATCCACTTCCTGGACACTACGGTGCTAATTAGCAATGGTCACATAAACACCACCCTATACCGAACCTACTGACCGCTATGCCTACCTACATGCCTCCAGCTTTCATCCAGACCACACCTCATGATCCATTGTCTACAGCCAAGCTCTACGATACAACCGCCTTTGCTCCAACCCCTCAGACAGAGCCAAACACCTACAAGATCTCTATCAAGCATTCTTAAAACTACAGTACCCACCTGCTGAAGTGAAGAAACAGATTGACAGAGCCAGAAGAGTACCCAGAAGTCACCTACTACAGGACAGGTCCAACAAAGAAAATAACAGAACGCCAATAGCCATCACCTTCAGCCCCCCACTAAAACCTCTCCAACGCATCATCAAGGATTTACAACCTATCTTGAAGGACGACTCATCACTCTCACAGATCTTGGGAGACAGGCCAGTCCTTGCTTACAGACAGCCCCGCAACCTGAAGCAAATACTCACCAGCAACCACACACCACACAACAAAAGCACTAACCCAGGAACCTATTGTTGCAACAAAGCCCGTTGCTAACTCTGTCTACATAGCTATTCAGGGGACACCATCATAGGACCTAATCACATCAGCCACACTATCAGAGGCTCGTTCACCTGCACATCTACCAATGTGATATATGCCATCATGTGCTAGCAATGCCCCTCGGCCACGTACATTGGGCAAACTGGACAGTCTCTACGTAAAAGAATAAATGGACACAAATCAGAAGTCAAGAATTATAACATTCAAAAACCAGTCGGAGAACACTTTGATCTCTTTAGTCACTCAATTACAGACCTAAAAGTGGCAATTCTTCAACAAAAAAATTTCAAAAACAGGCACCAATGAGAGACTGCTGACTTAGAATTAATTTGCAAACTGGGTACAATTAACTTAGGCTTGAATAAAGACTGGGAGTGGATGGGTCATTACACAAAGTAAAACTATTTCCCCATGTTTATTTCCCCCCACTACTGTTCCTCACACGTTCTTGTCAACTTCTGGAAATGGCACACCTTGATTATCACTACAAAAGGTTTCCCCCCCCCCCACTCTCCTGCTGGTAATAGCTCACTTTACCTGATCACTCTGGTTACAGTGTGTATGGTAACACCCATTGTTTTATGTTCTCTGTGTATATAAAATCTCCCTACTGTAGTTTCCACTACATGCATCCGATGAAGTGAGCTGTAGCTCACGAAAGCTGATGCTCAAATAAATTTGTTAGTCTCTAAGGTGCCACAAGTACTCCTTTTCTTTTTGCGGATACAGACTAACACGGCTGCTACTCTGAAACTTTGCCTTGTCCTTGAACTGCATGCTGCCACCAGCAAGCGTCTTACACAAAGACCACGGAAAGAGCCCACTTGGAGACGTCTTCCCCCAAAATATCCCCCCAAGCCCTACACCTCCTTTCCGGGGGAAGGCTTGATAAAAATCCTCCACAGTTTGTACAGGTGAACACAGACCCAAACCCTTGGATCTTAAGAACAATGAAAAATCAATCAGGTTCTTAAAAGAAGAATTTGAATTGAAGAAAAGGTAAAAGAATCACCTCTGTAAAATCAGGATGGTAAATACCTTACAGGGTAATCAGATTCAAAACATAGAGAATCCCTCTCAGCAAAACCTTAAGTTACAAAAAGACACAAAAGCAGGAATATACATTTCATTCAGCACAGCTTACTTTACCAGCCATTAAACAAAAGGAAATCTAACGCATTTCTAGCTAGATTACTTACTAACTAACAGGGGTTGTGAGGCTGCATTCCTGATCTGTTCCCGGCTAAAGCATCACACAGACAGACAGACCCTTTCCTCCTCCCCACCCCTTCCAGATTTGAAAGTATCTTGTCCTCTCATTGGTCATTTTGGGTCAGGTGCCAGCTAGGTTACCTTGGCTTCTTAACCCTTTACAGGTGAAAGGGTTTTGCCTCTGGCCAGGAGGGATTTTATAGCACTGTATACAGAAAAGTGGTTACCCTTTCCTTTATATTTATGACAACTCATTTTAATAGATGAACTCCAGTTACTGAATTTCATATGGGAAATGTAGCTCTTCCCGCCAGCTTGTGCCTGCATTTTGGAAGTTAGAAAAGAGTCAGCAGGAGGAGAGTCTCAGGACGGATTTGTGAATGACAGCATGACATAAAGCAGCTGACTGTCGTCCATTATAACAGGAGAGATTGGTTTGTAAACTAGGCGAAACAGAGGAAACTTTTTTACATCAGGCCAGTTTGCAGCACTGATTTGGATACAGCTTACTGTCATTCAGGAGATTATTTACTGAGGACTGGAATTTTGTCTGTGTACATGGGGAGGAGAAGGCATTATACTCACACTTCTGCCATCTCTTTTTCAACAGCTGCCACAGCTGTGAAAAGAGATTTATCATAACCATCTATACTCCAGAATTCAAGCAGTTACTAATACAGTTTTCAATTCTGTAAACATTTGACATAGTCTGCAGCTTTTGTATCATTTAGAATAAAATTATGTAAATATGTAGCTTTTGCTTTGGAATTACAGATTGAAAGTGGCATGCATGAAATCATTGAAGTTCTGAAAATTAATCAAGAGTGGTTCTGGTGTGAAACCATATTAATTTTTATTTAATTATTTATTTATTATAAAGCCATTAATCCAATATAATTGAATTAGAAAATTTTGTTTGTCTTTTGGCATCCTCTAAGTACAAAGTCTCAATCTCCTCCAGCAAGGGAATATTGCACTTCTTTATATTTTAGGAGAATTTCAGTATAGATAATTGAAGCTCCTCTGAAAACATTGGAGGCATACCATTAATTTTCAATCAGTGTTCACTGCAGAAGCTCAGAAACCCAATATCTGTCAAATTAAAATAGAAATTTGAAGCCGTCCAATTATTTCCAATTGCTCAACTTGCAGTGTATGGTTTGTTTAATATATATGCTTCAATTTGAGGGTGAATCAAGGTGCAATCTTGTGTGATGACCTAAAACACCCAGAATGAAAGTTTTTTGTTTTGTTTTTTAAGTTCACCTTCATATAAGGATGAGAGGCTGTTTCAAAGTCATGTCTGATTACAAACTCCAACTCCTTCAGGCTCAGATATGTAACAGTCTCTTAATATATACTAGGTAACGACTCAAGATGAACCCAATTTGTTAAGAAAAAAGGTGCTCACATGTTAAGGTGGTAAAGCTGCTGTTTCTCCGATGTAAGTGTGGTAAATAAAAGAGGGAAGGATTTCTTGAAAATACAAGGTGGCACCTGATAAGTATTACATAACATACTAGATTGTTTCAGGTGTATCTGGATTTCTTCTTCTTAATGTCATGTTTTAAAATTTACTGTTAGAGCAATGGTTAACCACTGCACTGGTTAATAAGACCATGTCAGAACTTTCACTGCAAACTGGACTTCTCAGACTATTGAAACTCTGAACTCAGACATAAAATTTCTCTTTGGGCTGTAGCTTGACATTCAAGACCTCAACTTGGAAACATTTTTTGTTGTTACAGAATTTTTGTTTAAACAATAAGCTTTATTTTTGTTTTAGTATTAGAATATTTCATAAATGATAAAATAAAAAAGCAATTGGCCAGTTTTTAAATGACATTTGAAACTCCAAATAAAAACTGTTTTTATTTTTAAAAATTGAGTATATAGTAGTATAACTGTTTTCAATATTGCAAAACAAATAAAACAGTAATATTGTAATGAAATTGCTGGCTGCAAGTGTTGGGTTACTTCTCCCCACTCTGGTTGAGCTGGAGGGAAAGTTCTAGCCAGTGGAGTGGATTATGTTACCCAGTTCAACAGTTAGTGATAAGAGGGCTCCATGATCACCAGACTAACAAGAAAAGGAAGAATTATCCTGAGATCAGGAGGAGATCAATCTAAGGAGGAACCTGCATGACAGCAGGACCAGTAGGCTAGAGGGAAGTCTGGATAGTAGACTGAATGGGAGCTGGAAATGGAAAACTGAGAGCTGGGCTCACTGTTCCCTCTAAGCTGTGCGCGTGTGCACACAGATCTTAAACCCCATGCACATGGCGAAACACCGCGCGCAGTCTGGCTTCGGCGGCTTTTTTTTTTTGCTTCAGCGGTGGCACAGAAGAAATTTTTTGCACACGGCCTGTTAAAAATTAGAGGGAACACCTGGGCTAGTAGTAGTCACAGCAGGAAGATATAAGGCTGTAGCCCGTAAGCAGGAGCGCAGTGTAGCGATATTACAATGAGACATGTTCACACTTATACCCCTTTACTAGACTGTCCCTATGAGCTGCGCTATTGGGTTGATCTTTTATTTTAACTTAAACTAACTGTACCTGGCTATTTGCACTGCTTCAATTCCAGCAGCGCTAGTAAAATAATTCTCTGTTACACAAAGTGTGTGAATGTTTATGGGCAGCTACTAAGGACTAGTGATAGAACTGCCTAAAGCTTGGAGTGCCTGCATTGCTCCTCTCTGGGAACTTGGTACCCAGAGCCTGCTACCCAACATCTAAAGGGAACTGATGTACTGTAACATTCACAGTGACACATTGCAGTATGATTGGTTATGTTATCTTCCTCATGTTGCCCAGTGTCACACACAATTTTAAAATATTTTAGTTGTAATTTTTTTCTGCATTAAATAGTATCCTCTGCAATGTAGTTACTGCCACATATATTTTTGGGCATTTAACACAGAATTCTCAGTCGTAGACAGAAGTCCACCGTCTGATCCAGAAGCTGCACGCACCTCGACATGTGAATAATTTTATTCATATGAAGTGTGTGTAGGTTGGTCCATTAGGGTGGCTGTGGCTATCACCATAGCTGCTTCCAGTGCACTCATTTGCTTTCAACAATTTTCATGGCTAAAATCCATTAAATTGAGCTAGTGATGTCAAACGATGATAATTTTTCCAAAAGAAGTCTTATACCTAACATGACCATCTCATGGAAGAAACTGATACATTTTGTAAAATGTTAGAACCTTTGTAACAGAAATGTCTAATTCCAGATTTGGGTTTTCCCCCCCATGTACTCAATGTCTCATAGCGAATATGTACCAAATATCATGACTGTAAGTCAAGGGGAATGCAAACATTAATTGTATCACTTCACCTTGTACATTTATCTATGTCATAGTGATGTTATAGATGATGCATAGCCACTCACAGATAAATTCACCTGTTCCTATTTTCAATTCCATGTAACTTTTTCTTAAATTTCAGGCTGAAATTTTCTCAGTCTTGTCTATGCTTGTAGGTGAATGTTTTTGGAAAGTTTGAATAATAACTGTTCAAGTATTTCTGAATATCGAGAGAGGGGGCAAAAATAAGGTGTTGTCATTTAAAATTAATTCACAAAATTGTTATAATAGCTTTAGAACCTGTTATTAGGGTTAGAGACATGAAATTTGATATAGAGATAGTCATGTGCCTTTTAGTGGTCCTAGGAACATCTGCACTGATTTGGGTGAATTATAGCTGTTTTTTAAAAAGTGTATTCACAGTGATTTCTTTTTTTAACCCATATAGATTACTTTCACTAATGATCCACCAATATTCTATTAGAAATTTACATGTATAGGTAATTAGTCATTTATCTCTGATGTATGTGGAACAAAGGGGAGTTGTGAGGCAGTATTTAATTACACAGTTGCATGCTATGTTTTTCTTCAGTATTGATCCCTGCTTTGTTAGGACATAACCAGACAAGAAGATGAACACCCCAAACACCCATTGAAATCAGTGGAAGTTAAGGGTGCCCAGGACTTCACAGGAATTTTCAAGCAACTTGCAGAATGGAGATCTCAATATTCAGGTTGGACGATGTTTGGTGAATGAAGCAGGGACTTGTATTGAAAAATAGGTCCTGGGTATCTATCCCTTATTTTTGGCCAAATTTTACTTGTAGTTACTATAATGTAACTATGAATTTACTCCAGTATGATGGAAAACATATTTGAACCCTCACTGGCAGCTCACGCATCGAACAGTGAGGATAAAATTGAATATTAAACAGCTGCTATCAAACTTTTAAATATTGTGGTTATGTGGAAAAAATAGTGTATGACATGAGTTCTCAACCTTTTTCCTTCTGAGGCCCCCCCAATATGCGATCAAAATTCCATGGTTCACATGTGCCACAACAACAGTTTTTCTGCATATAAGAGCCAGGGCCAGCATTAGGGGGTCGCAAGCAGGGCAATTGCGTGGGGCCCTATGACACAGAGGGCCCTATGAAGTTTAGTTGCTCAGGCTTCGGCTTCAGCCCTGAGTGGTGGGGCTCCAATGAGTCTAACGCCGGCGCTGCATGGTGGACCCCCCCCCGAAACCTGTTTGCAGATCCTCAGGGGGCACAGACCCCTGGGTGAGAACAGCTGGTGTATGATATACCAAGCACAGTATCAAAATGCATACACTCAAGGGGATGCTACCTTAGCTTTGGCATTTTCTTAGCCCTGGTCTACACTAGGACTTTAGGTCGAATTTAGCAGCGTTAAATCGATGTAAACCTGCACCCGTCCACACAATGAAGCCCTTTATTTCGACTTAAAGGGCTCTTAAAATCGATTTCCTTACTCCCCCCCGACAAGTGGATTAGCGCTTAAATCGACCTTGCCGGCTCGAATTTGGGGTACTGTGGACACAATTCGATGGTATTGGCCTCCGGGAGCTATCCCAGAGTGCTCCATTGTGACCGCTCTGGACAGCACTCTCAACTCAGATACACTGGCCAGGTAGACAGGAAAAGAACCGCGAACTTTTAAATCTCATTTCCTGTTTGGCCAGCGTGGCAAGCTGCAGGTGACCATGCAGAGCTCATCAGCACAGGTGACCATGATGGAGTCCCAGAATCGCAAAAGAGCTCCAGCATGGACCGAACGGGAGGTACGGGATCTGATCACTGTTTGGGGAGAGGAATCCGTGCTATCAGAACTCCGTTCCAGTTTTCGAAATGCCAAAACCTTTGTCAAAATCTCCCAGGGCATGAAGGACAGAGGCCATAACAGGGACCCGAAGCAGTGCCGCGTGAAACTGAAGGAGCTGAGGCAAGCCTACCAGAAAACCAGAGAGGCGAATGACCGCTCTGGGTCAGAGCCCCAAACATGCCGCTTCTATGATGAGCTGCATGCCATTTTAGGGGGTTCAGCCACCACTACCCCAGCCGTGTTGTTTGACTCCTTCAATGGAGATGGAGGCAATACGGAAGCAGGTTTTGGGGACGAAGAAGATGATGATGATGATGAGGTTGTAGATAGCTCACTGCAAGCAAGTGGAGAAACTGGTTTTCCCGACAGCCAGGAACTGTTTCTCAACCTGGACCTGGGGCCAGTACCCCCCGAACCCACCCAAGGCTGCCTCCTGAACCCAGCAGGCGGAGAAGGGACCTCTGGTGAGTGTACCTTTTAAAATACTATACATGGTTTAAAACCAAGCATGTGAAAGGATTACTTTGCCCTGGCATTCGCATTTCTCCTAGATGTACTCCTAAAGCCTTTGCAAAAGGTTTCTGGGGAGGGCAGCCTTATTGTGTCCTTCATGGTAGGACACTTTACCACTCCAGGCCAGTAACACGTACTCGGGAATCATTGTAGAACAAAGCATTGCAGTGTATGTTTGCTGGCATTCAAACAACATCCGTTCTTTATCTCTCTGTGTTATCCTCAGGAGAGTGAGATATAATTCATGGTCACCTGGTTGAAATAGAGTGCTTTTCTTCAGGGGACACTCAGAGGAGCCCATTCCTGCTGGGCTGTTTGCCTGTGGCTAAACAGAAATGTTCCCCGCTGTTAGCTACAGGGAGGGGGGAGGGTTGAGGGGGTAGCCACGCGGTGGGGGGAGGCAAAATGCAACCTTGTAATGAAAGCACATGTGCTATGTATGTAATGTTAACAGCAAGGATTACCCTGAAAGAATGTAGCCACTGTTTTATAAAATGTGTCTTTTTAAATACCGCTGTCCCTTTTTTTTCTCCACCAGCTGCATGTGTTTCAATGATCACAGGATCTTCTCCTTCCCAGAGGCTAGTGAAGCTTAGAAAGAAAAAAAAATGCACTCGCGATGAAATGTTCTCCGAGCTCATGCTGTCCTCCCACACTGACAGAGCACAGACGAATGCGTGGAGGCAAATAATGTCAGAGTGCAGGAAAGCACAAAATGACCGGGAGGAGAGGTGGCGGGCTGAAGAGAGTAAGTGGCGGGCTGAAGAGAGTAAGTGGCGGGCTGAAGAGAGGGCTGAAGCTCAAATGTGGCGGCAGCGTGATGAGAGGAGGCAGGATTCAATGCTGAGGCTGCTGGAGGACCAAACCAGTATGCTCCAGTGTATGGTTGAGCTGCAGCAAAGGCAACTGGAGCACAGACTGCAGCCCCTGTGTAACCAACAGCCCTCCTCCCCAAGTTCCATAGCCTCCACACCCAGACGCCCAAGAACGCGGTGGGGGGGCCTCCGGCCAACCAGCCACTCCACCACAGAGGATTGCCCAAAAAAAAAGAAGGCTGTCATTCAATAAATTTTAAAGTTGTAAACTTTTAAAGTGCTGTGCTTAAAGTGCTGTGTGGCATTTTCCTTCCCTTCTCCACCACCCCTCCTGGGCTACCTTGGTAGTCATCCCCCTATTTGCGTGATGAATGAATAACGAATGCATGAATGTGAAGCAACAATGACTTTATTGCCTCTGCAAGCGGCGATTGAAGGGAGGAGGGGCGGGTGGTTAGCTTACAGGGAAGTAGAGTGAACCAAGGGGTGGGGGGTTTCATCAAGGAGAAACAAACAGAACTTTCACACCGTAGCCTGGCCAGTCATGAAACTGGTTTTCAAAGCTTCTCTGATGCGTACCGCGCCCTCCTGTGCTCTTCTAACTGCCCTGGTGTCTGGCTGCACGTAACCAGCAGCCAGGCGATTTGCCTCAACCTCCCACCCCGCCATAAACGTCTGCCCCTTACTCTCACAGATATTGTGGAGCACACAGCAAGCAGTAATAACAGTGGGAATATTGGTTTCGCTGAGGTCTAAGCGAGTCAGTAAACTGCACCAGCGCGCCTTTAAACGTCCAAATGCACATTCTACCACCATTCTGCACTTGCTCAGCCTGTAGTTGAACAGCTCCTGACTACTGTCCAGGCTACCTGTGTACGGCTTCATGAGCCATGGCATTAAGGGGTAGGCTGGGTCCCCAAGGATACATATAGGCATTTCAACATCCCCAACAGTTATTTTCTGGTCTGGGAATAAAGTCCCTTCCTGCAGCTTTTGAAACAGACCAGAGTTCCTGAAGATGCGAGCGTCATGCACCTTTCCCGGCCATCTCACGTTGATGTTGGTGAAACGTCCCTTGTGATCCACCAGAGCTTGCAGCACTATCGAAAAGTACCCCTTGCGGTTTATGTACTCGGCGGCTTGGTGCTCCGGTGCCAAGATAGGGATATGGGTTCCGTCTATGGCCCCACCACAGTTAGGGAATCCCATTGCAGCAAAGCCATCCACTATGACCTGCACATTTCCCAGGGTCACTACCCTTGATATCAGCAGATCTTTGATTGCGTGGGCTACTTGCATCACAGCAGCCCCCACAGTAGATTTGCCCACTCCAAATTGATTCCCAACTGACCGGTAGCTGTCTGGCATTGCAAGCTTCCACAGGGCTATCGCCACTCGCTTCTCAACTGTGAGGGCTGCTCTCATCTTGGTATTCATGCGCCTCAGGGCAGGGGAAAGCAAGTCACAAAGTTCCATGAAAGTGCCCTTACGCATGCGAAAGTTTCGCAGCCACGGGGAATCGTCCCAGACCTGCAACACTATGCGGTCCCACCAGTCTGTGCTTGTTTCCCGAGCCCAGAATCGGCGTTCCACAGCATGAACCTGCCCCATTAGCACCATGATGCATGCATTGGCAGGGCCCACGCTTTCAGAGAAATCTGTGTCCATGTCCTGATCACTCACGTGATCGCGCTGACGTCGCCTCCTCGCCCGGTATCGCTTTGCCAGGTTCCGGTGCTGCATATACTGCTGGATAATGCGTGTGGTGTTTAATGTGCTTCTAATTGCCAAAGTGAGCTGAGCGGCCTCCATGCTTGCCTTGGTATGGCATCCGCACAGAAAAAAGGCGCGGAACGATTGTCTGCCGTTGCTCTGACGGAGGGAGGGGCGACTGACGACACGGCTTACAGGGTTGGCTTCAGGGAGCTAAAATCAACAAAGGGGGTGTCTTTACATCAAGGAGTATTTCAGGGAGGACTTCACGGAGGGTTCCAATAAGAAATGGTGCACCTAAGTTGTCGTTCTTATTGGAACAAGGAGGTTAGCCTGGCCTCTGATTGATACATGGCTAGATTTACCTCGCTGCACCTTCTCTGTGAGCGACTGCAGTGTGACCTAGAGGAATGAGTCCCCTAGACAGGGGAGGGGGGAAGCAAATGAGTACAAAACAAATCTGGTCTATTTCTTGTTTTGATCCACTCCATCTATCTTTTACATCTTTGGCTGGCAGCAGACGGTGCAGAAGGACTGCATGCCATCCACATCTCATGGCTGCTCGGCAGAAGATGGTACAGTACGACTGCTAGCAATCCTCATCTCTTGCCTGCCTGGCAGAAGATGGTACAGTACGACTGCTAGCAGTCCGTATCGCCTGCCTGCTCACCATAAGACAGTTCAATAGGACTGACTGCAGGAGTAAAGAGAATGACCTGGTCAAGTCACTCTAAATTAAGTCCCTGCACCCATGTCTGTCCAGGCGCTCCCAGCCAACGTGGCCAGGAGCACCTCGGACATGACGATGATGGCTACCGGTCGTACTGTACCGTCTGCTGCCACAAGGCAAGGGGTTGCTGCTACTGTGTAGCAAAGCCGTACCGCGTCTGCCAGCACCCAGGAGACATAGGGTGATGGTTACCTGAGCGGGCTCCATGCTTGCCGTGGTATGGCGTCTGCACAGGTAACTCAGGAAAAAAGGTGCGAAACGATTGTCTGCCCTTGCTTTCACGGAGGGAGGGAGGGAACGGGGGCCTGACGATATGTACCCAGAACCACCTGCGACAATGTTTTAGCCCCATCAGGCATTGGGATCTCAACCCAGAATTCCAGTGGGCAGCGGAGACTGCGGGAACTGTGGGATAGCTACCCACAGTGCAACGCTCCAGAAGTCGACTCTAGCCTCGGTACTGTGGAAGCACTCCGCCGAGTTAATGCACTTAATGCACTTAGAGCATTTTCTGTGGGGACACACACACTCGAATATATAAAACCGATTTCTAAAAAAATGACTTCTATAAATTCGACCTTATTCCGTAGTGTAGACATACCCTTACACTCTAGTTACCCACAGGCTATTTCCCCAAACTGCACTTTCCAAGTTGGTTTGCAGACAAAGAAAGGGAGTTATTGCAGGTTCCTCCATCAGTGGTTTCCAGGCAGCTGCTCATGTGCTTTCCTACATCTTTGCCTGTTTCCTTCTAGCTACAGAGCAGCTGCAGTAAGGTCTCTATACTCTCTGGGACCAGGGTGGAGCATATATTGACATTTTTGTTGGTCTCCCCTACTGCTTGTTTTGTACATTTCACATCTATGTGCATTAATAAGTTGGGAACATTTGGTTCTGAGTTTCTAATAAAAGTTTGATTCTTCCGCAGAACGCATCAATAGTTTAAGCTTCATTGACTTCAAGGATTCTGATTTTTTTCTACATTTAAACTGAGTTTCTATCATTTCAATTCGCCTTGATAAAAAGGTGTTCTCTCTTATAACTGCAGTTGACAATGCCTTTACAGGATCAAATTTAATTTTTAAATCTTTCTTGAGAGGTACTTACAGCTTTTAAATTCTCTTGTCTGGATTCCAATGAAGTCTTCCCCTTAGAAATCCAAGGACCATGTCCATTCATCTTTGCTTTTGAATGGGTTATAGCTGCCAGAATAGATTTAAGTGAAATTTTCTCTGCAATTTGATCTACACTAGAAGACTCATTAGCAATAACAACAGGGTAGAAGTGGGAATAATAGCTGCCGTGGATTTGTAGTTCCTTCACCCGACATCAAGGTCTAACCTTAAGGCTCAAGGAAAACTACTGCTGGCTTAAGTATTCTAGAGAGGTGTGAATGCCTGACACCATCACACAAATATTCAAGAAGAAATACACCAAGGAAATCACTAAGAGATAAAAAAGTCTAGAAACTAACATTTAAAAAATGAAAACTCAAGCAAGCACACAGTGATTATTGTGTTCACTGAAATGCAGTTCAGACAACAGATCCAACATCATGGGCCACCTATTGCATAGTATTTAGACTATGAAGAAGATTAAACCAGGCACACTCTGGGATCTGGCTGATTAACTCAATTAATGTTGGTGGGGTTGAAATGTGTTCTCCAAAATGTTTAACTACTGGTTTTTGCACGTACGTATTTATGCTATAGCCTATATTGCTTCTTCTAAAGGCTATTAGCTTATCTTATGAAGTCCTGTAAAAGTTTGGAAATGCATGTCCATTATATAGTATTGTAAGCAGTTGGAAATCAGGACAGACAGAAGTTTTAATGTACATTAGATTGCATTATTTAATGGAGTTTCTGACTGGTATGGGCTATCACTTTGACTTTCCAGGTAAAATTTATGTCGTATCTTAGCTCTTTTCATAATACATATTATAACAATATGGTTTATAAAAGAATCTTCCCTGTAGAGACTTTCTGTGATATTTGCTAAATAAGGCCTGAAATGGACAAAGTTTCAGATCAGAATTGTTAGTTTGCTTCCAGCTTTTGGTAGATGTGTTTTTATTGGTTTTTGGTTTGTTTTTTTGTTTTGTATCTGTAGAGTCTTTGTAGCAAGGGTGTCTCTATGGTAGTGTTGAGCTGATGTAGGGGGTTTTATGCCATTCTCCCTCCTTGCTGCCAGAGTAGCAACAAAAAGGTCGCACTGCTGAGATGCCATTGTCATGTGTATCCTGGATACACTTTCAGCTCTCTAGGGCTTTTTGCAGGCATTGAAAGTTGTAGCTCCCTGAAGACTTTTCTACCTGGTGGAATACCCCTGCACATAGTCTGCAGTAGGATCAAGGGAGCCCTGGACCTCTGCTGTGAAGATTAGCCATACTCCAGGCTCTGGCCAATTAACTGAATTAATGCAGAGGAGTTGAAATATATTGTCCAATAAGTTTGAGGCACAAGAATTGTGTGCAAGGAAGTAATGTTTTGTGTTAACTGGTGGGCTCAATAATGTATCATTCACAAGCTTCCATTCCAACCACTTTTTGTGTGTGTGTGTGTGTGCATCTTTCAACAGACAACAAAGAACAGATATTATCTACCTTGGAATAATGGCATACTTCCAATTTCACAGTACGTGATACAGTGATTTTATTCTGACAGCTGTCTACTTATGGACAAAGAGAGCTGCTGTGTGTCTAATTCTTTTTAATGTTTGCAAAATATAATACTATGAAAATTATCTCTTGTACCAAAGAAAATCAGAATTTTTCCCAGAGCTGACTGCTTCACACCTTACAGCATTCAGTGAAAAGTAGATATCATTGCTCTGGTATAAAGACCCATCATCAAGCACACAATGCATGCACACTGATTTTATAATGGTTGCTTCCTACTGGCTGTTATCAGAGACCTCTTTTGCCTCTGTGTAGTCTCTGTGTATGGTTTTGGTTTTTTTTTAAATGCTTATAATATTGAATGCTACATCACAAAGAAGCTGAATTTTTACTTTTGCAGAAGAGCTGCTATGGTTCATTATCAACAGTGAATGATCCTAAAACTAAATAAAAATACTTTTCATACAAACAAGAAGTACTATGTGTGTAGCTTAAGGAAGGTGTGTATATTATTCTAGCTTTTACCAATTTTCTTCTGCAAGCAAAGTAAAGCAAACTAAGAAACAAGGTTCAGGAACCATATTCATAGATTTAATGTTTCCTCAACTCAAAGCTCTGTAAGAAAAGGAACCATCCGTACAGTGCAAATGTTGGAGTCCCAGTCTTATAAACACTGTATCAGTGCCAAAGTGAAGCTCACCACACCCTCATTTAAAAATCATTGTCTGATCTAAAGATATTGCATTATGTGTTGTCTTTCAAGTCCATTAAACAATATTTCAGTTGTGATGATAGCACCTCTCCATTCATTCATTCATTCGTTCATTCATTCATTCATTCTAGAAGTCCTTAATGCGTATCTACCTAATGAATAGAGCTGACTGAATTATTCATCCAGTACAAATTAAAAAATAACAAAGTTATTTTTGTGAGCCGATTCTCCTTTCTGTGAATGTATTTATCTGTGTCTGCTGAATAGTTCAGATAGACAATGGATTTAGCCTGTGGATTGATCATAATTGGTTCATTTCAACTGTTTGCTGTTTGTTATTTGTGGTATGTAAATGGTCATCTTGGTCACCAGGTATTGTTTTTCCGCCCTGCCTACAGGGCTGAATGCTTTTAAACAAAAAAACAAGAAATCACTAATAATTAAAAAAAGAATAATTTTGTTTGCACGCACAAACCCATGTATTATTATGAAGAACTGTCATTCATCAAACATTTATGTGAACAAAAAGCTGTCCATGCCTGTTTGAAAAGAGCAAGTAAAAGGGGGCACAAACATAATCAATCAAAGTAACATGTGAAAACATTATTTGTTTTTGCAGTATTCAGCTAGCTCTGATCCCAAAGAAAATGGTGCATGAAGATGAAGTGTAGCTATATTTAAGACTGTATTAATAGTATGAAAGTAACATTTTTAGTTTCACCAGATAAATGGTTGAAGTGATTTTAAATAGCAAAGAAAACAAAGTCAGCATTTATTAAACTGCACATGTATGTAGGTTTTAACCTTTACATTTTAGTCTTTCTTTTGGAATGATTTTGGTCTCTACCTCTAGCCTTCAGATGGGTCTGTCTATTTGAAATTGTTTTCAGATGTCAAGAACAAAATTAAAGATGTTGGCACAGGTTGGCACAGATCAGGGTAGGACTTCTTATTACTAGGTACCACACATCACCCTTCATTTTCAGAATGTCTGGTCTTGAGTGTCAAATGTTAAATCTCATGTGATTGTTGCCCACAAGTATCTAGTAACAGTGTTTAAAAGTATAATTGTGTGCCTGTGTAGTGTGAATTATTTTGGTCTCCTGTACCCTTCCTACTTGACTTATCGCCACTAAAAGTGAACTTTCAGAACAAATGTAGAACAAGGCAGGCATGGCCCTGTTGTGTTGATAATATCAATTTGACAGATGTATTCTGAATTTTGCCTGCAGCTATTTAAAATGGGAAGCAAAGTCTGAAGTGTTTTATGTGAGTTTTTTTATTATTATTATTATTTTATTGCTTGTAGAGGCTAGTATTGCACTTATTTTCTCAGAGAAAAACAGCCTTTCTTGTAACACACTTGTGGTCCTGTTGACTCCCAAGTGGAATAATGTATTTTAGTGCACCTTCATATAACTTTACTGATTAAGAGTTTACCTGCAATAATGCACAGGGTCCATTTTCTTTTACAGTATTATAAACCAGTGGCCAAAAGGCCAGATGAAATAAATGTTATGTTTATGCTGATTATTAGCAAAATTTGTTGGCTGGAAGCAATAAAGAGGGGTTACTGAAGTCACTCCAGAGCTTTGTGTACACAATTTCGTTATTTTGTCATGTAAAGATAAAATCTGCTCTGGCCATATTTTATTTTGTTCAACATGTAAATCACTTAAGCAAGCTTCCCCTTTCTCCCCCCCCAATAAAGCTATATTTGATATTTGTAAACTATGGAGTACAGTTATACAAATAGCAGATTGTGGCCAGATGTTGCAAGCTGAGAAGAAACACATGTAGAAAACTATATAATGCAATTTAACGTATGTTGCTTTAATTTAAAACTTATCAATTTTGTTGTTGGCCTCCTGATTTGGCACTTGTCCAATAAGTGTTTTCTGTAATCATAGAACATGCTAATTTAATGTATTTGCACCTGAAACCAATTTCAAAACTGCCACATGTTTAGTATTGCCTCAGGATGTTAAGCAAACAAAAAATGCAACTAATTTACATTCTAGTGAACCAATAATAATGTGTTATTATTTCAGTCTATTTTATTTTGGGTCAGGCACAAAGATTTCTGGGTAAGCATGTATTTTTCAAAGATCTGTTATTACAAATAGATCCTGAATTGTTTGTAGTCAAAGGGAATCTTTTCATAAACTACATGAATATAAGATTAAAGGAGTTGCTTCTCTTGCTGAAAATTGTATAAACAGACAATGTTCATATAACAATCTACAATTTTTTTAAGAAGTAGATAAAGGTATTTAGAATGTGAAGTAATTTTAAGATGGTTCAATTTTCAGCCTGCAATGCTCAGCTTACTGCAAGCTATTTTTCCTTCTGTAATTTGAATGCTAAAAATAGTAAGATGAGGTATATCCAATGTACCGTTCCTTTCTTTGTGCCTTAGTTACATTACAAAAGAAGGTGAAGGAAAGCAAATGTCCATCACAGAAAGCAGCTCATTGTCTCAGCCTGTCAGTATCACTGTGATACCCCCTCCCAGAAAATGTGTATCCTACCTCACCTGTTAGTTCATTTTATAAACTCCTCTATCTTCACAGTAGGTAATGTAGCAGAATATTATCATAGGATTACAACATCCATTGGTTTACATTACAAAATACATCTTCATATTGTATCTGACTAAAGCCTCCAAAATCATTTATTTCTAAGTGTACAAAGATCTCTTTTCTCCTGTTACCCAACACATATTGACCTTTCCATTGAACTTCCCCTATGATTTTTTTCTTTAATTTTTCTTGTATTGGTATAGAGTATGTTCCTTGTATTGGTTTTTGCTAAATCTTTTTCTAGTTCCAAAATTACAATAGCCTCCATGCCTGCTTCAAATGAATGTTTTTATTGTATTGGTTTAGGTTGGTCAAACAATTGCTATGCATGCATATGGTTTTGTCTTGCAATTGGGTATATGATAAATTATAGAGGCTAATGGGAGAGATGGGCTGCTCTGCGAATCATGAAGCTCAAGAACATACAGACTAGGTTATCTTCCAATTGTCTTAACACCAAATATCCAAAACTTGAAGTCAAAGTTAAGTATTATGGATTGGGGGAAACAGTAGATGTGACATGTCTAGATTTTAGTAAGGCTTTTGGTACAATCCCACATGACACTCTCATAAGCAAATTGGGAAAATGTGGTCATAGATGAAATTATCATAAGATGCATTCACAACTGGTTGAAAGACCATACTTAGAAAGTAATTACCAGTGGTTCACTGTCAAACTGGGAGGGCATATCTCGTGGGGTCCCACATGAGTCAGTCCTGGGTCCAGTACTAGTAAATATTTTCATTAAGGACTTGGATAATGAAATAGAGAGTATGCCTATAAAATTTGCAGATGACACCATGCTGGGAGGGGTTGCAGGCACTTGGAGGACAGGATTAAAATTCAAAATTAAAATTGATGAATAGTATGAATTCAACAAGATGAAATTAAATAAAGATAAGTGCTTTACTTAGGAAGGAAAAATCAAAAGCACACTTACAAAAGGGGGAGTAACTGGCTAGGTGGTGGTACTGCTGGAAAGGATCTGTGGGTTATAGCGGATGACAAATTGAATGAGTCAACAATATTATGTAGCTGTGAAAAAGGCTAATATCATTCTGGGTGTATTAACAGGAGTGGCGTATGTAAGACACAGAAGTGATGAGGCCTCAGTTGGAATACTGTGTCCACGTTAGGAAAAAATGTAGCCAAAATGGAGAGAGTCCAGAGAATAAAAATGAAAAAAGGTTTAGAAAACCTGACCTATGAGGAAAGGTTAATAAAACTGGTCATGTTTACTCTTGAGAAAAGCAGACTGAAGGGGGACCTGATATAGCAGTTGTGGTCTGTGATAGACTGTGATAGATTGTTCTCCATGTCTACTGAAGGTAGGACAAGAAGAAATAGGCTTGCAGCAAGGGAGATTTAGGTTATATATTAGGCAAAGCTTTCAAATGATAAAGGAAGTTAAGCACTTGAATAGGCACCCAAGGGAGGTTGTGGAATCCCCATCATTTGAGGTTTTTAAGAACAGGTTGGACACATACTTGTCAGGGATGGTTTAAGTTTACTTGGTCCTGTCTCAGTGCAGGGGCTCTGGACTTGATGACTTCTTGAGGTCCCTTCTAGCCCTATATTTGTATGATTCTATGATCATTTGGAAATTTGTTATTTTTTTCCTTATGTCCCCATTGGTGCTTTGCTGTAACAAGAGGTCAGAGCTATTGCTGGGCAGTGAACTGTTCTTAATTATAAAAAATTATCTTCTTTGAAATAGTTGGCAAGTGTATTTCCTCAGTGAAATAAAAAACATTACTTTTTTTTTTTTGCTTTGTTCAGTGGCAGTTTGCTTATTGGGAAAAAGCATATTATTAGGATACATTTCAGTTATCAATGTTTTTCTTATCTAGTGGACCTTGTAAGAGTGACCTCAGAAGAGCAGTACACTATAATGTAGTACCAGTAAATATGCGTAAAATGTCAAATATAGCCTTCTCAGTCTCCCACACAATTTGCAGAATAAATTATTTTGATTAATAGCTTTTACTTTTTACAAACAACTTTGTTGTTTTGGTTTACAAATCTGTCTGGTCCAATTTCTAAAGTGTTATTTAGATGATGCATTTTAATGTATACAGCAGAAACAGATGACTGAAGGGACTTGTGAGATCTTGCAGAGAATCAAAGAAATCAGTGGTATGGTAGATTGTCTCCTGCAGAGAGTGATTTTACAAAACTGGCAGACATGCCCAGGGCTCACTCTCTACAGGACACAGTGGCTCTCTTAAGTCAAGAGTTAGAATTAAGAAAATCCTGTTCTGTTTGGGTGTAAGCTCAAAAAGAAGGGGACAGATTGAAATACTTAGACACTGTATAGTGTCTAATTTCCTAATTCTTAGAGTGGCTCTGCATATTCCCACTTATAGGTTTTGTGCCTCCCAGTGCAGCCTAATGGTTGAACCTTTTCCAAGCAGTGCTTGTTGGAACACATGTGCATACCCTCTTATTCCTCCCTTCAGCATCTTCACATGTCCTGAGGGTAAGGCTCTGCATTCTCTGCCACCTCAGTTCCTTCCAACTGTTGCACCAGACAAAAGTGAATTGATCCAGTCCATTGGATCCGGGGGTTTCTCCTCCTGAGTGCCTCTGGATAATTTATAATAGTTTAGTTTAGCGCACAGTGTAGATTAAGGTAGTTATAGTTAGTTAGCAAAATTTGTAGGTTTGGTTCCATGTAATCACAGAACCAAAGAAGAAGAAGCAGGGATTTAACAAATGTGCTTCATATCCAGTTGTATTCCTAATGTCAGATGACGACATTAGGTGCCTTAAGTGCCACAGGGAAGGTCATTCTCCTTCTGAGTTGTCATAAATATAAAGGGAAGGGTAAACACCTTTAAAATCCCTCCTGGCTGGAGGAAAAACCCTTTCACCTGTAAAGGGTTAAGAAGCTAGGATAACCTCGCTGGCACCTGACCAAAATGACCAATGAGGAGACAAGATACTTTCAAAAGCTGGAGGGAGGGAGAAACAAAGTCTCTCTCTGTCTGTCTGTGTGATGTTTTTGCCGGGGACAGAACAGGAATGGAGTCTTAGAACTTAGTAAGTAATCTAGCTAGATATGCGTTAGATTCTGTTTTCTTTAAATGGCTGAGAAAATAAGCTGTGCTGAATGGAATGTATATTCCTGTTTTTGTGTCTTTTTGTAACTTAAGGTTTTGCCTAGAGGGACTCTCTATGTTTTGAATCTAATTACCCTGTAAGGTATTTACAATCCTGGTTTTACAGAGGTGATTCTTTTACTTTTTCTTCTATTAAAAGTCTTCTTTTAAGAACCTGATTGCTTTTTTATTGTTCTTAAGATCCAAGGGTTTGGGTCTGTGTTCAGCTATGCAAACTGGTGGGGATTTTTATCAAGCCTTCTCCAGGAAAGGGGTTGTAGGGCTTGGGGAGGATTTTGAGGGGAAAGATGTTTCCAAGTGGGCTCTTTCCCGGTTATATATCTGTTAGACGCTTGGTGGTGGCAGCAATAAAGTCCAAGGGAAAAAGGAAAATAGTTTGTACTTTGGGGAAGTTTTAACCTAAGCTGGTAAAAATAAGCTTAGGAGGTTTTCATGCAGGTCCCCACATCTGTACCCTAGAGTTCAGAGTGGGGAAGGAACCTTGACATGAGTGTTCTATTTGATGGACCTTTACATCCAGAGCACATAAGGAACAGCAGGACTTAATGAAGCTCTTGCTGCTAAACTGTTGGATTCTGAGGGATTGTCAGATCTGAAGACTAAGACCTGTTTCGGCTCTGGTTGCTTTGTCTAGCAAGACTGAGATACCTAATGGATCCCAGAGATCAGGATCTTTGTCAGATCTGGCTACTGTTCCTGTTACATCAGATCCTCCTCTTAAAGCTGTCAAGGCATTGAAGGTATTGTCTAGCTAGCTGCTAAAGAACCTAGGTCTGTGTCTGTGAATGTGGAGTTGGATGGGCCACGCTGAGAATGCCAACTCAGGGCAGACTGGAAGATTTAGGGCAGACAATCCCCAAGACTGGTGATTTATTCTATAATTAGATTCACCAAGCCAGTAACAAAACAACTGCTGTAATACCACACTCATTAATCAGAAGTCATATACAGTCCCCTTTAGGCAATCCAGCGTTTGGCTCGCACCTAGACAGCCAAGTCTAATATAGCGAGGGGTTATCAAAAACCTTATTCATCATACTTAAAGTTCTACCAATCCCAAAGGACCAGACATATTTCCCACCAGCTCAATGAATATTTCAGATCTTACCCAAATGCACACTTACAGCCAATCATTAATTAAATCTAGGATTTATTAACAAAAGAAAAAAGAAAGAGAGAGAGAGTTACATGCTAAGAGATCAATATACATACAAATGTGTGTGAAGTCAGTTTCATAGCAGAGATGATGAGGCTGCTGATTTGTAAAAATCTTTATGGAATCAAGTTAAAAGATTATAGTCCAATAGGCAGTTCAGGTGTTGAGTCTGTTAGAGTTTCTCCATGAGAATTCCAGGGTAATCCAGATGTCTACCTGGAGACCTCAGTCCTACGGCTTAGGCCTTCCCTGTTAAAGTTTAAGCAGACCTGAGATTAAAAGGATCAGACCCGAAGCTTCCTTTATAGTTGAAGCAAGCTAGGTGCTCACAGGTAACTCCACCTGGTAGGCTTTGATTCATAGATATTAAGGTCAGAAGGGACCATTATGATCATCTAGTCTGACCTCCTTCACAATGCAGGCCACGGAATCTCACCCACCCACTCCTGCGATAAACCTCTCACCTATGTCTAAACTTATTGAAGTCCTCAAATCATGGTTTAAAGACTTCAAGGAGCAGAGAATCCTCCAGCAAGTGACCCATGCCCCATGCTACAGAGGAAGGTGAAAAACCTCCAGGGCCTCTTCCAATCTGCCCTGGAGGAAATTCCTTCCCGACCCCAAATATGGTGATCAGCTGAACCCTGAGCATATGGGCAAGATTCATTAGCCAGATACCCAGGAAAGAATTCTCTGTACTAACTCAGATCCCACCCCATCCAACATCCCATCACAGGCCATTGGGCCTATTTACCATGAATATTTAAAGATCAATTAATGAATCAATCGATGAAAGCAAGCTGACAGTTTGATCTCTACTCAATAGGTCCTTTCTCAGACAATACAGTTAGCAATAGCTATTCGAACTATCAAGACAGTTCACTATGTGGAATTACAAGTTTCAAAGAGAAATGAGGACAATAATATTATTACACCGCAAGTCCCATCTAAATGTAACAGCCCCTGTTGCTTTCTGAATCAATAGAATACAATAATGAAGCATTATGAGACAGGAACAGGATTTTAGCAGCTACAAGCTCATTAGATCACATTGTTAAACTTCTAACAAGATACATATAAACACAGACAAGTACATTTAGCATCTGCTCTTAATTCTCTAACAATAAAGGCAAACATAAAGATACGAGTCTAGTTAACATGACTTTGATAACTAGCTACAAGGAATGGCCCTGTTTACCATGGCAATACCCTTTTGATATGTCCTTAAGGGTTGCTTCCAGGT
This sequence comes from Eretmochelys imbricata, assembly GCF_965152235.1. Lineage (NCBI taxonomy): Eukaryota > Metazoa > Chordata > Testudines > Cheloniidae > Eretmochelys > Eretmochelys imbricata. Next base: position 10,698,618 of record NC_135581.1, on the reverse strand, counting down.
CACCCAGATTGCTGATTGTTTAACCTTCGCTGGTTCAGCATTACAGTGTCATTGGTTCCATCTGTGTTGGTTCAGAAGGCAAAAGTTGAGGCAGAAGAAGGCCACTTTAAGCAGTGCCAGATCCATATGTCATACTTGTCGGATCCATCCAAGTGTGACATGGCCTCTGCATTTCCCACTCTGAAACCTAAGATGGTTCCTGGTTTGACTTCAAAGCCCAGAAGTGCGTGGAGCTAAATCTCATTTTGGATCCAATGCTCTCTAGGTCTATGGGACCAGCACCATCATTCATTCCTGTGCCAGGGCCATCCTCAGATCTGAAAAGGACCTTTGCTGTGATGGCGACATTGATTGCTCCACTTTGGAGTATTGCTCAGATCTGAGTGAGAGATTGGGGGGGAGAGGACGAGAGGCTTCATTGGTTCCTAGATCTGCATCCCCTTCACCTGAAAAGAAGAGGAGAGCAGAAGATATTGAGAGACTTTCTCCAGATCTATGTTTTCCTCCTCCTTCTAAGACTCCTACAGGATCACCAGGCAGATTCTTCTCACCTATTTCTCCAGTGCTGTTGTTATCTCTACTGAGGTCTGTAGTGGATCCAAGGTCATACGCTCAGTGGGAAAAGGCTAGAGGAAGAGTTAAGACCGGAACCATACTGATTTATGCTACCTAAGTCTGGGTTTCTTCAGCCTTTTGGACAGTTTGTCACTCCTCCTATGGGTATGTTTCCAGATCCCAGCTATTGGAAAGATTGGCAGTCCTGGGCGCCATAGCCTTATTGGGTTCCACCACCTGAATTCTTAAATCATCCGATTTATGGGTTGAGATATGACAGCTCATATGATAAGGATCTGGTGGCTGGGGAATCCTTGGATCCAGTTCTACTAGATCTATCTGCAGCCCAGGCAGTAGTGGCTCATACTGTGTCTGAAGAGGAGGATGAGGAGGTGGCTTCTCTTTTTGAACAGGATCAGATGGATACAGAGGGTCTTTGATCCTGATTTCTCACTTGGTGAACATGTGGGTGTTGCTTCTACAGTGTCTGTTTCTGAGGATGATTTTCAGTTCTATGACCTAGTGGATCATATGGCATCCACTTTGAATTTACCCTTAGTTGCTTTGGAGGAGGTGTCACATCTGGTATTTGACTTTGTTGTTGCTCCTTCCAGGAATAGAATGTTTTTACCCTATACTTGGTGGTCTTTTGCCTCCTGTTTGTGCTACCCTTGCTTCTTGTCATATCTCTCTAAGAAAGTGGACAAGATGTATCAGATTCTTCATGAGGGGTTTTTGTAGTTTTACTCACTCCAAGCCAAATTCTCTGGTGACTGCTACTGCCAGTAATAGGCTCAGGTCAAGCCCATTTGATTCCTTCAGACAGAGAGGGGAAGTAGATTGATGCCCTTGGGAGATATTTTTTTCTTCCTATTCTCTTGGATTTAGGGTGGATAATTACCAGGCAGTGATGGCCTATTAACAATTCCCTCTGTGGAAAAAGATGTCTTTGTTTGTGTAGGATCTCCCAGATTATAAGAGGATATTAGCAAATGCAATATCAATGGAGGGACAAAATATGTTGAAGCATGCTTTTGGGGCTTCCTTTGCCTCTGACTCTTCAGCCAGAGAATGGACATCTGCTGTTACTTTGAGGAGGCATGCATGACTGCCTTTGTCTTCACTGACTGTAGATATTAGAGTTAAAGTGGAGGACTTCACTTTTGAAGATCATAGTCTTTTCACTAACAAAATGTATTAACTTTTAGAAAATTTGAAAGAAACTAGACTGATGCTAGAAGGAGACTGCATATTCCTTTTTGTTATCAGAGGCAGTCCTATCCTCAGTCCTTATCTTATTGTTCATCTCAGACATTAGTATCAATATCAACAGACTATGTCTTCTTCAGAGTCCTAGAATAAAAAGAAATCATTCTGGTTGGGAACTGCAATCAGTAAAAACTATCTGCGCCTTCCTCTTTGACTTTGATGAATACAAGGCCTCATATTTGATGTGAGGTTTGGGAGTTGTGGACCAGTTGGCAAGGGAGCATCCCTTTGTTTGAAGACAAGCTAGCCCATTTCATCAACAGTTGGAGCCTTGTTACATTGGACAGGTGGGTTCTAGAAATCAAACAAAAGGGCTGTGCAATAGAATTTGAAAAATTACTATGACAGTCTATACCTCAAGTTCATCCTTTTTCAAAATTATACTATGACATTCACCAGGGTACAGCCTGGACTGTTAAATAGCTGTGTCCCCTCAATTCTCCAATCTGGAGTGCCTTTTATACTGCTTTGCTGTGAGAACAACCACTCCTGATCCTGCTCGCACACAGCCTCTAACATGCAAAATTACTTCCAGCTGAATTATATGAACGTACTGATGAACATTACTAATGTACTGCCTAGTGGTTAATCTCCTGCAGCTCCCATTGGCCGGGAATGGCGAACCGTGGCCACTGGGAGCTGCGGATGGCCGTGCCTGCGGACAGTCAATGTAAACAAACTGTCTCACAACCCGCCAGCAGATTATCCTGATGGGCCTCATGTGGCCTGTGGGCCACAGGTTGCCCATGACTTCCCTAGATGCTAGAAAGATTTTAGCCTATTATTTAAATAGAAATAAAAGTTTTAGGAAGTCATCCAGGTTATTTGTTTCTTATGCTAAGAATCACATGGATTATAATGTATCTGCTCAGACTGTTTTCAGTTGGGTTAAACAACGTATCATTGAATGTTAGAAGTTAGTCTCAGTCCTGGTGCCTTTTGTTGTAAGGTCTCATTCTACTGGGGTCATGTTAGCATCTTTTGCTTGTCTTAAACATATTACTATTCGAGAAATCTATAAGGCTGCTACTTGGAAGTCAGTCCATACCTTTACTAAACATTATGCTTTGAATCTGGCTGCAAGGGTGGATGCTAGATTTGGTAGAGTGGGGCTTCAATTGTTATTTAATTAGGACTCCATTTTCCTCCTCATGAATTTTCAGCATTGCTTGCCAGACTACCCACAAGTGGAAATGTGCAGAGCCACTCTGTTCATGTTCACACTTCCTGCCCACCTTCCCCTCTTTCTCAGAGTCCTATTATGGTTTCTCTGGGTTGGCGGTGGAAGGAACTGAGGCAGTAGAATTTGCAGCAGCCCCTTATATACCTTTTGCCCTCAGGACATCCGGAGATGTTGAGAGGAGGGCCAAGAAGGAGTGCACATGCTCTTCTGATAGGCACTGCTTGGTGAAGATTCTGCAAGTAGGCTGTACTGAACAGCAAAACCCATAGACATGAATATGCAGAGTCATCTTGAAGAACTCCAGTTACAAGTAAGCTTCATATTTTCTGCCAGCAGGACTTGACAAGGTTCTTAGTGTTTGATTGGTTTAGGTTCCAACAGAAACTAATAGATGTTTCAGGGATTAAAGAAGAGAAAACAGTAGAGTCTCATCCAGATCTTTTCAGAGAATACATAAGGTGCAGTCTGTTTTCAGGTCACTGATACCACTTAGGAATTTTAACCTTGTTTCAAGAATTCAAATGGAGCATTTTTTTAAACAAGACTAGTAATAATCATAACACTTCTCATGCCCAGAAGTATTTATGTTGAGGAAAATCAGGTTGGTTGGGGGTGGGGACCACAATACAACACATGCATCATACAGTATGGAACCATGTCTGTTGTTTTTTTCCCCATGAAACTAAAACTAGTGTGATACTTCACATCATTCCCCTTTATTTCTCTGGCTTGATACAGGAAGTGGTATTTTACTTCATTCTATACCAAGGATTCCAAAATCAGAGGAATATGTATTAGGAACAGGAGCCATTATGGAAAATGTTTATCATTTTGGACAGATTGTTGACTTCCAAATGGGTCAAAAAAGAAATGCTACAGCTCAGACTTAACTGAGGTTTTGTAGATAAGTGAATGTCAGCTGGTATATATAGTATGTTGAGTGGAAAGAAGGATCCTGATAATTTCAAACTCTGTTCTAATAGAGAACTGGCTAATTTGTTAACTTACAGATCAGAGACTTTGGGCTAGAAATGCAGGTCAGGTGCTGGGCTTTGTTATATGGTAGATGGCCCTCTGAAGGAGTCAGAGGCCCAGCCTACCTCTGACAGGCTCCACAAGGAGTAATGAGATGACTCAAGTTTACCTGGGAGTAGTTATCTCACTGAGTAACTGGGAGACAGCTAATAGGCAGGGAAGGACCTGGGCATGATAAAATGTTAAGGACCTCAGAAAGACTCCTGAGGAGAAAGGAAACTCTAGAAGAAGGGAAAGGAGTACTAGTGGCACCTTAGAGACTAACCAATTTATTTGAGCATAAGCTTTCGTGAGCTACAGCTCACTTGCATCCGATGAAGTTGCATCTGAAAGCTTATGCTCAAATAAATTGGTTAGTCTCCAAGGTGCCACTAGTACTCCTTCTCTTTTTGAGAATACAGACTAACATGGCTGCTACTCTGAAATCTAGAAGAAGGGAGCTCCCAGGGAGTCTGAATCAGGCAAGAGCTGTGCTCCTAGGATAGAGAGACTTCATCAGGTGGAAGCTGTACTTTTTAAAGTAGGAAGATTATGCAAGGCAGGATCTGTGCTCCTGGGGCAGGGAGCCTGAGTCAGACAGAAACAGTGTTCCTAGGGCAGGAAGCCAGAGTTAAGCAGAAGTAAATCTTCTAGGGCAGAGAATGTATAGGGGGATCCTGGAAACATGGCAGCCTACCTAGGCTGGGAGCCTACGGAGCCTACCAGGTTGGGAGCCTGGAAGAAATACTTCAAGAGAGGAGAGGCAGATACACAGTGGACCCTGCCTAATATGTGGCGTGGTCCTGGAGAGATTTCAATCTTAGAAGAAGATTCTACCCTGGCAGCATCAGGAGACCTGAGGTGGGGACAACCAGATTGATGTGCCTCAACAGGGGTGAATACTGAACTCCAGGGAGGTGGCAGATGGGCTGCGTGGAACTGACTGAGTCCCTTATCCAGGAAGCTGAGATAGAAAGGGGGTTGTGTATGCAGTTTAATACCAAAAGCTGGCCTGGACTTGTTTACACTCCAGGTTGAGGTTAGTCAAAGCATGACTTGCCTGCAGTGCTTTGCTTGACGATGGGGGTGTGTGCCAGGGTGACTGTCCATGTCTTTACAGGAGTTTAATAATTGTTGTTTCATAAAACATTAGATACTGAGGCTCCCCAATGGCAGGTTTTGAGCATGCCTGTATTGATCTCCATTGCACACTGAGAATGGGCGCATAAAAAGCTTTTGCAGAAGTACGGTATTGCCAATTCCAAACTTTCAGAAATCAGTGTCAGATGGTTTTTGAACTTCTTGGTTTGTTTCCTAGCTTTTCTCCACAACTAAGAGGGCTAAAAATTTATGTTAATGAAATTTGAGATTCTAATGTAATTACATTACTTTAGGACCTGGGGCTTTGCTACAAATCTGATAGGTGCATCTACTAAAATCCTGAGAGTTTCCAGTGCTGTAAGCATCTTGAGATCAATTTAAGCCTATTTCATTGCATATCTGAAATTAATTTCCAATTGAATGTTCAACTTTCAGTGTTCACACCCTCAGATGCTTAAGATTCTTGAGTAAATATTTTATTCAATATTAAGATTTTTTCCCCGTATGGTTTAGGGAATGAGTATATTTGTGTTATAGGAATTAAAATAGTCTAGTCTAATTTGCTAATAGTACAGGGAAACAGGCAAACAACTGTTTTGTGGTGGTTTTGTTTGTGTTTAAGCTATATGGATGAGAGTCAGCTGAACCTGAACTTGAAACCTTTTTCTAAAATTGCTGTACTGTTTAGCACATTTGTAAACTTGGGTTTTGCTACAGGACTTGAGAGCTGCAGTTGAAATATTACTGATTAACAGCTATGACATCAGTTGTTTCTCCTGAGTTGAATCCACTGTGCGGGACTGAAATCATAACTTCTTGGCATTTCTGCTTAATCCAGCAGAATGGAGTAAATTTCCTCTTTTCCTTTTGAAACATAAAGTTCCTCCTGATATGTATGTTGAACTGACCAAGTCTGCCGTGGTATAGGTGTCTCCATGGAAGAGAGCTGATGTTTCCTCTTACGTTCTTTATGATACAGTCTGCCACAGAATGCCTTTTCTCTTGGCAATGAATGTCCCTTCTCTTCCTCCCCCTGTCCAGGTATCTTGTTTTTGGAAAGTATTCCCTAAGCACCAGAGGTTTCTCCTCAGGTTTACCTACAACCAGCAAAGTTGAGTGGCTCCTCATTTGCTCATTCAATCTTGCTGCACAATAGATTGTCCCCAAATGAGAGGTTGAGAGAGAATATCAGAAGGAGCTTGTTTAGGCTCAAATTTCAGCATAACTTGCTATGGACCTTATCTTCTTCTGCTATAGAAGTCCTCAGTGCCATCCCACTATTTCATCTTTGTAGTTGTGGCTCATGGTTGTCTCCTTGTATGAACTCAGGTTTTCTAAAGTGTTGTGATAAGCTGTCATTAAAGTCTCTTACAAACAGCCAACCAGGGACTCTCCTTATTTTCTAATTTTCATGGCTTTTACTTTGGTGAGAAGGTTAAGTGTGCAGAAATTCTCTTTTGTAGATCTCTATTTCCAACTCTTTGGTAGGGTGGTCTGCAGGCCAGCCCTAGACTCCATCAAACTTGTATAACTGAGCTCCACCGAAAGTAGTTGATTTTTCTCTTCTTTTCCCAAAGCCTTTTGACTACTTAGAAGTGCATTTTCACTTTGGTCTGGACAATTTTAATCAAAACCATTTAAATCTGTGTTTTCTTCTGGTGTTTGCAGTTCCATGAAAGTATTACATTATCCTCCAAGTCCTGCTTTGGCAGACAGACCAAATTCTCTGACTTTTTTTTTCATTTGAGTTTGCAGTTTATTAAAAATATAGTGTAAATCCTATTTAATCTCAGGCCAGTGCTAGTCTGAGAAGATTGCTCAGTGTGGGGTTGTGGTTTGTTTTGTTTTTCTTTTTGCTTTGGCTTCACCCATAGTCACCGTTCTTTTCTTTATTTGCAGTGATTTTTGTTTCCTATTTCATTACTCTCACTAGGTGATTAATGGATGATAGTCACTGTTTTCTTCTTCCCATGACCTTTGTCCAGGCAGTGGATCCAACTAAGGAGATTCTGGTTATGCCTAATTTAGTTTTCTGTATGAATTTGATACAGCCTGGGATTCTTTCATTTTCAGGTCAGAACAAATTAAGCTGAAATGTCATGTCAACACAACTGTCTGTTTCTTTAATTCTGAATTCTAATTTTTCTTGTGTTGTGTTGCTTAACCTTTGCAAATACTACGAGAATGTCATCATTTTAGGAAGCATGTCATAGATTCACAGCGTTTAAGGCAGACGGGACCATTAGATAATCTAGTCTGACCTCCTGTATATTGTCACAGGTCATTAAATTGACCATTCTGTATTGAGCCCAATAACTTGTCTGACTAAATCATAACTTCCAGAAAGGCATTTTGTCTTCATTCAAAGACATCAAGAGACATAAGTGCTGGAACAAGGTATGCTGGGGGTGTTGGCTTGAAGTGGTTTCCATGATATACTGGGCTTACAGTTTGGTTCAGTGGCTCTCAGCGCCTACACTGTACAAATTGTTCCAGCACCTCTGTCAAGAGATGGAGAATACACCATTGCCACTGGTAGTTTGTGTCAATGGTTAATCATACTCACAGTTAAAAATCTGTGACTTTTTCTAATTTGAATTTGTCTAGCTTCAACTGTCAGCCATTGGTTCTTGTTATGCCTTTCTCTGCTAGATTAAAGAGACCTTTAGTACACAGTATTTTCTCCCTTGTGGAAGTGCTTATGCACTGTAATCAAGTCACCTCTCAATCACAATTGCCAACTTTCACATGGTAAACAAGTACCCCAACTTTCACAATAAGCCAAAAGTCATTTCAAATCTCATTTCAAAACAAGGCCAAAACACGCCAATCCCTAAGAACCCCAACACTCTATGTGACTAGATCCCCCCAGAGTGTAGTCTGGGACTGTGGTGGGGCCCTCTGAGGACTCTCCCTGACTCTCTCGTCTCTTGCCCCTGCTTGCCGGGAGCCGATCAAAAAAAGAAGCAACAAGCTTCAACAAACTACAAACCCAACAAGCTACAAGCCAAAAACTAGTCAAAAACCAACTCTCAAGACAATTAAGCCAAAAACAAGCCCAATTTCTGCATTTCTTCCCCCTCACCCCCTGCCCCGTGTTTGGCATGTCTGCTCTCAAATTTTTTTTGACAAGATAAACTGATTGACTTCTTTAAGCATCTCTACTCTTCAGTTTTTCAGTATCCTCTTTTTAAAAAGTTGACACCAGAACTGGATACAATGTTTCACTGTCTAACTAATGCCATATACACAGAAGCACCTTCCTCCATCTCCTCCCCTGTTAATTCATCACATTGTCCCTTTTTGCCCAAGGATCCCTTTTTGCTTTGGATCCTGATCATTCTTCTTATGGTGGATTTTTATCACTTCTAGGAGTGAGCTGCATTTTCAGAACGTTCACAAAAGAGATCCGATCTCCTGGGCTCAGTTTTTCTGTGTTTGACCAACAGTTGTAGCACTGTAATTGAAATTATAATGCTGTGTGTATTAGGCTAATCTAAAATATGATAGCGACATACACTGACATCAAAAGCAAAAGATGATCTATGCAAACATTAAAACAAATTGTAACATCTATTTTCAAAATGCGGTTTTAAATTCTCTCTCTGGCTAGCTAAAAGTTAACCTTGTCTCGCTTTCAAACAAATCTTATTTTTCTTTTTCTTGTCATTTGAATGCAAGTATGTCATTTACTGAGGTTAAAAAGAGCAGCAAATGCATTTATCTATTACTACACTTGACAAGCTAAATAACATTTTATGTAAGAAATACTGATTTATAAAATGCAGTACATGTAATTAACATTAGAACTGTCAAAAGATTAAAACAATATTAAATTATCTTTTGTTTATAATCTGAAGAAACTAAATAATGGACAAGTTTCCTCATTAATAAGCTAAAAGCATTTCTGCCTTGAAATATGTTGGGCTGAATTGTGTTTTCAGGTTCAATGAAATGTTTCATCCTATTCCTGACAAATATAAATTAGGTGTTTAGTCAGTATTGGGATTTTTGTTTATCACTCCTTATGAAGGCAAAGTTGCAATAATAATATATTACGTATTCAGGATCAGGGTAATAGTCCAAGAACCTGGCAAAAGATTCTGGCTTGCTGGCTACAGAACTCTCCTGCTGAGTGTGCTAGAAAGGGTGATCAAATTTCTAAATGCCTATTTCTTTCTGGTGCTTCCCTTGTGTACATACTTTGTATGAAAGATCTTCTATTGCGAGGGGAGTCCATATTTTACTATACTACAATTCATAGGTGCATTGCACAGTTTCCAATAATGTGAAATACAAAGTCTAGCTGCTTGACAAATTAATTTTTATTGTTTTCTGTTTAAAACATGTGGAGTATGCTGGGGGCCTGGGAAAAAGGGATCTATGAGCACTCTTAATATTAATGTGATCTTTGTTTCCCAGTTTTAATTTGTCTTGGAAAATAACATCTGTGTGTCCACAAGACTTCTCCCTTCAGTTTCCTCTGGAGTACCTTTTAAATCTTAAGTTATTCCTGTATTCTCTATTTTTCATGTTTTCCAGTTTTAATTTTGTCTTTTTTTCCCAATTATTTGGATTCTTTCATCTAGATTAGTAATCCTGTCAAATTGCTCACTTAATTTTATCTCCACATCTGATATTTTCCCACTAATTTAATTTCATTTTTCATATCTTTAACATAAGACCAGGACTCTTCCCTCATCTCCTTATCCATCTTTTTAATTTCTAACAGCAGTCCTTTCAGGTCAGCCTTAGTGACTAGTGCTGCTTCACCTGTCTCCATTGTTTGCAGGAGGCGGAGTTACGCTCTTTTGTGACTCTTTGTTTTAGTGGGGAGAGATCTTTATGTCGTAGGACTCCTTTCCTTTCCTGGCTTTCCTCCTTGCATGTTACACCTCTTTCATGGTGTCTGCTGCCACATTCTTTCCCAGCCACAGTAGTACAATTTTACTTATTTAATTTTAAATCTTATTGCACTCATCACCGTTTCTTTATAGGATAACAAAGGTCCAGTTCAACATTTGAGTTTTCAGAGCCATTTTTGCTGATGGCACTGGATTCTGTTGCTGGATTTTTATTACTGACACACTCTGTATCTCAAAGTGGCACCCTGGAACCCCCATATGCACCACTGATATTGATTTGTACAAAGTATGCTTTGTGAGGTATCATTTTAAAAGTCTTGATCTGTTGAACATTAATATCCTGTTGGATTGTATGTGCTGTCATTACATGTGAAGTTATGAAGTAATGCTGTATGTGTCACTGAAATATGTTGAGGTTGAGAACACCCACAACCAGCCTTTCAGGTACAACAAAGGTGTAGCCATCAGTAGCCAGACAGCATTAATGTCTCTTCAACACCGATCAAGAAAAGAATCCACTATCCTAGAGACTTCTCGAAGGAGGCAGGTACGCTCTGGGGGTAGACTAACCCACATCACAGCAAAGATCCTTCCAGCAAGCTGGAAGAAAATATAAAAGACAGTAACATCACTTGGCCTCTCTTTTCCTGCCCCCCCAACTCAATACCTGGAAGAATGACTGGAGGATGAAGACTGATCTGGGGAAGGGTGGTCCCAGGCTGGGAAAAAGTCCCAGCTTGTGTATTGAGGATCTGTAGCCTGCTTGTACCACTATCAGGGTGAGACTACTGATTCAAATCATGGTTAGTTTGTAGAACTTAAACTGTGAATTTATTTTTGTTAAGTAACCAACTTTGATATTTATGCTTGCTACTTATAATCACTTAATCGATCTGTAGTTAATAAATCTGTTTTATATTTTACCTAAAAAACAATGTTTTGGTTGAAGTGCTTGGGAAATCCCAGCTCAGTTTACAAAGATTGGTGCATGTTCACTTTCCGTTGAAGAAGTAGCAAACTAGATAATGAACTTACACTTGCCAGGCTTCTGATCAGTGCAAGATAGTACAGTTCTGGGGTGCAAGGCTGGGGGAATTGGCTGGATCCTCCCAACTGATTCATGAGTGGCTGGGAGATCATTCATGTAATACAGTTGGGTGCGTCCCTGCCTGTGGATATCTGTGTGAGTGTCGTGCCTATCAGAGGTTTGTAGCTTGACATCAGCATCACAGTGTGAGAGTCAATCCAGGTTGGTGGGTTTGGAAGGCTCAGTGGTTCCACAGTCCAGGTTGCACCTTGGGAACACTCAATCACCCAGAGGCTGCTCTTTGGGACTAGGATTTGCCAGCTTTCTTCAGCCTCCCTGCCTCTAATCCCTGCACAGATCAGTGGATTCAGGTTGCCTTGGTTCTTATCATCTTAACCTTTTTCATTTATTCCCACCTTATTTCAGAGAGCAGGATTAAGCCACCATCTTCTCTGCTGGTTTATCCGCACCCCTCTTTAGTCAGTATTGTTTAAAATACTTTGTCATAAAATATATATGTGCCTAGGGATGACACTAAAATCTTACTTGGATAGCTTCCTAAAGGATCTACTAAAGTTGAGACAAGCTTGGTGCCAAATTTCCAAGGGTGCTTTGATCTGGCCTTGAATTTTGTGTCTGCACTTTTGTATGGAGGGGGGAAAAATGGTTTGTGCATCCACGTATGTGTGCTGCAATATAGGTGTGTGCAGATTGTTATTTTTGATGGCTCAGATGTCTATGTGGCTGTTGTTGTTGGTTACAGGTTCAGATGCAAACCAAACCGAACCAAAGCTTGCTGAAGTTGATGGGGAATTTTTCCGTTGACCTCAGTGGAGTTTGGATTGTGCTGCTTGTCAATATTGATGCCCTAATTCAGCAAATGACTTATGTGAACCATCCCATGCCTACTCAGCATAGCACTTAAATCAACTACAATGAGACCACTCAGATGCTTAAAGTTGAGCATGACTTTAAGAGATTTATTGAATCATGCCTTCCCATATATATACATTTTGCTAGACAAAGACACTTAAAAGTTATGTACATAAAATAGCAATAATAAGGAATGCACATAATTTTATAATAAAGAACAACTGTACATAAACCATTTCCACTTTAGCTCCTAAAGACTGTGCCAGTAAATCTACGTTACCTTTCATAGATATTCTCAATTGCTTTGCTATTTGGAAATCAGTATCATGGTGACTTTCTCCTCATAATAGGGAATAGGCCTACTTACTTGGCTTCCAGGTCTGGCAGTGCCTCTGCTGTGCCATTGTTTGCTGCCACTGCAATAGGGTTTCTATTCTTGGATTTCCAGAATTGGAGGCTCCATCAGCAGCATAACTTTATGACTTATAGTATGTGATCTAAAATATCCAAATAAGAGTGTTTGCTGCTCTGCCAAGGGCAGACTTTTGAAATGAACACGTGTTCTGAATTTTTTCCTCTTTTCAGCTGTATTCAAAGGGGTCATTCGGATCTCTGATAATGCAGTGGAGTGTGTTCAGCACAAGGTCCTTAATGCCCTATTGGAAAGCAATAGATTACATGGTACCAAGGCTAGCTGCTCTCTGAAGTATTGGTGGAAGTCTTTCTGCAACAAGCTTATTTCCTGTTCAGTCTCTATTGAGGAAGAAACTGTCTTCTGCCTGCTGAGATTTAAACTTACCAACGTATTTCCTTCAGAACTCTGTAAGTCACTGGAAACATCACCAGATATTAAAAAGTCAAAACCATGATTTCCTATTGAGTCCGGCCTGAAGTGTTGTAGATTGCTGCATTTCTTTGTTCCCTCCTTCCTTGATTTAGTAACATTTTAGGACAGAAAGAGGCCATATGATGCTAGGCTCATCCACCTGCTTATGTAACATTTATACTCTGTCATGCCTTTTCATTTAAGTGCATTTCTAACTTTCTTTAAAATATGTTCATGTTGAAGCTGCCTTCAATACCATTTTTCACAGATTAGCTACATAAAGAAGTTCTTAGAGCCTGATCCCTTTTTTTAGTGTTGGTTCTTATCCTTTTGTTTCTGAGCCTGCCACCTCTTTGAACAGTTTAGAACCATCCACCATAATCTTTCTAATTAACATAGAATAAATCAAACTTTTCCTAAACTCCGCTTTTAAGTATAATCCCAGAGATTCTTTATGTATCCCCACTTCTTCCCCCTGCCCCACACATTCTGTCCTATAATACAGAGCTGAAAATTGTGAAATCACTCCATAAGTGATCCCACAGGCTCTTAGCAAGGATGCTGCAATGGGAATAAAGCACACGTGAAGAGATTGTGTTTACAGATGTTCAGAATGGAAATAAAACTCTAGCAACTACCCGAGGTTGAGCTCTTATGTTCTCTCAGCCTGCAGAAAACCCTAACAGAGCCGAGTGAGCTTGAGCCACAGTGTGTTCTTGTACGATACCATGGCAGGCTGATGTACTGAGGCTCTTGCTGGATCTGCAGTGTTTGGTTAAAATGTTAGTGACTTATACAAACATGAACTTTTACTAAATTGCAGCTGCTGAAGCAGATCTAATTGCATACCTGAAACACTGGCTCTTATTGCTCACGTGTAGGCCTTTATTTGGGGGGTTCTTTTTTTTTAGGTACTAAGAGCATTTGTACTGAGTTTCCTTTAAATAATCTTGTAGCATTCAAAGAAGCTAATAACCTTGCATTAATTCTGACAGGGCTATGGGAAGTGTACCGTTTTCATAGCTGATGAGTTCTCTGTTTGAGTTCTAGTTAAGGGACAACTACCAATAATCTATTTTTATTAAGACTCCAATTTTGTCAAATAGAGAGTAAAATGCTTCTAAATATCAGGAGTCTTCCCACTTATTCTCAAGGCAAATACTCAACTAGTCCTCTTTAGCTTTTATTTCTGTTCATTAGAGGAAAGACTTTTCTGCCAGTGTCTTGCTTTTCTTGCAGCAGATAAACTTGAAGGTTTATTTAAAATGAACAAGAATATTGAGATTATGGATTTTCATAGTAGAATCTGGAGTTTAATTTAGTATGTTTCTGCAAATACAGATAGCATTGTCAAATAGCTAGAGAGCAGGGGGCTGGGAGTCAAGAGGCTGAAGCCTGTAGTTGCTTGCAGGGACTTTCCCTCACGCTCATAAGATGGATTTTAATATCTACTGGGGGCAGGAAGAAGAGAGCTATAAAATGGCAAAATATCATTGCAAGACTCAAGAATTTTAGCCCCATCCTTTTTGCAGGTGATGATGATGATCAGCTGGGAGTTAAATGTCTATTCCTATCTCACTGTTGTAGCCACATTGGTCTCATGATATGAGAAACACAAGGTGTGATCGGTAATCTTTCATTGGACTAACTTCTGTTGGTGAAAGACACAAGCTTTTGAGCTCCACAGAGCTCTTCCTCAAGACTCTTTTACTAACAGAAGTTGGTCCAATGAAAGATTACTTCACCAACTTTGTCTGTCTGTCCCTCTCTCGGAAATGGCTTATTACCCCATCCAAATATGAGTGGTGGGAGTTGACCTCTCTTGGGTTGAGCAATCAAAGATAAACCCAAGGAGCAGCCAAGTCTAGGGAGAAATGTTGGTTTGGTATTTTTTGTGTGTGTGTCTGTGTGGGTTTTGTGTCTTTGTGAGTAAAGTCAAGCCCCAGGAAGCTTTTGTTCTCACCTGCTACAATTTATGAGTACTCTGTTTTGGAGCAGGATGGGAACACCACCTGCTAAGAGACTCTGATAATCTTAAAGTTACATTATTTGATACATTTTCTCTGCCACACCATTAATAAATGTTTAAAAGGCACTCAGCAAGGTGAGCCAAGACCCTAGCAACAGTATTCTGAATGTAAATTACTATTAAATGTGTGCATTTTGTTTTTAAACAATTGTAATTTCAACAAACTTTTATTCTCCTTCTCTTTCTTTGCTTGACAGTTTCTCAGTTTGATCAAATGCCCTTCTTAGGAGGGTGAGAGAAGTCACTTTTAGTTCAGATCCTTTGATTTTGTTACAGGCTGTTCTTGGCTTATCTTAAGCCAAGAAGACACACAAAGGAGAAAGAATAGTAAAATAGAACATCTGTTGCTGGGTTACAATTCTGTTGTTGGAAAAACCACATGTACCTATCATTCAGGGGTGCAATTCAGACCAGTGAGGGGTTGTCACGACCTGCTCTGTAACCCTGGATGCCTCACAATGCTTTGCTGCTGTAGTTCCCAATGAGGGCTCACAACTAGCCCACCAGCATACAGGTCACACCCTGAATGTCTGTCTATAGCTGCAGCCCAGCTCCAGCAGCCTGCCAGCAACATACCGTTCACACTGTCTAGCTTCTACCAGCCTTGGTTACAACCAGCCAGGTGACCCCAACACAGTCCCAAATTTCCCCAAAACCATATGCCTGGATTGTGTCCAGCCCTCTACTGGACACCTGAAAGAAATGATAAGGTTTGTTGCTCTTGTAAAGAGACACAACCACATCACAGCTTATTAACTTAACTGGGGTAAGTACACCCTTTCATTTAAACACTTCACTGAGTTGGTTTATAGTAAAAAATAAAACAATTTTTATTAAAAATAAGACTTGGGTTAAGTGATGCTAAGTAAAAAGGAATAAAGTTAGAAAGGGTTATAAGCAAATAAAAGTGAAAATATGCATCTACAAGGCTCTCTCACATGTCATTTTTCTTCCCAGCCATGGCTAACTTACAACCTTCCCTAAAAGTACATGGTGCTGGCTTCCCTTGTTATCTTGGATGAAAGATCTCTTGCCTAAGCAGGTTTCTTGACTCTAGTCAGTTCCAGAGACTTCAACCTCCCAATTTGGTTACTTGGACCCATTCTCCTCAGCTTGCAGGCGTTCTGGTCTCTTGTCTGTCTAGTGATGGATGCCAAAGATGGCTTCTTTCCTTGTTTATATCTTTCAAAGTTCAATGAACTTGTTTCAAGAGGCAGGATGACCTCATACTGTTTTTTCCCTTCCTCTGGGCTTCCCATCCCCCTACATGACATCTATTTAAATAGGTTTTCCATTGTTTTTTGATACCACCATGCTTAGTTTACATTGGAAACTGGTAGATAGCTGTGGTATTCCCTTCTGTCTGGGCACACTGCATAGCCTAATATCAACAAGCATCTACAATTCCCCACACAGTGCCAGTATAATACATTTCACAATGATATCACCAGTGTTATTAGCTTTCAGAAAATACCTCACTCTATACAATCGGTTGATTCAATTGCTTATCACTTGAGGTTTAGCCCCTTGTCTTTATAGATCAGTCAACCTTTGAAATGGATTCTCCTGAAAAGAAAACCCCAGACGAAGCTTGTCTTTCCTGCTGGTGTAGGCACCATGCTGTCTTCTCCTCCAGTTATGTGTGAGGTTTGCATCTACTCCTTGTTAGCTTGAGGGGGTCTGTCTACTGCTTGTATGTAAAATGAGGTAAACACAGATTCCTTTGTTTAGGATAGACCTGTTTAACAACTCCCCTGAGGTACCTGATTAACACACCCTTTACTTATAACTCCAGTATATAGTCATAATTTAATACCTATTGCATGCATACATATATCACACGAGAATATTTATGATCAGGTGAGATCACAAGGCATATTTTGTTCAAAGATTACTATAAAAGTACATAGGCTGTGAATACAGGGGTGCTTAGTGTCACAGAATGGTGTTGCTTTTAGCTTGCCAAACTAATCACAGTAAAATGTGGTGATGTTAGACTGTCCTTGTTGGCAAAATGAGCGTATTACTAAACAGAAGGTGGTAAAAGAAAAACTGAAATGGGAGAGGTGGAAATTGACATGCTACCAAGGGAATTTCAGAACCTGAGGTTAACATCTCAGGAATTGCTCAGAAGTTAGCCATGAAGATAGTGATGGCAGCTAGTTCCCTTGTCTGGTCAAGACATATTTCAGGCTTAAGAAAAAGAAAACCGAATGGTATAATGGCACATCCCTTTCAGCGTTTGGTGGTGGTAACCAAGATGGTGATATCCTTAGTTCTAAACACAATGAGGTTATTGGTCATCCTCAGCCCTTATGACAGTGCCCAGCTCCTATAAACATTCTGTTTTGTTCACTTACAAGTCAGCCTCCTATTGGTTCATAATTTTATGATTCCAGCAGAACATACCTGTTTAGCCTTTGATTAATGTAGGCTGCAAAAATGCCAAGTCACTAAAAACAAGTTCTTTTATTCAGGCAGCTACTTGGTGAGTCATGTACAGAGAAACACTAAGACTTTTTGTTTAGCACTTACATACAAACAAATACAATAGTGACCATAGAAAAGATAGATAAGTGTAGCAAAATGACCTTTTGCATTGCACATACTCACAACTTTGTGGAAACCATCAGAAGTGAAGATGGAAAGAATAAGATGTGGAGAAGCATTAAGTGGGAATGAAAATGTCATTCCAGTGTCTCAAGTAGGGGTTGGTCTGACAGCCTTTTATATAGGATGGATTGATTTGAACCAACACTATTTAACTCATGATTTTAAATCACCAAGTGGAAAGCCTCAATTTAAATTAATTTTAATCAACTTTTCTATTTCTACTTTAGTTATTTTCAAAAGAGAGGTGCATTCTCATTGGTTGTTTTAAACATTAAAACATGTTTGATTTACAAGCAAATAGTCTTTCCTCTAGATTTGGTACATATTTTTGCTGTGTAGGAGGATACATTAACTATATACATTTAAGCAATGTATATAGGTTAATATGTATAAATGCTTATTGTACATTTCAATATGTTAGAAAATGGTAAATTTTAACTTTTTGCTCATGATTTGTCAAGCTGCATTACAATGGTTACTGGAATTTAATTAAACAGGTTTTTTTTTTTATTAAACAAAACTACCTTAAATGTTTTGGATACTTAAAAGCTTATTAAAACATGTTTCACATTTACAACTAAATGATTTATTAAGAGGAACACAGATATTAACTGTAGTCAATTAAATAAACTGATTTCAGGTCAGCCTGGGAAAATTTTCAAATATGACTAAATGAAAGGTGACTGGAGCTTAAGTTTCTACTTGCCTAAGTCTCTGGAAAATGTGTGTAAGTTACTGTCATAAACATAAAGGGAAGGGTAACCACCTTTCTGTATACAGTGCTATAAAATCCCTCCTGGCCAGAGGCAAAACCCTGTCACCTGTAAAGGGTTAAGAAGCTAAGGTAACCCCACTGGTACCTGGCCCAAAATGGCCAATGAGGGGACAAGATTCTTTCAAATCTGGAGGGAGGACGACAAAGGGTTTGTCCTGTCTGTGTGATGCTTTTGCCAGGAACAGATCAGGAATGCAGCTTTACAACTCCTGTTAAGTTAGTAAGTAATCTAGCTAGACATGCATTAGATTTCCTTTTGTTTAATGGCTGGTAAAATAAGCTGTGCTGGATGGAATGTATATTCCTGTTTTTGTGTCTTTTTTTGTAACTTAAGGTTTTGCCTCAAGGGATTCTCTATGTTTTGAATCTGATTACCTTGTAAGGTATTTACCATCCTGATTTTACAGAGGTGATTCTTTTACCTTTTTCTTTAATTAAAATTCTTCTTTTAAGAACCTGATTGATTTTTCATTGCTCTTAAGATCCAAGGGTTTGGCTCTGTGTTCACCTGTACAAATTGGTGAGGATTTTTACCAAGCCTTCCCCAGGAAAGGGGGTGTAGTGCTTGGGGGAATATTTTGGGGGAAGATATCTCCAAGTGGGCTTTTTCCCTGTTCTTTGTTTAACACGCTTGGTGGTGGCAGCATAGGGTTCAAGGACAAGGCAAAGTTTGTACCGTGGGGAAGTTTTTAACCTAAGCTGGTAAGAATAAGCTTAGGGGGTCTATCATGCAGGTCCCCACATCTGTACCCTAGAGAACAGAGTGGGGAAGGAACCTTGACAGTTACGTAGACTATCCTTCAAACTTTTAAAAGTAGTAGATCTCATCCTCCCCCTTGTCATTTTTATTTCTAGCCTAGAAAAGAGAGACAAGTTTTTCGGCTTTTTCAACTCCCAATCAATTTCTTAACATTGAAGGAGTTAGTCCAAATTCTTCCTGTGCCTGCAAAGGAGGCTACTGCTGTTAAAAGCTGGTTTAGCAATTCAACAAACTCTGGTTCCAGGTGCTTAGCTAGTGCCTTCCAATAGTTCAGTGGTATGACTTTCTTTAAAACATCATCAGGAAACCTGTATTAGGTAGCTGGGGTACATACACCCCATGACAGAAGCTTTGCTCATGTAATATCATAATGTGAGAATTTCAAATCATAATAGTATTTAAAAAACAATCAGGTATCTTAATGGTGATTTATCTGTTTTGAAATATACACTTGGAGAATGGCAGTAAAACATTTGTTTAATTTAATTGGTGTGTTCAACGATTTATCACACTTACAGCCAAAACGATCTGAATCACAACTAGCCAACATATTGGCTAGAACAGCCTTCTTGCAGAGCAATACTGCTAAAGAGACACCAACATGTTAATGTACCTTTGACATTGTAGATAGTGATCTTCTACTGTGTCTCAACGCTGTATTTTAAAAGTTTAAACTCAAGCATAAGACTAATTAAAAAAATCTGGGCCCCTGAAACGAAGCCATTCAATTTGGTCTCTATGCTTTAAGGGCCCAAGATTCAGTGCCTGGCCTTCCCCATACTCCTAAGCCATACAAGATAGGCAGGTTCAGTTGCACAGGGAAATAAATCTTGCATCCAGAACTTGCGTGTGTGGGGGGAGCGGTGGGGAAGTTAAGGGGATAAGAGATGGAAGTTTCCTTTTGAAAAGAAGGAAGAGAAGAGACTTGGGATGTGCCCAAGCCAGGGCATGATAAAAAGAGGTTTTGATTCCCCTGGAGGTTCTAGTTATCAGCTGTCAATCAGTACAAAGCTGTTTGCACTCCATGCCATGTGCACTGAAGCATCAGTAGTAAATGTTACACTAGCATTTTAACTTGTCTTTGATGGGGTGTTGCTCTTGTCTGTGGTTAAAGATTTGGCACTGTTGACAGTACTGGCCCTGGAAATGAAAATTTCTGGTATCTCCGTAGCATTATAGGTATGAGAAATGTAACTTGGTGGAATCAAGACCATTATCCATAGAACAAAAAATCCATAAAGGGAAATATAAATATATGAGTTTAATTTTGATTAATTCATAACATAAGACTCTGGATATTATTCAGCATGATACTTTCAAAATGTATGTAAAATAACAATGATGAAAGTGTTTTCTTTGTTGATTTCATTATTTTGCTTGCTTACTGTTTTATATATTTATATTCCATTTCTTTTTATTGCATTCTTCTTTCAAGCTCACTGAAAAGATTTTTCTTTCTTTCTTTTAGTCTGTTAACCCCATGCTGTTCCACTTTGGTTTTCTTAATTCTGTTGTTATTAATTATTAATTATTATTATTACTGTTTTTAAAAGTAAGCTTAAAGTAAGCTGCTATAGTTTTGTGTCATACGGTTAGTCATCTATGACCAATCACAACCAGTCGCCAACCAACAGGATGGACTGCCTTTTAGTGCTCTTCTTTCCATGTTGCTCAAGTTGGCTTACATACACCCTGCTTCTTCAGCACAGCCCTTATCAAGGTCCACTTTACAGACTAGAAATAAGATCTTGAGGGTCAGATGCTGCAGAAGAACTTCTGTACAGAGGAACTGGAGATAAATTTCCCTGAAAGGAGCTGGTTCAGGTACAAAGCTCCTACTTAAGATCCGTTGACTCTCTAGATCTAAGGCACTCCTCTATCTAAGGTACTCACAAGGACCCACTTACCACAGTATCTGAGCACCTCATAGTCTTAACTTTTATTTATCCTCTCAACAACCCTAAAATAGGGAATTGCTGTTCTTCCATTTTACAGAAGGAGAATTGAGGTGCCGAAAATCTAAGCGAGTTGCCCAAAGTAGAAACTTGAACCTAAATCTCCTGAGTCTCAGGCTAACACCCTTTCCACTGGACTATCCTTCCTCTCATTGTGCTTTGAATCTGAGGTGAATATTTTTTGAGATAGTAAGTATCACAGTTTAGTGGCTGTTTCCCATGATATTGTATCTCAAGAATGGAATCCAGTTGCCAGACGCCTTTGTCATTTGTCTCTCACTAAGCTATCACTATGAAGTAATGTTCCCTCAGTTAAATTTTTAAGATCTCAGCAGTGGCCTTTAGAACTTTTGCTCCCAGTCCATTCTTACAGGGCTATGCAGTTAGACCTCCTCTTCCTCCTGGAGACTAACACATTTATTTGA